>NC_064852.1:106684875-107059713 GCF_024139225.1 Suncus etruscus
TCCTTCCTTCCTTTCCTTCCTTCCTTCCTTCCTTCCCCTTCCTTCCCCTTCTTCCTTCCTTCCTTCCTGTCCTTCTTTCTTTCTTCTTTCTTTCTTTCTTCTTTCTTTCTTTCTTTCTTTCTTTCTTTCTTTCTTTCTCTCTCTCTCTCTCTCTCTCTCTCTCTCTCTCTCTCTCTCTCTCTCTCTCTTTCTTCTTTTGTTTTTGGGTCACATCCAGCAGCGCTAGTGGTTACTCCTGGCTCTATGCTCAGAAATCGCTCCTGGCAGTCTCAGGGACCATATGGAATGCTAGGATTTGAACCACCATTCTTCTGCATGCAGGGCCTTACCTCCATGCTATCTCTCCGACTCCGCTGTATTTCTTTCTAATGCAGTGTATATAAATACTATTCAATAAAGTATACACATATTAAGTGTACAATAAGTTTAGACAATTGTATATATGCTGAGACTTTTGTTTTGCTTGGGGGCCACAATCTGTAGTGCTCAGGATCAACTCCTGGTTTTGTTCTCAGGGATCATTCCTTACTGAGGTCAGGGGACCATATGGGGTGACTAGAATAGATCCTAGATTGCCCGCCTGCATGGCAAGTGCCTTATTGCTTGTAGTATCACTCTGTGCTCTGCACTATGTATCATTAAATGTACTACAAACAGGTAATTTCTCTTGATATCAATATCTCACTGTTTTGACTTTTGTAACTTTATGAAAAATCTTGAACTATGTAGTGATAGTCCTCTAACCCTTCTTTAAATTGTTTGTTTGTTTTTTGAAGCTCTTTTTTTCCCATGTAAATTGTAGAATCTTCTTAATCTCTTTTTTTCTGTGGATAGGATAGTGGTTAGGCCACACCTGGAGGTGCTCAGAACATACCTTTTTTTTTTTTTTTGAGCCACACCCTGTGACACCCAGGGGTTACTCCTGGCTATGTCCACAGAAATTGCTCCTGGCTTGGGGACCATATGGGATGCCGGGGGATCAAACTGTGGTCCATCCTAGGTTAGCCAAGTGCAAGCAAACACCATATGCTACTGCTCCGCCCCAAATCTTGTTAAGGTTTTGTTGTTGTTGTTATTTTTATTTTGACCAAAGTGGATTACAAACATTCACAGTAGTAAACAAATCTTGTTAATTTTTATAGAAAAGCTTGACAGACATTTCTTTGTACAGAATTAAGTCTATGACTTGAAAGGCAAGTTGTCATCTTAGCAATGTAGTTTTCCTTTTGAATATATTTCTTCATTTTTGCTTTTTGTTTGCTTATTTTTGGGCCCAACCCAGTGGTGTTTGGGATGGACTCCTGATTCTGTACTCAGGAATCAGTTTGGTGGTACTCAGGCCTATCTTGTAGTACAATATCTCTACCCAATTAATTCAGAGAGATTTTTGTACTGTACTTGGGTTCCCTCACCCTATGCTTTGACCTAAAATTTCACTCAAGGAAAAAGCTCATGCTGCCTTAAAGATCATCTTGCTTCTTCTCAACTCTCAAAACTATACTCTGATTGCCAAAGTCTTCAACACTGCAATATCACATATTATATCCATCTAGCTTCAGGTAGAACAGTAAATCAAATTTTTTGTTATTTCCACTTTGGTCAAAATGGCAATCTTGGGGCTGGAGTGCTAGCACAGCGGTAGGGCTTTTACCTTGCATGTGGCAGACCCAGTAAGAACCCGGGTTCAATCCTTGGCATCCCGTATAGTCACCTGAGCCTGCCAGTAGCTATTTCTGAGTGCAGAGCCAGCAGTAACCCCTGAGTGCCACCTGGTGTTGCTCCAAAACAAAACAAAAACAAAAGGCAATCTTGCCCTTTTCTTTTAAGATGTCTTTAAGATAAAAATATTTTAAACATGATGCTCCTTATTATGCTAACATTATGCTGTTCATTAGCACTGGTGTACTAACTAGCAGAAAATTAAATTGTATTCATTTCAAGTCAGTAGAAACATTTCTTGAGCAGCTAAGAAAACCAGGCACTGCATCTAACCAAGCTAAAGCCACTCCAAAGTGTCTCTGCCTTTCAGCAATGGTTTCAAGATATTGCAAACAACTTTGGAAGGAACTAATTGCAGGACTTGGATATTATCCAAGTTCTTAATATTCCCTTCATCTTCCTGGTGCCTGCCAACACCATCAGTGATTTTTGCATCAGGGAGAGCTAGAGAATATAAGAAACTCAAGTCACATGGTCATACTCATTTTTAATATTGATGGTAAATAAAAAAGAACTTTATGAGTATAAATTGAAATTTCAGAGATACAAGTTGATATATTTGATGCTAAAAACCTGTTGACTTTTCTGTTTCATACAAATACTGTACCCTCATAACTATGATAATGTTGACTCTACTTCAGACTGAAGTAAATAAAGTCAATAATGGCTCCACCTTAGATGTAGCTGTCTAGAGCAACAAGTAAATCTCAATATACTGTGCAGTTGGATTACATACAACCTTCTCCAAAGAACTTCCAATTTCGAGATGAACATTTCATTAAGGTTGTTTAAGGTAGGCTGTCCTTTTGTGAGGTCTGGCATTTTGCCTGGATCTGAGCCAGGGTTGGTGTCCTATTCTAAATGAGAAATCAGTTAATCCCATCTACAGGAAAGGAACTTTTTTCATTCATTTGTTAAAGCTTTATTTTATTTATTTATTTTTTTTCACAGCATTATTTACGGTACATAGTGACAATGAATGTGGGGCACTCCCACCCCAGTGCTGTTCTCCCTCCACCATTCTACCACTGCCCTCCCCTCTTTGTCAAATTCCCCCATACATATGGATTCACTAGTAAATTAAATTTCATCTCTTTTTTTTTTCTACCCCACCCCCCATCCACCGAATTTTATCTCTTAAACACCAAATATAAATAGTCAACTAAGAGTTGAGGGGTTTAGTTTGGTGAAAATTCAGTGATCTAGTCAAAATAAAAATGTGATTTAAACTCATGGGATGAACTTTTAAAAGCAGATTTTGCTTCAACAGACCTTGAGAAGGCCTGAGATTCACAATCTATGAGGACATTTGCTGATACTGGGCACCCCATGCTGTTCTATGAACAGCAATGACTCAGACTATTACCATTCATGTCTCATCTTGTTACCAAGACATCTTAGAACTGTTCTAAACTAGGCTTTATTTTACTCTAGAATAGACCATTCTCTAAGGGCCCATCCATGTCTTCAAAATGTATTCTACTTCTGAACAAAGGTCATTGTCTAGCTTTTACTATTCATGAATTCATCCTTTCTATTGATAGACATGTACCAAGCTACTGGGTATCAAGGAAGCACTGAATAAAGTTCTGGTTAGGTATGACAGTAAATCACAGTCCCAATAAAAATATGTACAAAGAGATGATAAGGTAACAAGAACAAATTAAGACTTGGCTGTACTTAAGCAATTAGTTGTTAAGAACTCATTGGGGTCCAAGAACTAAACTATTTTAGACAGCAGGTAGGTTGAGGCACCATTCTATATTGGTAATAGATTTGCATGTATAACAGAATCAAACGTAGGATTTTGTACAGCAAAGACTGCTGGGTCCCATCCTCAAATTATCTAGAATTTGCATTTTTAGAAATTCTCAGGTGATGCTATTTTTTTTTTTTTGTCTGGGATGATACGTGGAAGAGGCTCTCTTTTTAATCAAAATCAGGTATGATGCTAAACTTCAGAACACAGAATTGATTGGAATACAGAATTTAGCTTTGGAATGGATAACTAAGGAGTGTGATTCACCCTATACAGTCTAGAAAGGGTCACATTACTGGAAGAGAAAGAAGGTGAAATGTAAAATCTGTGTCACCTGAGCTTAGAGTCAGAAAGGGCTGGAATCAAACCCATTTCTGTCACTTACTATTGTGGTAAGTTGTAGAATAAAATATAAAATATAGAGTTCACATGTTGGGTGAGTCCTCCCCCAGCACGGTGTTTCTAATCCTTTTGGCCTCTGGGTCTCAAGATGCAGGCTAGTGATGGAGAAATAATACACCAGCAGTTGAGATATTCATTGGCGTCAGCTTGCTTTTATTCCATGGCCCTCTCTGCCACGTGCTTTTGCTCACATGTGTTTTCTCTGCTTAGCTTTTTGTTGCCCCTCCTTTTCCTGCTGCTTCTCTTTTGCCTCCCCTCAGCCAGACTTTTTTATTTTTATTTAAACAGCCCACCCCCTCCCCGATGTGGCAGGTCTGATCATGCAGGTGAGATTACATCTTAAAAAAAAACTTAGGTAAAAGGGTGTTGGGGGAAGGGTTACAGTAAGTGACAGATGTTTGAGAAAAATGATAGCTGAGTTTCTCAGAATAACAATAGCAATGATACTGATTTAAAAAGAGGGGACAAAAAAGGCTGAGCAGAGTAGGTAATATAAACAGGAGGACTGAAGGACCTCATGAATCTCATCACAAAGAGTGATGAGTTTAGTTAGAGAAATAACCACGTTGCAAACTATCCTAACAATGAGAATATATGAGGAAAGTGGAAAGCCTGTCTGGAGTACAGGTAGGGGTGGGGAGGGAAGAAGAGATATTTGGGTCATTGGTGATGGGAATGTTGCACTGATGATGAAGGGGTGTCATCTGATATGACTGAAACCCAACCACAATAATGTTTGTAACCAAAGTGTTTAAATAAAAATATTAAATAAAAAAAAAGAAAAAGAAAGTAAAGCACTTTATTATTTGTCAAAAAGTGGATGATCTTGTCATTAAATACTAATCATCTTAGTCTAGAAAGGCAGAAGAAATGCCACACAAGCAAACAATTTTTTTGTTTTGTTTTGGGGCCACATCCGTTGACACTCAGGGGTTACTCCTGAGTATGCACTCAGAAATCGCTCCTGGCTTGGGGGGACCATATGGGACCCCGCAGGATCAAACCATGGTCCATGTTAGGCTAGTGCTTGCAAGGCAGAAGCCTTACCTCTAGTGCCACCACTCCACAAGCAAATAATTTTTTTTATCATTTTAGCTGTAGCAAAACTTCCGTGTGTTCTTCTCTTCTGCAGCTGTGTTGCAGCAAACAGAAGCCAGGATACCTCTTCTTTCAACGGGGTCCTTTATACACAGTGGAAAAGCATCTCAGCCATAAATAATAAATCTCTAAAAGCAACAGCTCTAATTGCAAAACAAAGGATGCCTTTTAATGATTCTTCAGTTAGTACTTTCAGGTCATGCTTATGCATTAGAATGACTTTAAAAACAAACAACATGGGCTGTTAGTAGGATCTCTATTTTACACTCTATTAGAAAATGAAGGGATGCCATTTGCTAAAGATTCCTTTATGAGAATGTCCTAACTGTAGGAGAACTATTCATGTTTCACAGTAAATATGAACTTGCCTGACTGAACTATTACTACTCTTCAGGGTTGATAATACTAATCATCAAAGGATAGATTTACACTGAGGTATCAAATTATCCTGAACCTTTCATCCCACAATCTGTAAACATAACAAATAAGGTCTGATTTAGGTGAATTTGTGGATTGAAAATCTACTTAGGTAGGGTTCTCGGGACCTCAGGTATAAGTTAATTCCACCATTTTGTAACAATATGTTCATGAATACATGTGCTCAGATCAGAAGTGTCAAGTCTGCAAGTGTCCATACTATTTCTGCTTGTACCTAATTAGCCAGACTTTCTCAAGAGGTCCAACATAAGTCAAATAAGTCCTGGAAACTTTAGGAAACAAATGGCCTTTTCAAGGAGCACTTTTGTTTCCACAAAAATTTATTTCAAGAATGTAAAACTCCTCTATTATCTGCCACAATGTTTTAAACCCTCTCAAGGCATAGACTCTTCTGGAAGCTCTTGTTTAAAAAATATATATAAAAATATAATTATATATATATATATTGGGAATCTTTTTGGGGAAAGTAAGAGAAAAGAACTTTTCTTGAGCTTCTACCAGGTAGACAACAATAAGCAATGGGTAATGAAAATTGGCTTATTCAACTTTTCAGATTCACTAACTGAGGGTTCTGAAGATTTAGAAGGTTCTTTCAGATATATATTTTATATGTTTCCATTGATATGAAAGGTAGGATTGAAAAGGAGGACTTACTCTTGAGGTTCTGACTTCTGGTGTGTGTAGGCAAGACTGTCAATGTTCCCATGCCCCTGTCTGCCCCCCTCCCCCATAAAAAAAAAAGAGGAAGAGAGTTTGGAGCTCCAAAAATCAGATGTCTGGGTGTCAAATGCAGCTGGAAGATGTTAGGATATCCTTACCTCGGTTTCCTCATTCTTAAATCACTGCTCTTCGACTGATCAATTTCCATATTTCCAGTAGTATTCCACCTTCCCAATGTTTATCACTAGGACTAGTACAGAAAATCTGGTCTAAAGTTTTTCATTTCTTACAAATAGTTCCTATATTAAGTTCATTTTTACTTAAGTTTCCTCAATTAGATTCTATTTCTTTCACTATAAGCCAATAACATTTGCTAAATACAGAGGTTTTCAACATTCTGATAAGGCTCTACTGTTGAAAAGAGTAAGTGTATACTTTTTAGGAGGCCTAGATTGGAGTTAAAATAGCTACAGGCATATATTTGTTTGAAGTCTCATGTTTTAGCTTTAATATTCATGTGAATATTCTATAATAAATTCTATCTTCTCTAAATTCAGAGCAAATTTTAATGTTCCTGGAAGGCAGATTTCTTCATTTGATGACTCTGTATATTTCTGATAGAATTTACCTTAACCAGGAGTTATGCTCGGCTCCTTGTATGAGCATTCAAACTATATAATAATTCTGCAAAGTGAATATTTTTTTAGTATATGTACTGCCAAAGCGAGCACTGAAAAGTATTCTAATAATGCTTATTTGATAGATGGATTAAATAGGAACTAGGGAAGTAAAAGACGGTTACAACAACTGGGACTTAACCTCAGTCCATTTATTTTCAAAGCTATTTCTACTAAAACAGATAGGCTTCTAAAAACATCTCATTAGTTCTCAACTACAATGAACACTGACTTCTGGGAGAGGCTGGATTTCTGCATGACAGCCAGTGTTGCTCAGGGGTTACTGGTGGCTCTATGCTTAGGACTCATAGGGGTATTGGAATATCATATTTGGGGCCAAGAATTGAATAGAGGTCTGTCAGTCACATACAAAGCAAGTGCCTTAATTCTTTCCTGTAATGTCTCTCCTGCCCTGAACACTGAATTTTAATGGAGTATGGTTAGCCCATTGAGTTCAAGGCCAGTATGTTAATTTTCTCTTCTGCATCCACAGAGCATTAAGCGCATATGCCTCAGAAAGTTAGTCCTGACTATATGACAAAATCATAAATAAAAGCTAGATAGAACATAGCAGAAAAGTCTGCAGCGTGAGGAAAAATTGGTTAAAAGTTATGTTCTATATTGTGGTCACTCATGATCAGCCTCTATTGTAACTTATATCCAGATATAATGATGACATGTTGGTAAAATCCTGGGCTCTAATGTTACTCAAATCAACAAGATCCTAAAATTGATCTAGTATCAGCAGAATTATTGGTTTTCCTTTCTATTTAGACTCATGCATGTGTTCCATCTGTCATATTCCTCTGGCAGCATATTAGAGAATTCTGCCATTAGATTTATTGAAATATTAATATAATACCTATGTAGCCTTAGTGCATTACTCATCCTCTTTAGTAATCTGAGTCCTGTTACATTTTCCTGGATAAATTCAACCAAAGATACTATTTTCAAGTTAATACAATTCTTCCAACTATTATCTACAGAAGTGCCAATCTCAGAGCGAAACACAAAATCATGATGTGACTTTTACCTACACACACACACACACAAATACAATACATTTTCAATACATTAATTACCGCAATACTGTGCTTTCTCAATCCTTTTTCTTTTTAATTCTTTTTCTTTGCTTGTTTTTTTTTTTTTTGGCGGGGGGGGGGGGGGATCACACCTGGCAGCACTCAAGGGTTACTCCTGGCTCTACGCTCGGAAATCATCCCTGGCAGACATGGGGGACCATATAGGATGCCGGGATTAGAACCACCGTCCTTCTGCATGCAAGGCAAACGCCTTACATCCATGCTATCTCTCCGTCCCCATGGGCTTTCTCCATTCTTAATAAAATTATTTTTAATTGTCTTAAAAATTATATCATTTTATTGAAACCCTTGTGATTTACAAAGTCCTTCATAGTTGGGTTTTAGACATTCAATGAATCAGGACCAATTCCATCACCAGTGTCGACCTCCCTCCACTAATGTTCCCAGAGTGCATTTCATACCACCACCTCCTGCTCCCCAGCCTGCCAGTAATAATAGGCCCATTTTCAGTTTAGATTATTAAAGTTTGGGTCACTGTATTTCATTGTTGTTGACGTTGGCTTGGATATTTAGCTTTGTCCATTTTAAACACCATTAATGCACTTGAGACCACTTGGCCCCTGGCCCCCATGTTTTCATATTTGTGTTTCTCCTCTTCCACTCAGTTTCTTTCCTTTTCCTTATTATATGCTGGGGCCAAGGGTGTTTGAAACAACTGCCATTTAGAGCACTGCATTTCTTCATGCAGTTATTCTACACACCACATATAACTGTATTTATCCTTCTTCTGGCTTACTTCATTTAAAAAAATATCTCCCAGTTCCATCCATGTTGCAGAAAATTGCATAATTTCATCATTTTTTACAGTTTTGTGGTATTCCATTGTACCAAGTACTACATATTCATGATCCACTCATCTGTTATTGGACATCTAGGTTTATTCCAAGTCTTAGCTATTGTACTGAGTGCTGCTATTGTACTGAGTTCATACATCCTTTTAGATGAAAGTTTTTCTCTCTTAGGGATAGATACCCAAAAGTGGGATTGCTGAGTTGTATGGAAGTTCAATTTTTACTTTACTGGGAACCCTCTATATTGTTTTCCATAGGGGTTGGACCAGGCAGTGGATGAAAATTCCTTTATCACCACAGCACTGCCAAAAAAAAAAAAATCTAAAACTTTGTAACAGTTCTTCATGACACAGAGAATTTTATAATTGCTAAAGAAGCAGACATTTTGGATCATCAAAGATATATGAAAAAGGCTTCAGATACTATATGTCTATATTTTCCAATTACTATATGCTTTATCCCAGGCATGAAACAAATAGCAGCTAATTTAAGTCTTTTTTGGAAGGGTAGTAGAACTCCAAAGCAATGCTCAAGGGGTCACTCTCAGTATATTTGGGCAATTGAGCAGGCTGGTGATAATCAGGCCCTGTGATGCAAAGTTATTTTGACACAGATAACAGGGGTCACAAGGACCAGCCAATTGGTACTCAGGGAACCATGGTAGGGATCAAACCAAGGTTCTTGCACATGAAAGATGTATGCAAAATAACTGTTATCACCATGATATCTCTCTCGGCCTTTAGTTCTAAAAACAGTACTTCTATAGAAATATTATTGTCCTTGCTTTATGTAGGAAGACAAATACAAATTCAAAGAAGTAAATTGACCCAAGATAAAGCAGTTCAAGAACCAATAATGAAACCTAGGTAAGTTGGCCTAGAAACCAATCATCTTGGAATGAATCCACTGAGGGAAATGCATCCAGGAAAAAAAAATCCTGCCAAAGAAGCCTAGAATATAGAGCTCCAAGAATTCTAACTTCTGCAGCTAGTGTTTTGTTTCCAGGTAATATGAGAAAATATTTTCAAGTTGTTTGAGTATTTAATAATACAGGAAACAAAGACAAATTGTACCACTTGGACTTTGTGGTGTGTTTCATACCAGAGATGGAGGAAAGGGTTTTATTCCATGGGAAAAGAAAAAGCAGGACCTTCTAAGTGAATGAGTATCTTTATAGGGAAACTGGCCTGGCATTTTAGATGAGAGCAATGAGTGGAAAAAATGTTTTACCAGGAGGAGGTTTAAGCCAGGAGAATAGTTGCAGCCCTGAAAGTCATTGTGGCAGGGTAGAAGTCTTCCTATTTGAATCTTTAAGAAGGTCGATTTGGGGGTGAAGGAATTTAGTAATTATATTTTGTGTATAAAATGGGAGCAACATACCAAATAATTGAGGGAACCTCTGATTTAATCCAACAATGTCAGACACAATGTATTCAGGTTAATAATAAAAAAAAAAAAGTCGTCAATTAAAAAAAGTCATTATCATTTAATATAGCTCTCAGGCCTGTTTTTAAAAAAATCAAAAGGGAAATACACTTCAGTGATTTTTTTTTCCCCCAGAGGGAGGGCACATGTGAAGGTCCTGAGGGCTAATTCCTGACTCAGAGATCACTAAATATAGGGTCAGGAATTTGAGGCTGGATTAGCCACAGGCAAGGTAAGCACCTTACAGATCATACTCTCTCTCAGTGATTTTCTTTTTTATGTTTGCCTCTAGAGTCATTCTCTAAGTCTGGGCTCCAAAAACTTAAACCTTACGAACTCAACAGAATCACTGAGCTTCTGGCTGTGTCCACCTAACAGAAACACAGAAAGGAGCTTTGATGGTGTGAAAGGAGTATGGCTAGGGGAGTATGCCCTACCTTTAGCCTTCCCCACCATGAGGCTAAGCCTCAGTGAACTGCAGGACGCCATCTCTCTGTTCTGCTGCCCAAGGATCGCAATAGTTTCCAGGCCTAAGTGTTCTCATCCAACGGTGTATGTGTGTCTGTGTGTATTTGTTTTTGTGTGTGTTCATGATATGCGTGCTTGTGTATATAGTGTGCATATGTGTGTGTATCTTTGTCTGTGTGAGTCTCGGGCATATGAAACAGAGTGCTCTATTGCCAATCTACCTCTCTAATCACCAGGTGCTTCCTTTAGTATAACCAATTCTTGTTTAACTGATCTCTCTTTCTTTTTTTAATATATATTTTATTTAAACAACTTGATTACATACATGATTGTGTTTAGGTTTCAGCAATGTAAAGAGTACCACCCATCACCAGTGCAACATTCCCATCTCCAATGTCCCAAATCTCCCTCCTCCCCACCCTACCCCCACCTGTACTCTAGACAGGCTTTCTATTTCCCTCATACATTCTCATTGCTAGGATAGTTCACAATGTAGTTATTTCGCTAACTAAACTCATCTCTGTTTGTGGTGAGCTTCATGAGGTGGACTGTAACTTCCAGCCCTCCTCTCTTTTGTGTCTGAAAATTATTATTGCAAGAATGTCTTTCATTTTTCTTAAAACCCATAAATGAGTGAGACCATTCTGCGTCTTTCTCTCTCTCTGACTTATTTCACTCAGCATAATAGATTCCATGTACATCCATGTATAGGAAAATTTTATGACTTCATCTCTCCTGACAGCTGCATAATATTCCATTGTGTATATGTACCACAGTTTCTTTAGCCATTCATCTGTTGAAGGGTATCTTGGCTGTTTCCAGAGTCTTGCTATGGTAAATAGTGCTGCAATGAATATAGGTGTAAGGAAGGGATTTTTGTATTGTATTTTTGTGTTTCTAGGGTATATTCCTAGGAGTGGTATAGCTGGATCGTATGGGAGCTTGATTTCCAGTTTTTGGAGGAATCTCTATATTGCTTTCCATAAAGGCATTCCATAGACGGCATTCCCACCAGCAGTGGATAAGAGTTCCTTTCTCTCCACATCCCCGCCAACACTGCTTGTTCTCATTCTTTGTGATGTGTGCCCATTTCTGTAGTGTGATGTGGTACTTCATAGTTGTTTTGATTTGCATCTCCCTGATGATTAGTGATGTGGAGCATTTTTTCATGTGTCTTTTGGCCATTTGTATTTCTTCTTTGTCAAAGTGTCCATTTCTTCTCCCCAATTTTTGATGGGATTAGATATTTTATTCAATGCTTGAGGTAACCCTTCAAATGGATACCTGTAGACTGCCAAGACCGTAATACCATGATTGCCATTCAACACTCTATGAGTGATTTCTGTGAGTTACTATTCTTCTCAAACTTACTAAAGCCACTTATGAAAACAGAATTGAAATAAGACAGCTAGACACTGACTCTTCATTCATGTGCTATTCCTAAAGACTACACTTACCTGATGCTTCTATTCAGTTCTCCCCAAGCAAAGCCCATTCAGTTTGGGTCAGTGTAAAAAATCTGGAAAGCAGTGGCCTCCTGGCTTTCCTCAACAGTCATGAGAACAATGGAGAAAAATCAGTCCTCACCCTCTCTTTCCTCACCCACTAGCCCATTTTATAATGAGTGTACTAGCAAACTAGTTATCTAACATAAAATATTCCAGCTCACAAAATCTCTCCCATTTATCCAAGTTCTTTTTCTGCTCCTACTTAAGAAGCTCATGTTATTCTTCCCACATTTTGCAATAATCTTCTGAGCGATCCCTTCACCCCAACCTCCCATCTTACCTCCTTCAAACCATGCCTTGCTGCAAAGCCAGAGGCATCTTTGTTATCTCACTCCACTGCATCAGGCACCCCTTAGAGAACATCTGAACCTTGAAAGAGCTTAGTTCTGCTAGCAACTATCTCTCCAGTCTCAGTCTGTTGATGCCTGCCTTATTGATGGTTCCTAAGAGACTATGCTTCTCCTCATTCTGTAACAGAATGATGTTCCTCCTTGCTAAGTGTCTGGACTCACACTTATTTTGCCAGAAAAACCCTCTCTGTCTTCCTACTTTAACCTGGCTAATCTCTATTTTATTTTTTACCTTCTCATAAGTACCACTTTTTTCCCACAATCACTCCTTATTGCCATCACCAACCCACAACCCAAATCAACTTTTTTTTGGATGAGGTGGTTCCCAGCAGGGGAGCTCTGATATCATGCTTCACTTCCAATAGTGCATCTCTACAAATTTGTGCTATAATTTTTAGTTTGCTTATTTGCAGGCTGTACTGGATAATAAGCTATGGTCAAGCAAGACTGCTCTCTCAGTTGCATCTGAGCATCTAGGAAAATACTTGAATGATCAAAACTATTTTTTAAAAGATGACATTTGAATAAAGACATCTTAACCAGATTTAGTAAATTTGCAATATTAAAAATTTTTATTCTAGAATTATTTAGGAATTGAAAGCATTATTGGTCAACTGACTCAGCCTTGCATATATTTGAGTAGGTATTATACATGTATTACAGCTCCAGGTGCCTCTTATGCATCCTCCATATGTGGAAATGTAATTTTGCTCCCATATATGAGGAAGGGAGCTCAGGGTTGGCTCTGTAAAACCTGTTTCTTTTCTCTTCATCCCAAGGTAGCAGTACTTGTGCAAGCAGAGAGGATGCCTGCCTTCATTTAAGCTACTTTCAGAAGTTTCATTACCTCAGTTGGTAAATACAGGGAAGTCTTTTGTAAACCAAATGGAGTTTAATTAATGTACAAGAGCAAGGAACGAAGATCCAAATATGGAGAGTTTACATTAGCAAACACCCCTCAGCAAATCAGATAGTCCAGTTCAACTTCTTGAAGTCCACTTTGAAGAAGTGAGACAGATTTTCATGGAATGATGATGAAATGGTAAAAATCGCCATAAAATGGTGATTACATGGAATGAGCTAAAATGAACTGATTTTATTGAGTACTGATGAAATCATAAATTTTCTCTTAGCATTTTTCTCTTATCTCATGAAGAGTTAACCAAAGATAGGAAAATTCTCTTTTTAACTAGCTTACCATTGTTAGGGAAACCTTACTAATTCATCTTCTGCTGATTAAAAATCTATGATAATTAGGATGAACACCAAAGTTTATCTATGAGAAAAATAGATATTTAAAAAAATAACATGGTTATAAAAAGTTTTTAAGCTCATTAAAATTATTCTTTTGTGCACTCTGCTGTATACAAGCCTTGATATCTAATCAAGTCTTCTTATTAGAAAAATATGGCTTAGCCCTTCATATTCATCTGTTCTCCCTTATGAGATCTCAGTAAAAAGAAAATAACATCTAAATACATATAAACTATGGGAGAATGAGAGAGGCAAGGCAAGAACTCAGCATGTGTTTTTGGCTTGTCATGATAAAGCCAGAGAAAGAGGAGAAGAAAAAGGAAAAAAAGAAAGAAGAGAAGAGAAAGTACTATATATTGGTTTAGCCACAGAATCCCTTGACTCTATACAATGTTCAGGGACTTGAACTCTTCAAGGAGAAAGAGAGAGAAAGAGAGGGAGAGACAGACAGATAGACAGATAGACCTGGGGTTGATGCAGGGATGGAAACAAGTAGTCTATGTGAGGTCTGCAAACTTATTGAGTTGGCAGTGTTGTGCTACCTCAACCTCTCCCCTTTAACATATACTGGTTCTCCTCTAAATCATTTAAACAATCCCAAAGAAACTTCTAAAAACTGAATGGTGCATAACTGGAAGGGACCAAGCAGTCACTTCCTGAATTCTCAGAAAATGATATGTACTTCTCCTTACAATCTATAATAAAGACAACGGTTGCAATAGACATCTTACACTCTAAGTGAAACCAGTGAGCAGAGAACAAAGGGTCACCAGACCGCTAAAAATTAAGAGAAAATATGACATCCATATGCTTTGCATTAAGGGGTCCAGGTTTAATTCCTAGCACCACTTGGTTACTTGAACATCACCAAGAAGAAAGGCATCAGTAGGAGATATTTAGCACCAAGCATGGCCTTGACCATATGGGGGACCATATGGGATGCAGGGATTTGAACCACCATCCTTCTGCATGTAAGGCAAACACTCTACCGCTGTGCTATCTCTCTAGCCCCACAGTATTATTTTCTTTTTTTTAAACCATTTTTTAAATTTTTTTCTTTATTTAAACATCTTGATTACATATATGATTTGATTAGGTTTAGGTCATGAAAAGAACACTCCCATCATCAGTGCAACATTCCCACCACCAATGTCCCAAATCTTCCTCCATCCCACCCCACCCCCACCTGTACTCCAGACAGGCTTTCCAATTCCCTCATTTATTCACATGATTATGGTAGTTCTCTGAGTAATTATTTATATAACTGCACTCACCACTCTTTGTGGTGAGCTTCATGAAGTGAGCTGGAAGTTCCAGCCCTCCTCTCATTGTCTCTGAGGATTGTTGCAGAAAGGACTTTTATTTTTCTTAAAACCCATAGATGAGTGAAACTATTCTGCATCTCTCTCTCTCTCCCTCTGACTTATTTCACTCAGCATGATAGAATCCATGTACATCCATGTATAGGAAAATTTCATGACTTCATCTCTCCTGACAGCTGCATAATATTCCACTGTATGTATATATATGTATATATGTATATATATGTATATATGTATTTATTTATATATATATGTATATATGTATTTATATATATGTATATATATATATATATATATATATATATATATATATATATATATATATATATACCACAGTTTCTTTAGCCATTCGTCTCTTGAAGGGCATGTTGGTTGTTTCCAGAACCTGGCTATTGTGAATAGTGTTGCAACAAATATAGATGTGAGGAAGGGGTTTTTGTATTGTATTCTTGTGTTCTTAGGGTTTATCACAAGAGTGGAATAGCTGGGTCGAATGGGAGCTCAATTTCCAGATTTTGGAGGAATCTCCATATTGCTTTCCATAGAGGTTGGAATAAACAGCGTCCCCACCAGCAGTAGATAAGAGTTCCTTTCTCTCCACATCCCCGCCAGCCCTACTTGTTCTCATTCTTTGTGATGTGCACCAATCTCTGTGGTGTGAAGTGGTATCTCATTGTTGTTTTGATTTGCATCTCCCTGATGATTAGTGATGAGGAGCATTTTTTCATGTGCTTTTTGGCCATTTGTATTTTTTTTTATCAAAGTGTCTGTTCATTTCTTCTCATTTTTTGATGGTATTAGATGTTATTTTTTTCTTGTAAAGTTCTGTCAGTGCCCTGTATATTTTGGATATTAGCCCTTATCTGATGGGTGTTTGGTGAATAGTTTCTCCCACTCGGTGGGTGACTCTTGTATCTAGGGCACTATTTCTTTTGAGGTGCAGAAGCTTCTCAGTTTAATGTATTCTCATCTATTGATCTCTGCTTTCACTTGTTTGGGAAGTGCAGTTTCCTCCTTGAAGATGCCTTTAATCTTAATGTCCTGGAGTGTTTTACCGATGTGTTGTTCTATATACCTATGGTATCAGGTCAAACATCAAGGTCTTTAATCCATTTGAATTTTACCTTTGTACATGATGTTAACTGGGGGTCTATGTTTGCTTTTTTGCAAGTGGCTAACCAGTTCAGCCAGCACCACTTGTTGAAGAGGTTTTTCCCTGCTCCAATTAGGATTTCTTGCTCCTTTGTCAAAAATTAGGTAACTGTATGTCTGGGGGACAATGTCTGAGAACTCAAGCCTATTCCACTGATCTGAAGGTCTGTCTTTATTTCAATACCATGCTGTTTTGATAACTATTGCTTTGTTTTTTTTTGTTTTTGTTTTTTGTTTTTTTTTTTGGTTTTTGGGCCACATGCTGTGACGCTCAGGGGTTACTCCTAGCTATGCACTCAGAAGTTGCTCCTGGCTTCTTGGGGGACCATATGGGACACCGGGGGATCGAACTACGGTCCGTCCTAGGCTAGCGCAGGCAAGGCAGGCACCTTACCTCCAGCGCCACCGCCCGGCCCCATAACTATTGCTTTGTATTACAGTTTAGAGTTGGGGAAAGAAATACCTCCCATTTCTCTTTTCCCTAAGAGTGCTTTAGCTATTCGAGGGTGTTTATTGTTCCAAATGAACTTCATAAGTGTTTGATCCACTTCTTTGAAGAATGTCATGGGTATTTATAAGGGAATCGCATTAAATCTGTATAATGCTTTGGGGAGTATTGCCATATTAACAATGTTAATCCTGCCAATCGATGAGCAGGGTTTGTGTTTCCATTTCCCTGTGTCCTCTCTTATTTCTTGAAGCAGGGCTTTATAGTTTTTTTTTTTTTTTTTTGTATAGGTCCTTCAGGTCTTTAGTCAAGTTGACTCCAAGATATTTAAGTTTGTGTGGCACTATTGTGAATGGGATTGCCTTCTTGATTTCCTTCTCTTCCTTATCATTATTGGTGTATAAAAAGGCCATTGATATCTGTGTGTTAATATTGTAGCCTGCCACCTTGCTATATGAGTCTATTGATTGTAGAAGCTTCTTGGTAGAGTCTTTAGGATTTTCTAAGTAGAGCATCATGTTGTCTGCAAACAATGAGAGGTTGACTTCTTCCTTTCCTATCTGGATTCCCTTGATATCTTTTTCCTTCCTGATCGCTATAGTAAGAATTTCCAGTACTATGGTTGAAGAGGAGTGGTGAGAGCGGACAGCCTTGTCTTGTACCAGAATTTAGAGGAAAGGCTTTTAGTTTTTGTCCATTGAGGATAATATTCGCCATTGGCTTGTGGTAAATGGCTTCAACTAGATTGAGAAATGCTCCTTCCATTCCCATCTTGCTGAGAGTTTTGATCAAGAATGGGTGTTGGACCATATCAAATACTTTCTCGAATCTATTGATATGATCATATGATTTTTATTTTACTTCTTGTTGATGTTGTGTATGATGTTGATAGATTTACGGATGTTAAACCAGCCTTGCATTCCTGGGATGAAACCTACTTGGTTTTAGTGTATGATCTTCTTGATGATGCATTGGATCCTATTTGCCAGGATTTTGTTGAACATATTTGTATCAGCACTCATCAGGGATATTGGCCTGTAATTTTCTTTTTTTGGCAGCATCTCTGTCTGCTTTTGGTATCAAGGTGATGTTGGCTTCATAAAAGCTGTTTGGGAGTATTCCCGTTTTTTCAATTTCATGGAAGAGCCTGGCTAGGATTGGTAGTAGCTCCTCTGGAAAGATTTGAAAAAATTCATTAGGAAAACCATCTGGGCCTGGGCTTTTCTTTTGGGGCAGATGTTTGATTACAGTTTCAATTTCCTCAGTAGTGATGGGGGTGTTTAGATATGCTACATCCTCCTTACTTAAATGTGGAAGGTTATAAGTGTCCAAGAAGTTTTCCATTTCTTCTAGGTTCTCATGTTTAGCAGCATAAAGTTTCTCAATGTAGTCTCTGATTACCCTTTGGATCTCTGCAATATCTGTCATGATTTCATTTCTAATACAGGTGATCAGATTTCTCTCTCTCTCTCTCTCTCTCTCTCTCTCACTCTCTTTTTGTGAGTTTTTTCAAATGGTCTATCAATCTTGTTTATTTTTTCAAAGAACCAACTTCTGCTTTTGTTGATCTTTCCGGTTGTTTTTTGGTTTTCCACTTCATTGAGTTCTGCTTTCAGCTTTGTTATTTCCTTCTTTCTCCCCACTTTTGGTTCCTTTTGTTGATCATTTTTTAATTTTTTGAGCTGCATCGTTAAGTTGTTCAGGTATGCCCTTTCTTCCTTCCTGATGTTTGCTAGTTGAGCTATAAATTTTCCTCTCAGGACCGCTTTTGCTATGCCCCATAGATTCTGGCAGTTTGTGTCTTCATTATCATTTGTTTCCAGAAAACTTTTGATTTCCTTTTTGATTTCATCTCAAACCCACTGGTTGTTCAGTAGCAGGGTGTCTAATTTCCAATTGTTAAAGTTTTTCTTCTGTGTGGCTTTGTAGTTCACATCTAATTTTAGAGCCTTGTGGTCAGCATAGGTAGCCTGCAAGATTTCAATACGCTTGATTTTAGTGGAGGTATGACTTATGTGTCAGCATGTAGTCTATTCTGGAGAATGTCCCATGTACATTGGAGAAGAATGTGTATCCAGGTTTTCTGGGATTGAGTGTCATATATATACTAGTCCTCTTTCTTCCATTACTCGTTTTTACGGCTAGTATGTTTTTGTTGGGTTTCAGTCTGGTTGACCTATCAAGTGTTGATAGGGCCAAGTTGAGGTCTCCCACAATGATTGTGTTATTATTGATTTCTTCTTTCAGATTTGTCAGTAATTGTATTAGGTAATTTGCTGGTCTCTCATTGGGTGCATCTATGTTTAATAGTCTGATTTCTTCCTGTTGCACATATCCCTTGATTATTACATAGTGTCCATCTTTGTCCCTTACCACTTTTCTAAGTATAAAGTTGGTGTCATCAGATATTAATATGGCCACCCCAGCTTTTTTGAGGGTGTTGTTTGCTTGGATGATTCAGCCTTTGATTTTGAGTCTATGTTTGTTCTGACTATTCAGATGTGTTTTTTGTAGGCAACAGATGGTTGGATTCATCTTTTTGAGCATTTTGCCACTCTGTGTCTTTTAATTGGTGAATTTAGTCCACTGATATTGAGGGAGATGATTGTCATAGGATTTAATGTCATCTTTGTAGATAAGTTTGCTGTGTTTGTTGGTCTCTCTTGTCTTAGAGTAGACCTGTCAGTTTTTCCTTTAAGGCTCATATATCGTCTGTGAAGTTTCTGAGCTGCCGTTTATCCATGAAGTTATGTATTCTTCCTTCAAACCTGAATATGAGTCGGGCTGGGTGCAGTATTCTCGGTGAGGCATTCATTTCATTCAGTCTTGTCACAATATCCCACCTCTGCCTTCTGGCCTTGAGAGTTTCTTGTGACATGTCTGCGGTAAGTCTTAGGGATGCTCCTTTGAATGTAATTTCCCTTTTTGATCTTGCTGCTTTCAGTATTCTATCTCTATCTGTGGGATTTGTCATTGTAACGAGGATGTGTCTTGGGGTGTTTTTCTTTGGGTCTCTTTCAGCTGGTACTCTTCGGGCATGCAGGATTTGATTGCATTTGGTCTTTAACTCTGGGAGTATCTCTTTGATGATGTCTTTGACAGTTGATTCTTCCTGGAGATCTTCTACCTGTGTTTCTGGGACCCCAATGATTCTTATGTTGTTTCTGTTGAGTTTATCAAACACTTCTATTTTCATCTGTTCGCATTCCTGGAGTACTTTTTCCATTGCTTGTTCATTTTTTTAAGGTTCTTCTCCAATTTCTTCTGTTGTGTTGAGTTTTTCTGCATCACATCTTTCAGTACTCCGATTCTCTCCTCAGCTGCTGATACCCTGCTGGTGAGGCCATCCATTGAGGTTTTCAATTGAGCTACCGTGTTTTTCAGATCTGTTATTTCAGTTTGGAGTTTTCTGATTTCTGTCTTTGTGTTCTGTGCAGATCGATCTATGCTTTCTTTGCGTTCTTCAAATATCTTCCATATTGCTTTCTTAAGTTCCTTATAGGAGAGTTTAATCAATTAGTTGCAATTTATTAGATCATCTGAGCTTTCATCTTCATTCTCTGTGCATGGTGTTTGCCTGCGAGGTTTCCCCATTGTCACGCTTGTAGTGTGGTTTTTCCTGCATGTTGTGGTGGGGTTCATTGGTTAGAAAAAGTGTGCAGTTGCAAAGCGTAGGCACTCTTCTGCTGCCTCTAGTTGACATTTTTTTGGGGTGCACTCCCTAGGCCTCTGAGGAGTCCTTCCGGTATTCAGAAACACAGGCAGACAGGCACAGGCAGGAGAAGTTTCCCTTGAAGTCCTCAGAGTGAAGAAAGGCACAGCAGGGTAGAGCCTCCGCAGGCCAGAGAGCTCAGCTTATTGGACGGCGACCCCACAGCCAGAATTTACTCACTGGGCAGCTTCAATATGCAGTTTTTTTGGGGGTGCACTCCCTAGGCCTCTGAGGAGAACTTCAGGGATTCAGAAACACGGCAGAGATGCACAGGTAGGAGAAGTTTCCTTTGAAGACCTCAGAGTGAATAAAGGCACAGCCACGTATTATTTTCAACTTATTTCCCTTAACAATGCCCTATATGGTTATTCCATATATCATAAATGCCAAATATTCTCCTTTTAGAGGCCAAATCATTTATATTTGCATATGCATATATACATATTTAAACATATAAATATGATTATAAATATATACAATAATATTAAGATGTTTAACATTTGTAATACAGAAAATTTATACACAACATATACATATAAATATTTCTATAATTTTCCAATTGTAGAATTAAAAATATAAATATGTGATGGGCTTGAGATATAGCACAGTGGTAGGGCATTTGCCTTGTATGTGGCCAACACAAGATAGACCCAGGTTCAATTCCTGGTATCATATATGGTCCTCCACGTCTGCCAGGAGTGAGTTATGAGTGCAGAGCCAGGAGTAATCCCTGAGTGTCTCTGGGTGTGACCCCCCCCAAATACATACATATATATATGCATATAAAATGTATAATGCCTTTATTTATTCCTTTGGCAACTTAGATTATAATATTGTAGTTATAAAAATATTGTAAAGAAAGAGGCTACTGGGATGATAGTAGAGGGAAGAGGATACATTGAGGCAATGTGGCATTGAAATGTTATTTTCATGAAACTCTACTGTTAACAGTATTGTAAATTATGTCTAAAATTTAAAATATTTAAAAATTTTAAGAAATATGGAAAAATGTCTAAAATAAATAATTTTAAAATACTGGGTAAAGGCTCAAGTTTTGCATATGGCCAACCTTCGTTCAATCTCTGGAACCTCATGATTCCTCAAGCATCATCAATGCAATTTTGGAAGCCCCAATCACTGTCTGTTCCTGTAGTGATTTGGGGAATGCTTGGCACAGCATGGTTTAAAGAATACCACATCCTAGGATCCTGGTACTGACCTGCTAGCCTTATTGGCCCACAATTTCCAGAAGGGCCCTATTGATTTTCTTTCTTTCTTTTCTTTTTCTGATTTTGTTTTTGGGTCACACCCAGCAGTGTTCAGGGGTTACTCCTTCCTGAATCTGCACTCAGAAATTGCTCCTGGCAGGCTCAGGGACCATATGGGAAGCCAGGTATCACTCTAGGGTCCGTCCCGAGTCAGCCATGTGCAAGGCAAACACCCTACTGCTGTGCTATCACTCCGGCACCCCATCCTGATTTACTGAACATTACTTATGAGCTCCTTATAGGAACAAAATTACAGCTCATTGCTACAATATTTTCAATTTAAAAAATATTAATTAAATTAGATATTTTAAAATGAATTATTAAAATAAAATCTAATCAAATAAAAAAGATGAATTGACATAAAATACAGTGGTCCCGTGGTTCACCTGAAGCTCTAAGAGACCAGCATATTGTCATGCTGTCAGATGAACACTGAACTGGTAAAGCATTACTGGAGCTGAATGGACAGTGCAGGAGGACAAGGCCTGTCAGAGAAGTTTAAGAAGGTCCTGGTTTTATCCCATACACGAGAGTCTTTGTATTAATGGAGGTGATGAGGAACTATCTAAGGATGTAGATTCAATGTGAATATTTCACACTTCTTTTGGTCAATTGAGTTTAGGGAGAAAGAGCAGGATTAGAAAGGTGTAAGCAGGGGCCGGAGTGGTGGTGCAAGTGGTAGAGTGCTTGCCTTGCATGCACTAACCTAGGATGAACTGCAGTTCGATCCTCTGGCATCCTCTATGGACCCCCAAGCCAGGAGCGATTTCTGAGTGTGTAGTCAGGAGTAACCCCTGAGCGTCATCAGGTGTGCCTGCTCCAAAAGAGGAGGTAAGCATCCAGTAGGAAAGAAGGGTGGCTGTATATAGACCTTGTGGGTGGGTGGGATAAGGCTAGGAAGAAGTGCTGCTGGAAAAACACGAGATATTTGAGAGGTGGAATATACACAAAGTGCTGTAATTATTGACAACCACTAGCAGGGACATGTGTTTGTGGATTCAGAGCCTGCTGAGCGACCTTTTCCACAGAAAGAACAGCAAACATGCCTGCTGTTCTATAACTGTTTCTATTTTAGAAGTTGAACATTAGCATATTTAATGCAAACTCTAAGTTGCTGTATGTCACCAGTCATGATATTTGTCATCTATTCTCAGGTTTTAGCATGCAGGAGACTATTAACTCCTGGCCATGTGCATATAGTTCAGGTGAACTTTTTATACAGGTGCAAAAATCAGAGGCAATGGGGGTATTATGATTAAGAAATTGGAATTAGTGCCAGTGAGGCCTGGTGTGGCAGCTCAGAAAGATCATTTGTTACAACTCTCTTTTCTGTACCCAATTTCATTATTCATGAAATAGAGGCGAGTACTTACTAAAATTGTTGTTAGGATTACTGAGATTCACTAACCAACATCTGTAAGGGGATCAAGATTCCAAGTTGGGTCCAGCTATTTCCAAAGTCTAAAGATTCCCTTTCTCCTTCTTTCTCAAAAAAAAAAAAGAAAGAAAGAAAGAAAGAGAGAAAGAAAGAAAGAAAGAAAGAAAGAAAGAGAGAGAGAGAGAGAAAGAAAGAAAGAAAGAAAGAAAGAAAGAAAGAAAGAAAGAAAGAAGAAAGAAAAGAAAAGAAAAGAAAAGAAAAGAAAAGAAAAGAAAAGAAACAAGTTATATATTAAAGAGTTTGCAGTGTATTTCCATCTTCCTGGTCAATTATGTCTTCTGGGTCTATTAGAGCCCTATTTATTTTGTCCACTAGCCCTATCTTGAAGGGAGAGGAATACCCTAGATTGTCCAATGTTAGTGTGTCTTGTCTACTTCTATCTCGCAGTTCCTGCTCTAAGTTTGCTGCTATTACTCACTGTGTCTTCGGAACTGTTGAATGTTTTTGTGAGTGCTCGTTTTTAGTATAAACCTGCCTGGACTTGTGGCGTGCTTTCTGGTTGGTTTGCATCGTACTCTCTCAAAATTGATGTCTTTGTTTCTCTTCTTCTTCTTCTTCTTTTTTTGGTTTTGGGGTCACACCCATTTGGGTTATTCCTGGACATGTGCTCACAAATCACTCGTGACTTGGGGGGGATAATATGGGACTCTGCAATAGAACTGAGGTCCATCCTGGGTCAGCCACATGCAAGAAAAATGCCCTACTGCTGTGCTATCACGACAGCCCCTGCTCTTGACTTTCTTAAATGCTTTGATCATTTGCCCCTCTAAAATCATTTTGTCAGTTATGTTTCTTCTATTTAACAGAATTGAGCTTTGTATTTTGGGCCTGTATCATTAACTCTAGATGCTCTTACCTGTCTATTAAACTCTGCATTATGCTTTGTACCACATGAAATACCATGAAATATGTTTTCTTTATTTTGGGGGTGGGTGGGTGTTGGGATTAACCTAGTTGTGGTAAGAGTTTATTACTGGCTCAGTATTCTGAGATCACTCCTGATAGTGTGGTGTTTGGGGGACCATACAGAGTCCAGGGGACAAACCAGGATCAGCCACATGGAAAGTAAGTAATGTATTCATTGTATTATATGTTGGCCCTTTTTTCTTTAATCTTTTTCCTTAATGAGTGTAAAATCTTCATCAGTCTCCTAATATTAACAAGTAGAAACTATTTGAACTAAAATTATTTCCTGAAGCCTCTCTCTCAGTCCAGCCCTGTTAATTCTCACCCTACAAACCAAACAAATTCTCCCATATATGCCTGAAAAAGCCTCACTCATTCACCAGTGTGGACTGAAAACACCAATATCTCACATTTTCTCAGTGCCAGCTGACCCATAGAATGAAACTTCTGTTATGTGGACTAAAGCCTGATGTTTCCCATAATATTCTTTTAAAAAATAATAAAGTGCCAGGGTTTAGAAGGCCATTGGTGGAGAGAAGAAGACATTGGTAAAGGGGTTGGTGTTGAAATGTATATGCTGAAACCCAATCCTGAATAACTTTGCAATTTCACTGTGATTGTATAAAAATATTTAAAAGTTAACAGTTTATAAAACATAATGGAGTGCAAAGAAGTTACAACATACAATCTTCTTTGAAGAAGCCCTAGAACTCTCTTCCCAATGCTTCTGCAATATCCCCCATTTTCACATCTGCTTTTGATGTTATTGCTAAATTCATATACTCAATCCCATAAAGGTATAAATTTGAAGACCAACTCAACCATATATTAGCAATATGATGTTTGCACCATACAGTTTACATAATAGTTTTTATAATCCAAAGAGTTAGTGAAAATTCCATACTGAAGAACCAGACTTTTAAGAGAACTAAGCAGAGTTATGACTTCAGGAACTAGTCAAGAAGTAGAAAGGTTTGGGCATGAACTTGAACAACAAGTACTTCATTTTCTTTCTTTTTTTTTTTTTTTTGGTTTTTCGGGCCACAGCTGTTTGATGCTCAGGGGTTACTCCTGGTTAAGCGCTCAGAAATTGCCCCTGGCTTGGGGGAACCATATGGGACGCTGGGGGATCAAACTGCAGTCCTGATCCTTGGCTAGCACTTGCAAGGCAGACACCTTACACCTTACACCTTACCTCTAGCGCCACCTCGCTGGCCCCCATTTTCTTACCAGGAATAACATTTCTTGGACTTTTATAGATAAAACACCTGCCTGCAGCAACACAAACCAAATAATATTATCAGATCTTCTAATTTTTCTATAAGAGTAACATTTTGACTGCCTGACATAAAATTTCCTGATTATTTTAATATGGCAACAAATTCAAATTACTTTAAAACACTAGAAAGACCTTTTATAAAACAAACAAAAAAAATTATCTTCAGCTGGGGGCTGCCAGTTTGCATGAAGCAAACTGAAGCAGTTAACATAATGCCTAACACAAGACAGACACATTTGACACATCATGATCTCATCAGATGGAAAACTGTAGACCTCAAATTGTTAGAAAAATGGTCTTACTTGATTAAGTGGGGAAGAGTTTGAGGAAGAGAAAACTTAAGAGTAACCAGACATCACCTGCAGGAGGAAGAAATGGGTAGAAACTGAGAAGAAATGAAATGATATGGAGTGAGAATAGATTGGGTGCAATTCATCCTCTTTCCCATCAGCATTCTTAGAGGCATCTTTTATCATATCTGCTGACTCGCATGCCCAATGTCATTGCATGTGCTGATATAAAACTAACATGGGAGGAGGGTGAGGAGTGGGTAGAGTGGCACAGCTGGCTGAGTCAGGACTCTTCTCATTTACTTAGCATGAAACTACTGAGAGGAGAAGAAAACAAGCACTGAGCTGCAAGCCAAGGAGGCCACTTTCTCCCTGCCTCTATTCCCGTGGGCCTCTCCCCATCAGCAGCTCAGAGAAGAGCCAAATACTTCCTATTTGGGGTGGGCTGCAGCTGTCCCACACATGGAATGAATCAGGCCAGTAGAAATGCTCTTATTTTTAGCATTTTAATGTGCATGTCAAGGTCACTCAGGGTCCCCATTTGCTGGCTGGAGTCATCGCTCATCTCTTTCAAAGACACATTTTCTGTTCTGATGCATTAAAATAAGATCTCTAGATTAAAGGGACTCCAAATTTGACCATCTTGGCAAGATTTCTTATAATTGCTATAGACATGGTGAGTTCTATTCTGTAGCATGAGAGGCAGGTTCTGACTTGGGGGAAAATGATTCACCAAGCATGGCCTGCTCTTTCTCCTTTTAAAAATGATCCCTTCCAGGGCTTGAGCAGTGGAGCAGTGGTAGGGAGTTTGCCTTGCACATGGCTGACCTAGTACAGATCGAGGTTCAATTCCCCAGCATCCCATATGGTCCCCCAAACCAGGTGCAATTTCTAAGTGCATAGCCAAGAGTCACCCCTGAATGTCACAGGGTGTGGCCCAAAAAACACATGCAAAAACAATATCCCCTTCCTTCAATTGCTGCAATGACTGGGGTCATATGCTTTAGTCATGGTGCTTGCATATACTTGGTTAGGACTAGAATGACATACTTTGTTAGGACTGGGATCACAAATAGCACTTTTATGAGGATTATAATTGGAATGTGGGTGGTGGCAGGGATCAAACCTGAAGCCTTATTCTTACAGGACATGGACTCTACCACTGAGCTTATCACTCTCCCTTCCCATCTAATTATAAAAGAGATACAGAGCAAAAATTGGCTCCTCACATGTAACCCTGACAAATTTGCACAGTTAAGGTTACTTAGGGCCAGCTAAAGAAGCTGGTTTGATTATTAGTAGCTAATAATAATTAAAAAGTAGTTTATCTTCATGAAAGATTTTCTCACACTGAGAATTTCACAAAGATTTCCTCATTTAATTCTCACAACACAACAAGGTCTCCATTGCAAACATTCCCATTTTATAAATGACAAAATTGACCTTTTGAGTCAGAAAAACTTGCTTAGGGTAATAATTGGGCAATGTAATAGCAAAATCATAATCTAAAACATAAACTGGCAATGCCAGACCATGGAAGACACTTCATATCCCAACTCCAAGTTTTTCACTCTTACAGAACTAGAGCTCTTTCTGTAGACTTTTTTCATGAGAATTACAAAAAAACAAAGAAGGAAGAAAGATAGAAGAGCAAGAGGGAGAGTCCTGCTCTGAGCACACAGACTCTCTCTGTAGGTTATGCTCTAGAAATCATTGAGCGTGTTCAGACTGACCATAGACCAGGAAAATGCTTCCATTTCCAAAGTTAAAGAGTTGCTGAGACCTAGAGGCGAACTCTGGCCACTTTACCTGTTCTCAGGGTCAGCCAAGGCCAGACTCCTTGTTACGAAGCACATCTTGAGGGGGATGTTTTTCCGGTCTCTATGGAAGGAGAAGGACTGTGTAGACAGGGGATCCGAGGAGCTGGCCCCTAACCGAGGTGACTCAGGTGGAGGAGTTTCCCACCCAATCTCGGACACTGGGGAGCCTTTTTTCACATAGGGTGTGGCTTCTCGCATGTACTTCACTGGAAGCAAAAGAGACAAGAGCAAGTTTCAGTACATCAGGCCTAGATTTTGGCAAAGTCCAAACTGCATTTCTGCACCCTGCATTCGACAAGCCCTTTATACTGGAAGCGCTTAAATTCTGAACAAGATCCAGTGAATATGTTCCTCCCAGAATAATAACTAGGTTATTTCATTTAGAAGCCAGAGTAGATTTTAGAACTTCCTAGTACTGGGACTTGAACTTAAAAATTACTTGCAGCTCTTTTTATTTTGTTTTGTTCTTTTGGGGCCACACACGCTGGTGCTCAGTGGTTACTCCTGACTAAGCGCTCAGAAATCGCTTCTGGCTTGGGGGACCATATGGGATGCTGGGGGATTGAACCGTGTGATCCATCCTCTCCTAGCCACAGCAAGGCAAACAGATGCTTTACCACTCCTGGCCACCGCTATGTCTGCGGCTCTTATCAATGCTGAGATGTTTTGTTTGTTTGTTTGTTTTTTTCTGATTACAAGATGCATTATGAAAAAGAGGCTAAAAAACAAATGGGCAGAGCATGCACAAGCCTCTTTTGGGCTGAAAGGCATTAATTACTTGAGAATGAAAGACAGCAGGTAGGCTATATTCATGGCTCATTTTTCTGCTGAAAATCAGGAGCTTATCTGCAAAGAAATGTTTAGGAGAATATTTATCCTAAAATAGAAAATATCTGTAATAGCAAATATTTTGAGAGCAGAGATTGGAGCAGACTATTCGGGACAACCTAAATGTCTAATAAAAATAAATAAGATTAAATTATAAGACATTTATGTAGCCATTAAAAAATAAGATAGATGGGACCAAAGTGATAACACAGCATTAGGGCATTTGCCTTACACATGGTGGATCTTGGGACTGACGAAGGTTCTACCCCTGGCATCCGTATAGTCCCCAAAGTGGGCTAGAAGCTATCTCTGAGCACAGAATGAGAAATAACCACTGTGCATCACTAAATGTGGCCCCCCAAACAAAAAATTATATATAAAATAAAAGATATATGACTCTGTCTGCCTGTATTTCTGAATCCCTGAAGGTCTCCACAGAAACCTAGGAAGTGCACCCCCCAAAAAAACTGCATTTTGAAGCTGCCCAGTGAGAAATTCTGGCTGTGGGGCCCTCTGTCCAATGAGCTGAACTCTCTGGCCTGTGAGGCTCCGCCCTGCTGTGACTTTGTTCACTCTGAGGACTTCAAAGGAAACTTCTCCTGCCTGTGCCTGTCTGCCTGTGTTTCTGAATCCTGGAAGGACTCCTCAGAGGCCTAGGGAGTGCACCCCAAAAAATGTCAATTAAGGCAGCAAAAGAGTGCCTTTGCTTTGCAGCCGCACACTCTTTCTAACCAATAAACCCCAACAAAACACGCAGGAAAAACCACACTACAAGCATGACAATGGGGAAACCTCGCAGGCAAACACCATGCACAGAGAATGAAGATGAAAACTCGGATGACCTGATAAATCCAACAAATTGATTAACCTCTCCTATAAGGAACTTAAGAAAGCAATATGGAAGATGTTTGAAGAACTCAAAGAAAGCATAGATTGATCTGAACAGAACACAAAGACAGAAATTAGAAAACTCCAAACTGAAATAACAGATCTGAAAAACACGGTAGCTCAACTGAAAACCTCAATGGATGGCCTCACCAGCAGGGTATCAGCAGCTGAGGAGAGAATCGGAGTACTGAAAGATGTGATGCAAAAAAACTCAACACAACAGAAGAAATTGGAGAAGAACCTTAAAACAAATGAACAGGCAACGGAAAAAGTACTCCAGGAATGCGAACAGATGAAAATAGAAGTGTTTGATAAACTCAACAGAAACAACATAAGAATCATTAAGGTTCCAGAGACCCAGGTAGAAGATCTCCAGGAAGAATCAACTGTCAAAGACATCATCAAAGAGATACTCCCAGAGTTAAAGACCAAATGCAATCAAATCCTGCATGCCCGAAGAGTACCAGCTAAAAGAGACCCAAAGAAAAACACCCCAAGACACATCCTCATTACAATGACAAATCCCACAGATAGAGATAGAATACTGAAAGCAGCAAGATCAAAAAGGGAAATTACATTCAAAGGAGCATCCCTAAGACTTACCGCAGACATGTCACAAGAAACTCTCAAGGCCAGAAGGCAGTGGTGGGATATTGTGACAAGACTGAATGAAATGAATGCCTCACCGAGAATACTGCACCCAGCCCGACTCATGTTCAGGTTTGAAGGAAGAATACATAACTTCATGGATAAACGGCAGCTCAGAAACTTCACAGACGATAAATGAGCCTTAAAGGAAAAACTGACAGGTCTACTCTAAGACAAGAGAGACTAACAAACACAGCAAACTTATCTACAAAGATGACATTAAATCCTATGACAATCATCTCCCTCAATGTCAGTGGACTAAATTCACCAATTAAAAGACACAGAGTGGCAAAATGCTCAAAAAGATGAATCCAACCATCTGCTGCCTACAAGAAACACATCTGAATAGTCAGAACAAACATAGACTCAAAATCAAAGGCTGGAGGAAAATCATCCAAGCAAACAACACTCTCAAAAAAGCTGGGGTGGCCATATTAATATCTGATGACACCAAATTTATACTTAGAAAAGTGGTAAGGGACAAAGATGGACACTATGTACTAATCAAGGGATATGTGCAACAGGAAGAAATCAGACTATTAAACATAGATGCACCCAATGAGAGACCAGCAAATTATCTAATACAATTACTGACAAATCTGAAAGAAGAAATCAATAATAACACAATCATTGTGGGAGACCTCAACTTGGCCCTATCAACACTTGATAGGTCAACCAGACTGAAACCCAACAAAAACATACTAGCCGTAAAAACAAGAAATAGAAGAAAGAGGACTAGTAGATATATATAGGACACTCCATCCCAGAAAACCTGGATACACATTCTTCTCCAATGTACATGGGACATTCTCCAGAATAGACTACATGCTGACACATAAGTCATACCTCCACTAAAATCAAGCGTATTGAAATCTTGCAGGCTACCTATGCTGACCACAAGGCTCTAAAATTAGATGTGAACTACAAAGCCACACAGAAGAAAAACTTTAACAATTGGAAATTAGACACCCTGCTACTGAACAACCAGTGGGTTTGAGATGAAATCAAAAAGGAAATCAAAAGTTTTCTGGAAACAAATGATAATGAAGACACAAACTGCCAGAATCTATGGGGCATAGCAAAAGCGGTCCTGAGAGGAAAATTTATAGCTCAACTAGCAAACATCAGGAAGGAAGAAAGGGCATACCTGAACAACTTAACGATGCAGCTCAAAAAATTAAAAAATGATCAACAAAAGGAACCAAAAGTGGGGAGAAAGAAGGAAATAACAAAGCTGAAAGCAGAACTCAATGAAGTGGAAAACCAAAAAACAACCGGAAAGATCAACAAAAGCAGAAGTTGGTTCTTTGAAAAAATAAACAAGATTGATAGACATTTGAAAAAACTCACAAAAAGAGAGTGAGAGAGAGAGAGAGAAATCTGATCACCTGTATTAGAAATGAAATCACGACAGATATTGCAGAGATCCAAAGGGTAATCAGAGACTACATTGAGAAACTTTATGCTGCTAAACATGAGAACCTAGAAGAAATGGAAAACTTCTTGGACACTTATAACCTTCCACATTTAAGTAAGGAGGATGTAGCATATCTAAACACCCCCATCACTACTGAGGAAATTGAAACTGTAATCAAACATCTGCCCCAAAAGAAAAGCCCAGGCCCAGATGGTTTTCCTAATGAATTTTTTCAAATCTTTCCAGAGGAGCTACTACCAATCCTAGCCAGGCTCTTCCATGAAATTGAAAAAACGGGAATACTCCCAAACAGCTTTTATGAAGCCAACATCACCTTGATACCAAAAGCAGACAGAGATGCTGCCAAAAAAAGAAAATTACAGACCAATATCCCTGATGAGTGCTGATACAATTATGTTCAACAAAATCCTGGCAAATAGGATCCAATGCATCATCAAGAAGATCATACACTAAAACCAAGTAGGTTTCATCCCAGGAATGCAAGGCTGGTTTAACATCCGTAAATCTATCAACATCATACACAACATCAACAAGAAGTAAAATAAAATTCACATGATCATATCAATAGATTCGAGAAAGTATTTGATAAGGTCCAACACCCATTCTTGATCAAAACTCTCAGCAAGATGGGAATGGAAGGAGCATTTCTCAATTTAGTTGAAGCCATTTACCACAAGCCAATGGCGAATATTATCCTCAATGGACAAAAACTAAAAGCCTTTCCTCTAAATTCTGGTACAAGACAAGGCTGTCCGCTCTCACCACTCCTCTTCAACATAGTACTGGAATTTCTTACTGTAGCATTCAGGCAAGAAAAAGATATGAAGGGAATCCAGATAGGAAAGGAAGAAGTCAAGCTCTCATTGTTTGCAGACGACATGATACTCTACTTAGAAAATCCTAAAGACTGTACCAAAAAGCTTCTAGAAACAATAGACTCATATAGCAAGGTGGCAGGCTACAATATTAACACACAGATATCAATGGCCTTTTTATACATCAATAATGATAAGGAAGAGAAGGAAGTCAAGAAGGCAATCCCATCACAATAGTGCCACACAAACTCCAATATCTTGGAGTAAACTTGACCAAAGACGTGAAGGACCTATACCAAAAAAAAAAACAAAAAAAAACAAAAAAAAACAAAAAAAAACTGTAAAGCCCTGCTCCAAGAAATAAGAGAGGACACAGGGAAATGGAAACACATACCCTGCTCTTGGATTGGCAGGATTAACATAATTAAAATGGCAATACTCCCCAAAGCACTATACAGATTTAAATGCGATCCCCTTAAACATACACATGACATTCTTCAAAGAAGTTGATCAAACACTTATGAATTTCATCTGGAACAATAAACACCCTCGAATTGCTAAAGCACTTCTAGGGAAAAGAATAATGGGAGGCATTACTTTCCCCAACTCTAAACTGTACTACAAAGCAATAGTTATCAAAACAGCATGGTATTGGAGTAAAGACAGACCTTCAGATCAGTGGAATAGGCTTGAGTTCTCAGACATTGTCCCCTAGACATACAATTACCTAATTTTTGACAAAGTAGTAAGAAATCATAAGTGGAGCAGGGAAAATCTTTTAAACAAGTGGTGCTGGCAGAACTGGTTAGCCACTTGCAAAAAAGCGAACATAGACCCCCAGTTAATATCATATATGATGGTAAAATTCAAATGGATTAAAGACCTTGATATCAGACCTGATACCATAAGGTATATAGGACAACACGTTGGTAAAACACTCTATGACATTGAGACTAAACCGTCTTCAGAGGAAGTTTAAGCCTATGAACTCTGCTGTAACTCAAATGCCAGCACCCCTATCTGCCTGTCTTCTGTGCTATGCTCCATTTTCAGCCTGATTTCATCCTGTGTGCGGCTCATCTGCAGATGGCTCATCTTCCTGAAGCCTTCCCTGGAGATAAGCTTACATGCCCAGAAAGAGAAAGCCCCTGAACTCCGCTGGAACTCAGATGCCAGCACCCCTATCTGCCTGTCTTCTGTACTGTTCTCCATTTTCAGCTTGATTTCATCCTGTGTGTGGCTCATCTGCAGTCCTATCGCCTTCCCAGGAGCCTTTCCTGGAGGTGAGCTTACACGCCCAGAAAGGGGAATCCATGAACTCCACTAAACTCAGATGCCAGCAACCCTATGTGCCTGTCTTCTGTGCTGTGCTCCATTTTCAGCCTGATTTTATTCTGGCCTTGGCTATTCTGTGGACCGCTCGCCTTCCCTGGAGCATTCCCTAGAGATGAGCTTACAAGCCCAGAAAGAGTGGAGCCAGAGGAGCACACCAATCTGCTTCGCTTCGCAGTTGTGCACTGTTGCATGAAATAATTAACAATGTGGCTGGATGGCGATGGATGGAGGCCTTTGTGCTTAGGCCCCAGCCACGTGGCTTCATCCCCCATCTAGCCGGCGGGTTCCAGGCCCAGGTGAAACGCGAAATCACTCACTCACAGGCAGGCCTCAGGAAGCAACAACTTTATTCATGCCCTATCCACCACATGTGTGTGGCCTACTCATAACTTTCAAGCATTCAGCCATTCATGGCTAGCCCTGCGTCTTAACTCACTTCAGCCATCTTCAGGGCCAAAGAAAATGGCCAAAAGGGCCGAATTCCCTCGGTCCCAGCCTTATCTAACTTTTCCAAGACCCCTCCCAGGACCCAAAAATAGGGAGACAGAAGGAAATAACAAAGCTGAGAGCAGAAATCAATGAAGTGGAAACCCAAAAAACAATCTGAAAGATCAACGAAAGCAGAAGTTGGTTCTTTGAAAAAATAAACAAGATTGATAGACCACTGGCAAAACTAAGAAAGAAAGATAGAGAGAGAGAAACTTGGTAACTCGTATTAGGAATGAAAAAGGAGAGATCACTACTGATATGGTAGAGATCCAAAGGGTAATCAGAGACTACTTTGAGAAACTCTATGTCACTAAAAATGAAAACCTGGAAGAAATGGATAAATTCTTGGACTCTTATAATCTTCCACGGTTGAATGAAGATGATGAAGCATATCTAAACACACCCATCACTATTGAGGAAATTAAGACAGTAATCAAATGTCTGCCCAAAAACAAAAGCCCAGGTCCAGATGGATTTACTAATGAATTCTTTCAAACCTTTCAAGAGGAACTTCTACCAATCCTGGCAAGACTCTTTCATGAAATCGAAAAAATAGGAACACTTCCAAATAGCTTTTATGAAGCCAACATCACTTTGATACCTAAACCAAAAAAGAAAATTACAGACCAATATAGCTGATAAATACAGATGCAAAGATCCTCAACAAAATCCTGGCAAATAGGATTCAATGCCTCATTAGGAAGATCATCCATTATGATCAAGTAGGTTTCATCCCAGGAATGCAAGGCTGGTTTAACATCCGTAAATCTATCAACATCATACACAACATCAACAACAAGAAAAATTAAAATCACATGATCATAACAGTAGATGCAGAAAGAGCATTTGATAAGGTCCAACACCCATTCTTGATCAAAACTCTCAGCAAGATCGGAATGGAACGAACCTTTCTCAATATATTTAAGGCCATCTACCACAAGCCAGAGGCAAATATTGTCCTCAATGGAGAAAAACTGAAAGCCTATCCTCTAAATTCTGGCATAAGACAAGGCTGTCCTCACTCACCACTCCTATTTAACATAGCACTAGAAGTACCTGCTATAGCGATAAGGCAAGAAAAAGATATCAAGGGAATCCAGATAGGAAAGGAAGATGCCAAGCTCTCGCTGTTTGCAGATGATATGATACTCTACTTAGAAAACCCTAAAGTCTCTAAGAAAAAAAAGGGTTCTAGAAACAATAGACTCATATAGCAAGGTGGCAGGCTACAAAATTAACACACAAAAATCAATGGTCTTTTTATACACTAATAGAAATAAGTAAGAAATTGACCTTAAGAAAACAAATTCCCCCCCCCAAAAAAAACCCCATTCACAATATTACCACACAAACTCAAATATCTTGTAATCAACTTGACTAAAAATGTGAAGGACCTATACAAAGAACTATAAACTCTGCTCCAAGAAATAAGAGAAGACATGCGGAAATGGAAGCATATACGCTGCTCATGAATTGGCAGGACTAACATCATTAAAATGTCAATACTCCCCAAGGCATTGTACAGATTTAATGCGATCCCTCTAAAGATACCCATGACATTCTTCAAAGAAGTGGATCAAGGCACTTTTGAAATTCATTTGGAACAATAAACACACTAGAATAGCTAAATTAATCATTGGGAAAAAGAAAATGGGAGGAATTACTTTCCCCAACTTTAAACTGTAATACAGAGCAAAAGTTATCAAAACAGCATGGTATTGGAATAAAGACAGGCCCTCCAATCAGTGGAATAGGCTTGAATACTCAGAGAATGTTCCCCAGACATACAATCACCTAATTTTTGATAAAGGAGCAAGAAATCCTAAATGGAGCAAAGAAAGCCACTTCAACAAGTGGTGTTGGCACAACTGGCTAGCCACTTGCAAAAAATTTAACTTCGACCCCCAGCTAACATCATGTACAAAGTTTAAATCCAAGTGGATGAAAGATCTCACTATAAGACTCGAAACCATAAGATATACAGAGCAACAGGTAAGTAAAACACTCTAGGACATTGAGACTAAAGGCTTTTTCAAAGAGGAAACTGCACTCTCCAAGGAAGTGAAAGCAGAGATTAATAGATGGGAATATATTAAACTGAGAAGCCTCTGCACCTTAGAAGAAATAGCGCCCAGGATACAAGAGCCCCCCACTGAGTGGGAGAAACTATTCTCCCAATACTCATCAGATACGGGGTTAATCTCCAATATGTACAAGGCACTGACAAAAATTTACAAGAAAAAAAAAAACATCTAATCCCATCAAAAAAATGGGGAGAAGTAATGAACAGACACTTTGATAAAGAAGAAATACAAATGGCCAAAAGACACATGAAAAAATGCTCCACATCACTAATCATCAGGGAGATGCAAATCAAAACAACTATGAGGTACCACTTCACACCCCACAGATTGGCACACATCACAAAAAATGAGAAAAGCAGTGTTGGCTGGGATGTGGAGAGAAAGGAACTCTTATCCACTGCTGGTGGGAATGCCGTCTAGTTCAACCTTTATGGAAAGCAATATGGAGATTCCTCCAAAAACTCTAATTCGAGCTCCCATATGACCCAGTTATACCACTCCTAAGAATATACCCTAGGAACACAAAGATACAATACAAAAATTCCTTCCTTACACCTATATTCATTGCAGCACTATTTACCATAGCAAGACTCTGGAAACAGCCAAGATACCCTTCAACAGATGAATGGCTAAAGAAACTGTAGTACATAAACACAATGGAATATTATGCAGCTGTCAAGAGAGATGAAGTAATGAGATTTTCCTATACATGAATGTACATGGAATCTATTATGCTGAGTGAAATAAGTCAGAGAGAGAGAGAGAGAGAGAGAGAGAGAGAGAGAGAGAGAGAGACAGAAGGATCTCACTCACCTATGGGTTTTAAGGAAAGTGAAAGACATTCTTGCAATAATAATTTTCAGGCACAAAAGAGAAAAGAGCTGGAAGTTACAACTCACCTCATGAAGCTCACCACAAACAGGGATGAGTTTAGTTAGAGAAATAACTACGTTTTGAACTATCCTAATAATGAGAATGTACGAGGGAAATAGAAAGCCTGTCTAGAGTACAGGGGGGGTTGGGTGAGGAGGAGGGAGATTTTGGACATTGGTGATGGGAATGTTGCGCTGGTGATGGGTGGTGTTTCTTTTCATGACTGAATCCCAAACACAATCATGTATGTTATAAAGTTGTTCAAATAAAAATAAATAAAGGCCTATTCAAAGAGGAAACTGCACTACCCAAACAAGTGAAAGCTGAGATCAACAGATGGGAATGCATTAAACTGAGAAGCTTCTGCACCTCAAAAGAAAGTGTCCAGCATACAAGAGTCACTCACCGAGTGGGAGAAATTATTCACCCAATACCCATCAGATAAGGGGCTAATATCCAAAATATATGGGCACTGACAGAACTTTAGAAGAAAAAAACATCTAATCCCATTAAAAAATGAGAAGAAATGAACAGACACTTTGATAAAAAAGAAATATTAATGGCCAAGAGGCACATGAAAAAATGCTCCTCGTCACTAATCATCAGGAAGATGCAAATCAAAATAATGATGAGATACCACCTCACACCACAGAGATAGTTGAACATCAGAAAGAATGAAAACAATCAGTGCTGGTAGGGATGTGGAGAGAATGGAACTCTTATCCACTGCTGGTGGGAATGCCATCTAGTCCAACCTCTATGGAAAGCGATATGGAGATTCCTCCTAAATCTGGAAATTGAGCTCAATTTCAACACAGCTATTCCACTCCTAGGGATATACCCTAAGAACACAAGAGTACAATACAAAAACCCCTTCCTTACATTTATGTTTATTGCAGCACTATTTACAATAGCCAGGCTCTGGAAACAACCAACATGCCCTTCAAGAGATGAATGGCTAAAGAAACTGTGATACATATACACAATGGAATATTATGCAGCTGTCAGGATAAATGAAGTCATGAAATTTTCCTATACATGGATGTACATGGAATGTATCATGCTGAATGAAATTAGTCAGAGGTAGAGAGTGAGACGCAGAATAGTCTCACTCATCTATAGGTTTTAAGAAAAATAAAAGTCATTTTTGCAACAATCCTCAGAGACAATGAGAGGAGGGCTGGAACTTCCAGCTCATTTCATGAAACTCACCATAAAGTGTGGTGAGTGCAGTTATAGAAATAACTACACAGAGAACTACCATAATCATGTGAATGAATGAGGGAACTGGAAAGCCTGTCTGGAGTACAGGTGGGGGTGGGGTGGAATGGAGGGAGATTTGGGACATTGGTGGTGGGAATGTTGCACTGGTGATGGGGGTGTTCTTTACATGACTAAAACCTAATCATAATCATATATGTAATGAAGATGTTTAAATAAAGAAAAAAATTAAAAAAATAGGTGACTGAAATAGACTTCTAAGACCTATTATTAGCCTGATAAGACCAAGAGAAAATAGTTTCTAGACATTCTCTTTATTTAAGGTCATATATATGTATTATACATATTTATCTACAACTATTTCTGAATAAAAACATGAAAAATACTAACAGTTTTACATAGTGAATATATAATTCAATGTTGGTAGAAGCCTTTGATTGGTCCTCATATTGCCTTCTAACATGTCTCAATTGGTTCCTTTCTTTTTCCTGTTAAAAAGATGTTTCCCCATTGCCTCCTCATCTGGCTTTTTCTCCTCTTCTTGGGTTGGCTTTATTTTTTCCCATTAAAAGCTACTCAGGCAGCCTGGAGGGGCAGCTGACTTCTTGGATCATGGTTCCACATAGTGGAATGACTGGCTTGTGGGTGTACAGCTTGAGATGTGAGTTTCTGGTCTGTAATATCTTCCCAACAGTGTGTGGATTATTTCCTGTGTCAGAGTTGCTGCCAGATCTGCTTCTCTTGTCCTACACGAACAGGGAGCATGGGAATCCCTCTCCCTTTTTGGGGATTGTGGAACACACAACCCACCATTCAACAACTAGTGCCTGAACAGGGTGATGGTAGAGGCCTTTGGATTGGACTCATATTGCCTTCTGAGGACCAATCCAAAGGCCTCTACCAGCACTTCAAGCTGCTAAAGTAAAAGGCAATTATTCATTTATGAGCCCATCATTGTATCTTCATGTTTAACCATAATGGGCTTATATTACTTTCTAAATCTTAAAAAAAATTTTAATAACAGAGTAAATCAGATTGAAAATGTCTTTGATATGTTTGCCCTGAATTTAAGAAGGTCTTTGCAAGGCAAGGACCTGGGAGATGGTTCAGTGGGGGAAGCTACTGCTTTGCAAGTAATCCCTGCACATTTCATGTATGTGTGGTGAACACAGTCACAGTTCTGCTGTGTGGAACCCTTGATGCTGCTGATGTATGTGATCTCCAACACACAATCAGCTACACCACAACTGAAAATGTGAGTGCACCACAGCTGAAAGTGTATACCGCAGCTAGCACATGTGTGAGTATCACAGGGACCCTTGGAGAGTACTAGGGCTGGAATGTGCACAAGCACAGTGAAACAAAGTGATTCCCTTATTGACAACATGTGCAAGAAGAACAATGAACACTGAAGTGTGTGATGTCCACCAATTGTGTGAGCTTCACAACCAAGCCTGCAGTGGACCCCTAGTCAAATCAACAGCACCACAGAGGGAAAAGATGAAAAAAAAATTGCATTTATCTATTCTGAACTGATGCATATGATCTTAAGACAGATTCTAGTTGACAGGGCAACATGCAATATAGATTTCGATGATCTTCTCTGTCACTCAGAGTCTAGGTCTATGCTGCAAGCATGAGGGTGGGGAGGAGGGTGGTATCTGCATATCCCTACAGGATATGTGGCAGCACAGTGCAATGAATGCAGACTAAAAAAAAAGGCATTTCTTTCACATCTCTGATGATTCAGTCCCACAAATCAGCACCTTCACCATGAAAATGGAGTGCTGGTTTATTGGGACTACAGAAATAAATCATTTGTCATTTCCAGACTCAATGCTACAAAATCGTGGGTGACAAGTACAAATGCTATTGGAGTCCCATCAGATAGATCTCTTCTACCTGCAGGGACATCTATATACCGTATTTATTCGAGTATGATGCACGCCCATGTATAACACCCCCCCTAATTTTCGATTAAAAATCGGTATAAAATTTTGTTTCACACTAAGCATTGTAGCCCTCCTTTGTTCCCTGGCCAGCTTGTCCCAGATGACACATTTCTGCCAGAGCATGTGTGCGTGTGTGTGTTTCTTCGCCCTTAGGTACAGTACGCAGCTGCAACCCGGAAAAGGCACAGTGCAAACTCAAAATTCGCCTGCGGCCTCATTGGACTGGCCACCACTGCCCTCCACCCCAGCCCTCGTTTATAACGTGCACCCAAACTTTGATTTTTTGGGGTAGAAAATTATGCGCGGTATACTCAAATAAATAGGGTACTCATTGTCATGTGCAGGATGAAAACAACAACCTACCCTAGAAATAACTTCTGGTTCAACATACATCACTAAGGATGGGAGGCTAGAGTGTTTCTACCTGACCTTTATGAGAGAGGTCTACTGCTATGGAACCCCACTCACTGCAGAATGAGAGCCTTTATTTTACACAGGAATAAAATACCTCAGATGAATTTATAAAGAAAAAATAGATCCAAGCATATGAGTGACAGATTGGGTTTACAGCAATTTATAAGCAGAGAAAACATATACAGATGCATGATATATATAACTGTATATACACATGTATATGTATATGCATATGTATGTACTGGGATCCAATTAGAAATATTAAAAACAGACATAATAATTCAAGACAGGAGAGAAATCTTGTGTACTAATATATATTTGACAAGAAGATTCCCGAACTTTAAATATAAATGTAATTAAGAGCAAATGACTCCAGGGTTGCCCAATCCTATTAGTACAAGAAGCAGCCACAGAAGAAAAAAAATAACTCATGCAGAATGTATTTTAAGGAATATAATTTATTTTTTAAATCATAGTTTAGGAAACATGGTTACAAAAGTGTTGATATTTATTATCTCAGGGTACACAGTTACTGCACTCCATCACCAGCAAGTGCCCAAGACCCTCCACTATTGTGCCTGGTCACCTCTAGTCTGTCTCTTTCTCCCAGAACTCGCTCCCATTGTAAATAATTTCATTTTTGTAATCAAAGCCAAGGGCTTGTCATCATTTAATACTATCAATTTTTGGTTCTGTTCCTAATTATATATCACAAATGAGTAAGGCCATCTGGTTTTTGGACCTGATTTGGGGAAAATACATTTAAAAATACATTTAAAGACATAGCTAAGAATAAATAAATGCAGACATTTTAGATTTTCTTTTTTTCTTTGGTGGCATGAGGATATTGAGCCATTTCCTGCAGTGCTTGGGACTAACTACTGGCTCTTCACACAGGAATTGCTCCTGGAGAGATATGGGACCATATGGGATGCCAGGAATTGAATGCTGGTAGGCCACATGCAAGGCCTACCTCTTGGACTGTTGGTCCAGCGTTCTTTCTTTTTACTTTAAAAATTTTTAAATACTTTACTTTTTAGTGTTTTAAGAAATTTTTAATCAACAAAAATATAAAATAATATATTAGTTGAGTCTGGATTTAATTTATAATCAAGATATTTAAATACATTTGAAACTGTGCTCAAAAGTATGGCTACCACAGTCACTTTCACATCTTTAAGTAAGACAAATTTCTCTGTGAATAAGGTCTTTCCTCCCTGCCTCCTTCCATTCCTTCCTTTCTCCTTCCCTCCCTCCCTTCTTCCCTCCTTTTCTCCCTTCCTCCTTTCCTCTTTCCCGTTTTTCTTTTCCTTCCTTCCTTCCTTCCTTCCTTCCTTCCTTCCTTCCTTCCTTCCTTCCTTCCTTCCTTCCTTCCTTCCTTCCTTCTTTACTTTTCTGCCAATCAAAGCTACAACAAAAACTTTTATAAGATCATGGAATTTTTACCTTTAGTAGATTTAGTAAAGTCAGAAAACGATTTAGCTTTGCATTTTATAAAATTATGCTTATATGTATAAGTATAATTGACCATTGAAATTACATTGAAAGTTCCCATTGAAAGTACATACCCCATTAGAAATGACACATAATACAAGTAGTTATTTTAATTGGCCAACAAAATAAAGAATAAAAACAAATCAATAAAGTATGACAACTAAACATTCATTTAGAAATAATGCTTTGTTTTATTTGGATCTTTGAGTTATATCAGCAATGCTCAGGGTATTACTCCTATCTCTCTGTTCCTTGTGGGGTTCAGGGTACCTTAAGTGATGTCAGGGGACTGAACCTAGGAGAGTTACATGTGAGGCAAGTGCCCTAATTGCTGTATTATCTCTGTTAAATGCCCTTCATGTAGCCAAATTTTTATTAATCAATTTTCATGAGTTGAGGACTTAGGAGTTCCACGAGAGAATATAAGATATGGTCTTGATTTAAAATAAGTTCAATACCAGGAAAGGAATAAAGGGAAGGAAGTGAGTAGATGACAGGAATTCTTGTGTTAAATCTGAGCTCTTGTTTAAAGCAATTATACTGCCACTTACAACCAGTTGCTTCCACTTTGATGCCTGTGGACAGACTGTACCAACAGAAATACTCATTGTTGCCAAAGTTTCATATTACACTTTAGTTCAGCTTCACCTGACAAAGTAGAGCACTATTAATGAATCCACCAGATGGCAAGAAACACAAACTGCAGTGCCAGCACAACTTTATTAAGGAGGTCCCAAACTGAAATAATAAAATGAAAATCCTTTCTGAAGAAAATTAATTCTATCCTTACAGGTGGCAAAAAGTATCCCTAGGAGTCTTTTCTTGTGGAGGGACTGTCATTCCTGGTGGTGCTTAGGACTTACCCTGGCTCTGTACTCAGCTTGATGGGATTCAGGTGACCATATGCCTCCCCATATATTATGGGGATCAAACTTGGGTGAGCCACATGTAAGTCAAGCATCCTATCCTCTCAAGGAATCATTTAAATGTAATAAGACAAGGTAATAAAACCTAAGAAAATGTTATACACAAGGGAACAAAATACTACTATCAAGAACTGTTATAATAACAAACTACAAAAAAGAAAGTATGTTTGTTGTGTCTGTAAAGAAATAAATCAACAGACCAGGGAAATACCTCAAAATGCTAGAGTTTATAATTAGTATGAAGGACATCTGAATTCAACCCCAGCACCATATGGTCCTCCATATCCTGCCAGAGCAATCTTCCAGAGCAAGAAGCAGGGAATAGTGCCTGAGCACAAGTAGATATGCCCCCTTCCATAAAATATATAAAAAAAAAAAATAGGCAAAAGTTTATTGGGAACCATAAAGATAGCACAGTGCATAAGGCATTGAACATGCCTGACTCAGCTTCCCAAAAAAAGGTTTCAGAGTTTCCTCTAGAGATTATTATAAAGAAATTGGTCTAGAATATTGTATATTTATAAAATAATCAGGTAAGACCTTCAATACGTAACATTTTCATACTATTATAATAATTATAATTGTTATGTTAATATATATAACAGTGATACTTTTTTGTTAATAATTATTGACTAACACTAGAACTAAAACTTTGATGAACATGCCAGAAAAGTAATTCGTAATCAGAATAAACTATAAATTGTGGCACAAAAAAATTTTTTTAACCACTCAGACTGCATTCTCTCCCATTAAATGATCATCAATGGCAAAAGCAGTTGCAGAAGCAATACCTAGAACTGGCTTCACTCTCAGTAGAGGATACTTTTGAGTGCTCTACATGATCAGAGAAACTTCTTTAGTAACATACTATAGAAATAATCCCTGAAAGTATAGTCTTTTTTTTTTATTTAACCAACTTTATTACATATATGATTGTATTTGGGTTTCATTCATGTAAAGAACACTACCCATCACCAGTGTAACATTCCCATCACTAATGTCCAAAATCTCCCTCCTCCCGACCCAAACCCTGCCTGTACTCTAGACAGGCTTTCTATTTCCCTCATACATTCTCATTATTAGGATAGTTCAAAACGTAGTTATTTCTCTAACTAAACTCATCCCTGTTTGCGGTGAGCTTCATCAGGTGAGCTGTAACTTCCAGCTTTTTTCTCTTTTGTGCCTGAAAATTATTATTGCAAAAATATCTTTCACTGTTCTTAAAACCCATAGATGAGTGAGACCATTTTGCGTTTTTCTCTCTCTCTCTGACATATTTCACTCAGCATAATAGATTCCATGTACATCCATGTATAGGAAAATTTCATGACTTTATCTTTCCTGACAGCTGCATAATATTCCATTGTGTATATGTACCACAGTTTCTTTAGCCCTCCGTCTGTTGAAGGGCATCTTGGCTGTTTCCAGAGTCTTGCTATGGTAAATAGTGCTGCAATGAATATAGGTGTAAAGAAAGAATTTTTGTATTGCATTTTTGTGTTTCTAGGGTATATTCCTAGGAGTGGTATAGCTGGGTCGTATGGGAGCTCGATTTTCAGTTTTGGGAGGAATCTCCATATTGCTTTTCATCAAGGTTGAACTAGACGGCATTCCCACCAGCAGTGGATAAGAGTTCCTTTCTCTCCACATCCCCGTCCAACACTGCTTTTTCTCATTCTTTGTGATGTGTGCCAATCTCTGGGGTGTGAGGTGGAACCTCATAGCTGTTTTAATTTGCATCTCCCTGATGATTAGTGATGTGGAGCATTTTTTCATGTGTCTTTTGGCCATTTGTATTTCTTCTTTGTCAAAGTGTCTGTCCATTTCTTCTCCCCATTTTTTTGATGGGATTAGATGTTTTTTTCTTGTAAAGTTCTGTCAGTGCCTTGTATATTTTAGAGATTAGCCCCTTATCTGATGGGTATTGGGTAAATAGTTTCTCCCACTCAGTGGGGGGCTCTTGTCTCCTGGACGCTATTTCTTTTGAGGTGCAGAAGCTTCTCAGTTTAATATATTCCCATCTGTTAATTTCTGCTTTCACTTGCTTGGAGAGTGCAGTTTCCACCTTGAAATGCCTTTAGTCTCAAGGTCCTGGAGTGTTTTACCTATGTGTTGTTCTATATATCTTATGGTTTTGGGTCTGATATCGAGGTTTTTAATCCATATGGATTTTACCTTCATACATGATGTTAGCTGGGGGTCTAAGTTAAATTTTTTGCAAGTGGCTATCCAGTTGTGCCAACACCACTTGTTGAAGAGGCTTTCTTTGCTCCATTTAAAATTTCTTGCTCCTTTATCAAAAATTAGGTGATTGTATGTTTGGGGAACATTCTCTGAGTATTCAAGCCTATTCCACGGATCTGAGGGCCTGTCTTTATTCCAATACCATGCTGTTTTGATAACTATTGCTTTGTAGTACAGTTTAAAGTTGGGGAAAGTAATTCCTCCCATATTCTTTTTCCCAATGATTGCTTTAGCTATTCGAGGGTGTTTATTGTTCCAAATAAATTTCAAAAGTGCCTGATCCACTTCTTTGAAGAATGTCATGGGTATCTTTAAGGGGAACGCATTAAATCTGTACAATGCTTTGGGAAGTATTGCCATATTAATGATGTTAATCCTGCCAATCCATGAGCAGGGTATGTGCTTCCATTTTTGCGTGTCCTCTCTTATTTCTTGGAGTAGAGTTTTATAGTTTTCTTTGTATAGGTCCTTCACATTTTAGTCAAGTTGATTCCAAGATATTTGAGTTTGTGTGGCAATATTGTGAATGGGGTTGTTTTCTTAATGTCCATTTCTTCCTTATTACTATTGGTGTATAGAAAGGCCATTGATTTTTGTGTGTTAATTTTGTAGCCTGCCACCTTGCTATATGAGTCTATTGTTTCTAGAAGCTTTTTGGTAGAGTCTTTGGGGTTTTCTAAGTAGAGTATCATGTCATCTGCGAACAGTGAGAACTTGACTTCTTCCTTTCCTATCTGGATTCCCTTGATATCTTTTTCATGCCTAATTGCTTTAGCGAGTACTTCCAGTGCTATGTTAAATAGGAGTGGTGAGAGAGGACAGCCTTGTCTTGTGTAAGAATTAAGAGGAAAGGCTTTCAGTTTTTCTGCATTGAGAACAATATTTGCCTCTGGCTTGTGGTAGATGGTCTTATCTATATTGAGAAAGGTTCCTTCCATTCCCATCTTGCTGAGAGTTTTGATCAAGAATGGGTGTTGGACCTTGTCAAATGCTTTCTCTATGTCTATTGATATGATCATGTGATTTTTATTTTTCTTGTTGTTGATGTGTATTATGTTGATAAATTTACGGATGTTAAACCAGCCTTGCATTCCTGGGATGAAACCTACTTGATCATAGTGGATGATCTTCTTGATGAGGCATTGAATCCTATTTGCCACGATTTTGTTGAGGATCTTTGCATCTGCATTCATCAGCGATATTGGTCTGTAATTTTCTTTTTTCGTAGCATCTCTGTCTGGTTCAGGTATCAAGGTGATGTTGGCTTCATAAAAGCTATTTGGAAGTTTTCCTTTTTTTTTTTATTTCATCAAAGAGTCTTGCCAAGATTGGTAGTAGTTCCTCTTGAAAGATTTGAAAAAATTCGTTAGTAAATCCATCTGGGCCTGCGCTTTTGTTTATGGGCAGACATTTGATTACTGTCTTAATTTCCTCAATAGTAATGGGTGTGTTTAGATATGCTACATCCTCTTCATTCAATCGTGAAAGGTTATAAGATTCCAAGAATTTTTCCATTTCTTCCAGGTTTTCATTTTTAGTGGCATAGAGTTTCTCAAAGTAGTTTCTGATTACCCTTTGGATCTCTACCATATCAGTAGTGATCTTTTCTTTTTCATTCCTAATACAAGTTATCAAGTTTATCTCTCTTTCTTTGTTAGTTCTGCCAGTGGTCTATCAATCTTTTTTATTTTTTCAAAGAACCAACTTCTGCTTTTGTTGATCTTTCGGATTGTTTTTCGGATTTCCACTTCATTGATTTCTGCTCTCAGGTTTGTTATTTTTTTCTGCCTCCCTATTTTTGGGTCCTTTTGTTGAGCACTTTCTAATTCTATGAGCTGCGTCATTAAGCTATTCAGGTATGCCCCTTCTTCTTTCCTGATGTGTGCTTGCAAAGCTATAAATTTTCCTCACAGTACTGCTTTTGCTGTGTCCCATAGGTTCTGATAGTTTGTGTATCCATTGTCATTTGTTTTCAGGAAGGTTTTGATTTTCTCTTTGATTTCATCTCAGACCCACTGTTTATTCAGTATGAGGCTGTTTAACTTCCAGGTATTAAAGTTTTTCTTCTGTGTTTCTTTGTAGTTCACATATAAATTCAGGGCTTTGTGGTCAGCAAAGGCAGCCTGCAAAATTTCTATCCTCTTGATATTATGAAGGTATGTTTTATGTGCTAGCATGTAGTCTATCCTGGAGAATGTCCCATGTACATTAGAGAAAAATGTGTATCCAGGCTTCTGGGGGTGGAGTGTCCTGTATATATGTACTAGGCCTCTTTCTTCCATTTCTCTGTTCAGGTCTAGTATATTATTGTTGGGTTTCAATCTGGTTGACCTGTCTAGTGTTGACAATGCCGTGTTGAGGTCTCCCACAATTATTGTATTGTTATTGATATTATTTTTCAGATTTGTCAACAGTTGTATTAAATATTTTGCTGGCCCCTCATTCGGTGCATATATGTTTAGGAGAGTGATTTCTTCCTGCAGTACGTATCCCTTGATTAATACAAAATGTCCATCTTTGTCCCTTTCAACTTTCGTAAGTATAAAGTTTGCATCATCTGATATTAGTATGGCCACTCCTGCTTTTTTATGGGTGTTATTTGCTTGGATGATTTTCCTCCAGCCTTTTATTTTGAGTCTATGTTTGTTCTGACTATTCAGGTGCATGTCTTGTAGGCAGCAGAAGGTTGGATTGAGTTTTTTGATCCATTAGCCACTCTGTGTCTCTTAACTGGTGCATTTAGTCCATTGACATTGAGAGAAAGTATTGTCCTGGGAGTTAGTGCCATCTTTATATGAAAGTTTGGTGTGTCTGTTGGTAAGCCTTGTCTTAAAGTATGCCTTTCAGTTTTTTTTTTTAAGAATGGTTTTGAGTCTGTGAAGTTCCTGAGCTGTTGTTTGTCTGTGAAACTATGTATTGTTCCTTCAAACCTGAAAGTGAGTTTTGCTGGGTGCAGTATTCTAGGCGAAGCATTTATTTCATTGAGTTTTGTCACTATGTCCCACCACTGCCTTCTGGCCTTGAGTGTTTCTGGTGACAGGTCTGCAGTAAATCTCAAGGATGTTCCCTTGAATGTAATTTCTCTTTTTGATCTTGCTGCTTTCAAAATTCTGTCTCTATCAATGGGATTCATCACTGTGACTAGGATGTGTCTTGGGGTGTTTTTTCTGGGGTCTCTTTTAGTTGGCACTCCTCGGGCATGCAGGATTTGATCACCGTATTCATTAGCTCTGGTAGTTTCTCTTTCATGATGTTTTGACTGTTGATTCTTCCTGGAGATTTTCTTCCTGAGTCTCTGGGACTCCAATGATTCTTAAGTTGTTTCTGTTGAGCTTATCATAGACTTCTATTTTTATCTGTTCCCATTCTTTGAGTAATTTTTCCATTGTTTGATCATTTGCTTTGAGGCTTTTTTCCAATTTCTTCTGCTGTATGGAATTGTTATGCATCTCATCTTCCAGTGTACTGATTCTATCCTCAGCTGCTGTTAACCTGTGGGAAAGCTCAACCATGTTTTTCTTCAATTCATCTACTGATTTTTTCAGACCTGTTATTTGACCTGACATTTCAGTTTGGAATTTTCTGATTTCTATCTTCATATTCTCTTGATTCTTATTAGTGTTCTCTTCTATACTTTGTTTGAGTTCTTCGAACATCTTCCATATTGCAACTCTAAACTCCTTATCTGAGAGACTGACTAGTTGGTTGGTCATGCTCAAGTCATCAGAGTTGCCATCTTTATTCTCTATGTCTGGCACTGGCCTGTGTTGTTTCCCCATTGTCACACTTGTATTGCGGGTTTTTCTATGTGTTGTGGTTGTATTCCTTGGCTAAATGATGTGCACCGTCATGAAGGGGAATAAAGCATCCGTGCTCCTCTGGCTCCTCCCTTTCTGGGCGTGTGGACTCACCTCCACAGAAGGCTCATGGGAAGGCAGGCTGGCAGATGAGCCACACCCAGGATGAAATCAGTCCGAAAATGCAGGACAGCGGAGAAGAGAGGCAGATAGGGGTGCTGGCATCTGAGATCCAGTGGAGTCCAGTGGCTCCTCCCTTTCTGGGCTTGTGGACTCACCTCCACGGAAGGCTCATGGGAAGGCAAGCTGGTAGATGAGCTGCACCCAGGATAAAATCAGGCCGAAAATGCAGGACAGCAGAGAAGAGAGGCAGATAGGGGTGCTGGCATCTGAGATCCAGTGGAGTTCAGTGGCTCCTCCCTTTCTGGGCGTGTTGACTCACCTCTATGGAAGGCTCATGGAAAGGCAGGTTGGCAGATGAGCCGCACCCAGGATGAAGTCAGGCCAAAAATATAGGACAGCAGAGAAGAGAGTGAAGTATAGTCTTAATACAAAAAAAAAATTTTTTTTTAATTGGAATCGAGATTTAGGGATGTGAATAATGAAGAGAGAATGCTAGCATGGGTTTAGCTGGAATCTTGGGAAGATAAAACAGAAAGAACAAAATGGAAAGAAGGCTAAGAATTTTCCTGATGGAAAGTCTGCATCAATTTACAGGTTCAAGAAACCTGACTTGATTTGTCTGAAACACACCATCAATAAAAACTTTAGTTTATTACCTCTTCCTTTCATAAATTTTAATAAAAAAAAGTCAGCAAAATTCCTAAATGATTCCAAAGATCCCTGTTCCCACCACAAAAACAGGGCAAGTTTTTAAGTTCACAGAAAAAAAAAAGAGACTAAGATTATCATCATTGTTTCTAAGCAAGATATGCTGAGGTCATGAACTTTTTCTTTATTTGTCCTGAAGGAAAAACGACTTCACTGTTAATGCTGCTTTGATTAGCAGTCCTTCTCCTGCTTGATAGGCACCAAAAATGGAAACTCTGTCCTGTATAACAAAGACAGAAAAATAAAGTGCCATTGAATTTCTCCAATTGAATTTCTCATGTAGAAGAAGTGATAAAATTGTCATAATATCCTTTCTTGTTGGAAGTAGTCCAAGTAATTTCTTAAGACGTGACCATCAGTGATAACAATCATTTTATTAGCAAGCAGTTCTATAGATCAGTCCCTGGCACTAAGTCCCTGTCCCCAAGCATCAAAAAAATTGACCTCAAAGCACAGAGTTGGAAGTAGCTCCAGAACACTGTGGTGTGTGGCCCCAAACACCCCAAACTGCTATGATACCTCCTAAGGTTCTTTCTATCTTTATGTTCTAAAATTTCCATATCTGCGATCAAAATAATGAGTGCAATCTTATGTAGGGAAAGGAAGGTGATACTTAAGACTAGATATGACTGAAATAAGTACAGTCTATTAAATACACATTGCAGTGTTTTTAAAGTACAAAGATTTTTTTTTCTTTGACCAAGCATCTAGAATTAAAGAACATAGCTGCTAGGAATGGCACTTCTGCTCTATGAAGTATCCAGGGCCTCACACTTCTGTTCTTGTTCTTTTATTTTTATTCTTGGGCTACACCCACTAATACTAAAGGGTTACTGCAGGCTTTGCAGTCAGGAATTACTGAAGGTGGTGCTTAGAGGAACATATGGATGCCAAGGATATAAGTCAGATTTGTTAAGTACAAGGCAAGTGCCCAACCTGCTGGACTATCTCTCTGGCCCCTGTTTCTGTTCTTGCCTTTATTCCAGGCACCCATCGTCTCATGTCCCAAGATGGCTGCCTGAGTTCTGGCCATCATATTTAAATTCCCATCAATGGGAAAGACAAAGACAAGAAGAATACACCAGCTTTCTTCCTTGAAAGACACTCTTCAGAAATTGATGTGCTATGTCTTTCTTATGTCCCACAGGCCAGAACATGGACACTTTTAGGAGGAAACATTTTTTTTTAACTCCTAATTCTGGACAGCCTTATGTACACCCTGAGGATGAGATGGTAAAGCTATTACATTATCAAAGAAAGAAGATTATTTAGGAAAGTTCTCTCAGCTTTTGCTTGAAGAGACATTCCTAATTCTATGAGCATTACCCTAAATTTCATAACTCACATTGCCCAATGTACAAGCATTACAATCATCCTCATCTTACACTTGCAAAACTGGGAAAAATCAAATGCCCAAGTTTGCTAGAAACTGGAAGAAACATGAGTCAATTTCAGGCCGTCTGGCTCCATGTCCTTGCTTTCTACCAATGAAGCAATACTATTTCTCACACTTTTTTCTTTTCATTAATTGGATGTGTGTCTGTATATGTGTGTATTTAAGCCAACATTTTTAGTACTGAGAGAAAACATCCAATTAAGAGTCTACTGCCTGTAACATAAGAGAGCTTGATTTTGAAAGCCTGAACTATTAAACTATGGCATTTCAATAAATGCCTTTTAAGACACTGGAATATATATTCATAATAGAGGGTTTAACCTGGCAGAACTGAGCAGTTAGTATCTTCATAATTACACCTCCATGTGCTTATAGACAGTAATTTCAGTCAAAGAGTTGTTGAAACCAATCAAGAAGGAGGCAGGCCTAGTTCAGGGTGCTTCATAATCAGAACTAATTAATAAACTATGCCCTTTCAGAGGATCATGAATTAAAAACAGTGGTTGAACAATTAAAATTCCAATCTTTGGTGGGGAAAGAAAAAGAGGGTGAAGAACAGTAAGAAGTTGTCTACATACCAATATTCTCCAAGTCACTTTCAATATGCCTCTACTTTTTTTATTTGGACGTCAGGCAATTGTAAAGGTTTGAAAAGAACATTCAGTAAAGCCCAAGTGTACTCTGGCCCAAGTTGCCACAATTAAATCTTTGTTGGAGTGGCTAGATGACATTTGAAAGGAAAGACATACACAGGTGACTAATATGGAAATGTTTTAGGCAAATCTAATCAACCTTCCTACAAGGCTAGTTTCTGAGGAGTCTGTAAATCTTTCTGAAAGTTGTATGTTTTCATCACAAAAAAATAACTGAAATAAAGGGGAGAAAGATTTCCAATTTGAAGGGAGGAAAGATATATTTCATTACTGTAAGTGACATGAACGCACAACTGTCCCTTTTCTAGTCTGGTTTAGGGGAACCTGGGCATTCAAATCTAATCAACCTTCCTACAAGGCTAGTTTCTGAGGAGTCTGTAAATCTTTCTGAAAGTTGTATGTTTTCATCACAAAAAAATAACTGAAATAAAGGGGAGAAAGATTTCCAATTTGAAGGGAGGAAAGATATATTTCATTACTGTAAGTGACATGAACGCACAACTGTCCCTTTTCTAGTCTGGTTTAGGGGAACCTGGGCATTCAGATCTTTTATGAAAATTCCAAATTGGGGAGAGGCAGTGAACAAGTTTGCTGACAAAATGCATTAAAAAACTTTCTCCTGGGTCGATAAGGAGAAAAAAGTGCAGGAGAAGATCATCCGAAAAGATGAAAAAATGATGAACATAAGCTGCTGGAAACCACACCTCTCAGGAGGCTCAGTGGTAAGGTGGAAAGAGAATTGGTCCTGGGAATCTGGGAACAGGATTTGAGCACCAGCTCTGCCACTAACTAGCTCTCTAGCCCCTGGCAAAGTCATTCATCTCGCAGGACCTCATTTTCCTTGCCCAACAAGGAATGGAAATAAGGTCCCTTTCTTTACACATCATGAGACACAACCTTCGCTGACATTAAAAAATAATCTTATTTATTATTTCATTTTTTTGTTTGTGTCAAGGCTAACCATTAACTCTAATATAGGCCTAAGGTATATGTGTCTTCTGTTATTTTTGTTTTGTTTTGTTTTGTTTTGGTTTGGTTTTTTTTGGTTTTGTTTTACCAACCCCTGGGCAGCTGACAAACATGAAAGAAATAAAAGATTATATCTTAAGTAACTTTTTCTTCAGTTTGAAGGAGTTGTCTAGGAGAATCATTTTTTACATTTGCTTACCATCACTTATTTACTTGATACTGTCAGGTGGTTCCATGAAGTAAGTTAAAAGATAGAGAAGGACGGTCTCTCAAGAGGTCATTGGGTCACTGTGGGTGAGTGTGCTCAGGTTTCATATGTTGAGTCAGGTGTTAACTGGGTATAACTTTGTTGAGTTTCTAATTAAAAACTATCTAAAAATTTGTTCTATTGTAGAATCAAGGTCCCAGTTTCAGCCTAATTTTTCTGTAATTTTTGGTAATTTTCATGTGCTCTGTAAGCTTTATCTCAATCCATATCTATAAAAATAACTATAAAATATCTATAAAATAAAATCCCAGAATTGTTTCTGGGATGTAAAGAGAGCTGTACAATAAATGTAGTAAAGTGACTGTAACATTGATAGAAAGAATATACACATATTCAAAAACATCTATAAAAAATTCTATTGTAAACAAGAGTACTCTGGTATGACTTTCCTTCATTCTTCAACAAAGCAAGAACATCATCAAACCCAGGAACTATATTTATCCTGTGAGTCATCAACCAATCAGAAGAACTCTACTAGGTTCTGATTTCCCTTTATTCCAGAAATGTAGATAAAGCTCCTAATTTAGGTAGGGTCCTTTCTGCAGGTTGTAGTTGTCTCAGTGAATGAATCAAGACGTACCTGCCCTTGAGAATAGAAACTCCTTTGTATGTCTGTGTTGTTTCGGTTTTTCTTGATTTGGGGGCCATACCTAATGGTGCTCGGGGGCTACCACTTGCCAGCTATACTGACTTGGAGAAATGTTCTTAACTTCTGGATATCTCCATTACTATGTCTATAAAGTAAAGATAAATTGAGTCTACTTCAGAGTTTCAATAATGATTAAATAAATGCTCACACACATTGACTCTGAACTATGTCTAGTTCATGGTTAATTATCATTAGTGCTGAATAAATGGAAATTCACATCTATAGACACAGGAAAAAATATAAATGTCTGTGGAGGTTGGAGCAATAACACAGCGGTAGGTGTTTGCCTTGCACGCAGCCAACCCTAGATGAACCCTGGTTCAATTTCTGGCATCCCATATGGTTCCCTGAGGCTGCCAGGAGTGATTTCTGAGTGCAGAGCCAGGAGTAACCCTAAAGCACCTCTGGGTGTAACCCTAAAACCAAAGCAACAACAACAACAACAACAAATGTCTATCTGTAAAACTTGCTGAGTAAAGGAGGGATGATACTAATAGGATTACAGATTAGTTCTTTAGAAGTCTTGCAACTGAAGCAGCAGAGGTCAGTGAATTTGTCCAAAGTTTCAAGATTTAGATAATATATATATGTCACATGCATATCTTATCTCTATATATACATATATGTAACAGATAAAATCGAAAACGCACACCTGGTGAGCTTAGGGATTACAGGAGATGCCTGGGATGGAAAATGGGTCAGCCATGAGCAAGGCAAGCACTCCACCCACTGTCATATTACCCCAACCCCTCATATCTTCTATCCTGTTAAAAGAAGGATTGATAAATTTCTGCACAGGGTCAACAGAGACTTGATAGAAGATAGGGGAGCTTTTGAGGACCTTAGATCTGTCACTATTATTCCAATCTGTCACTATAGCATGAAAGAACCATGGAAAATGTGTGAACAAATGGATCTGACTGATTTTAAGTAATTACACAAAACAGAGGATCTCCTTTGAGCCAAGGTTGTAAATTACCAACTTGGGCTTCAAAATCATAAGAACAGCTAGCAGTCATCGACGGCTTCCCACATATAGGTCCTGCTCTAATTTGAAGTCTATTCACTCACTCAAAAGTCATTCCAGGTGGCAGGAATATAATTATACCTAAATTCTAAGCAAGGAGAAAGAAACTGCCTTGCTCAAGGACACACAGCAACAATGTATTGGGATGGAATATGAACAAGAGACCTTTACTGATTCCCTGATCATGGCTCTACTCTGTAGATATAAAACCGTGAGTAACATAAGTTTATAAAATAGAAATTGTTGGCTTTCCATTAAGAAAAAGACAAGTTAAAAACCAGCTAAGATTCCAGAATTTTGCTTATTTGTCATCTAGATATTATCACCAGGTTCCTGATCCATATTTTTCTCAAAATAATAATGAATAAGAAGCGATGAACAGAGTCGGCATGTCCAGAAAAGGAGAAGCCACTGAACTCTGCTGGATCTCAGATGCCAGCACCACTATCTGCCTCTCTTCTATGCTGTGCTGCATTTTTGGTCTGATTTTATCCTGTGTGTGGCTCATCTGCGGACGGCCTGCCTTCCCATGAGTTTTCCTTGGAGGTGACTCAACACGCCCAGAAAGGGAGGAGCCAGAGGAGCATGGCCGCTCCACTTCCCTTCGCGACCATGCACATCATTTAGCCAAGGAATACAACCACAACATGTAGAAAAACCCACAATACAAGTGTGACAATGGGGAAACAACGCAGGCCAGCGTCAGGCATAGAGAATGAAGATGGCAACTCTGATGACTTGAACATGACCAACCAACTAGACAGTCTCTCAGATAAGGAGTTTAGAGTCGCAATATGGAAGATGTTCAAAGAACTCAAACAAAGTATAGAAGAGAACACTAATAAGAATCAAGAGAATATGAAGATAGAAATCAGAAAACTCCAAACTGAAATGTCAGATCAAATAACAGGTCTGAAAAACTCAGTCAATGAATTGAAGAAAAACATGGTTGAGCTTTCCCACAGGTTAACAGCAGCTAAGGATAGAATTAGTACACTGGAAGATGAGATGAATAACAACTCCATACAGCAGAAGAAATTGGAAAAAAGCCTCAAAGCAAATGATCAAACAATGGAAAAATTACTCAAAGAATGGGAACAGATAAAAATAGAAGTCTATGATAAGCTCAACAGAAACAACTTAAGAATCATTGGAGTCCCAGAGACCCAGGAAGAAAATCTCCAGGAAGAATCAACAATCAAGAACATCATGAAAGAGAAACTACCAGAGCTAATGAATACGGTGATCAAATCCTGCATGCCCGAGGAGTGCCAACTAAGAGACCCCAGAAAAAACACCCCAAGACACATCCTAGTCACAATGATGAATCCCATTGATAGAGACAGAATTCTGAAAGCAGCAAGATCAAAAAGAGAAATTACATTCAAGGGAACATCATTGAGATTTACTGCAGACCTGTCACCAGAAACACTCAAGGCCAGAAGGCAGTGGTGGGACATAGTGACAAAACTCAATGAAATAAATGCTTCAACTAGAATACTGCACCCAAAATGCTTCAACTAGAATACTGCACCCAGCAAAACTCACTTTCAGGTTTGAAGGAACAATACATAGTTTTACAAACAAACAGCAGCTCAGAAACTTTACAGACTCAAAACCATTCTTAAAAGAAAAACTAAACAGCATACTTGAAGACAAGACTTAGCAACAGACACACTAAACTCCAATATAAAGATGGCACTAACTCCCAGGACAATTCTTTCTCTCAATGTCAATGGACTAAATGCACCAGTTAAGAGACACAGAGTGGCTAAACGGATCAAAAAACTCAATCCAACCTTCTGCTGCCTACCAGAAACGCACCTGAATAGTCAGAACAAACATAGACTCAAAATAAAAGGCTGGAGGAAAAATCATCCAAGCAAACAACACCCATAAAAGAGCTGGAGTGGCCACACTTATAGCAGATGATGCAAACTTTATACTTAGGAAAGTTGTAAGGGACAAAGATGGACATTTTGTATTAATCAAGGGATACGTACAGCAGGAAGAAATCACTCTCCTAAACATATATGCACCGAATGAGGGGCCAGCAAAATATTTAAAAAAATTGTTGACAAATCTGAAAAATAATATCAATAACAACACAATAATTGTGGGAGACCTCAACACGGCATTGTCAACACTTGACAGGTCAACCAGATAGAAACCTAAAAAGAATATACTAGACCTGAACAGAGAAATGGAAGAAAGAGGCCTAGTAGATATATACAGGAAACTACAGCCCCAGAAGCCGGGATACACATTCTTCTCTAATGTACATGGGACATTCTCCAGAATAGACTACATCCTAGCACATAAAACATACCTCCATAATATCAAGACGATAGAAATATTGCAGGCTACCTTCGCTGATCACAAGGCCCTGAAATTATATGTGAACTACAAAGGAACACAAAAGAAAAACTTAAATACCTGGAAGTTAAACAGCTTCATATTCAATATCCAGTGGGTCCGAGATGAAATCAAAACCTTACGGAAAACAAATGACAATAAAGACACAAACTGTTGGAACTTATGGGACACAGCAAAAGCAGTACTGAGAGGAAAATTTATAGCTTTGCAAGCACACATCAGGAAGGAAGAAGTGCCTTACCTGAGTAGCTTAATGACACAGCTAATAGAATTAGAAAGTGCTCAACAGAGGGACCCAAAAATAGGGAGAGAGAAGAAAATAACAAAGTTGGAGCAGAAATCAATGAAGTGGAAACCCATAAAACAATCTGAAAGATCAACGAAAGCAGAAGTTGGTTCTTTGAAAAAATAAACAAGATTGATAGACCACTGGCAAAAATAACAAAGAAAGAGAGAGAGAAAGAGAAACTTGGTAACTCATATTAGGAATGAAAAAGGAGAGATCACTACTGATATGGTAGAGATCCAAAGGGTAATCAGAAACTACTTTGAGAAACTCTATGCCACTAAAAATGAAAACCTGGAAGAAATGGATAAATTCTTGGACTCTTATAATCGTCCAAGGTTGAATGAAGAGGATGTAGCATATCTAAACACACCCATTACTATTGAGGAAATTAAGACAGTAATCAAATGTCTGCCCAAAAACAAAAGCCCAGGTCCAGATGGATTTACTAATGAATTCTTTCAAACCCTTCAAGAGGAACTACTACCAATCCTGGCCAGACTCTTCCATGAAATCTAAAAAATAGAAAAACTTCCAAATAGCTTTTATGAAGCCAACATCACCCTGATACCTAAACTAGACAGAGATGATACCAAAAAAAAATTACAGACCAATATCACTGATGAATACAGATGAAAAGATCCTCAACAAAATCCTGGCAAATAGGATTCAATGCCTCATTAAGAAGATCATCCACTACGTTCAAGTAGGTTCTGTCCAAGGAATGCAAGGCTGGTTTAACATCCGTAAATCTATCAACATAATACACAACATCAACAACAAGAAAAATAAAAATCACATGATCATATCAATAGACGCAGAGAAAGCATTTGATAAGGTACAATACCCATTCTTGATTAAAACTCTCAGCAAAATGGGAATGGAAGAAACCTTTCTCAATATAGTTAAGGCCATCTACCACAAGCCAGAGGCAAATATTGTCCTCAATGGAGAAAAACTGAAAGCCTTTCCTCTAAATTCTGGCACAAGACAAAGCTGTCCTCTCACCACTCCTATTCAACATAGCATTGGAAGTTCTTGCTATAGCAATCAGGCAAGAAAAAGATATCAAGGGAATTCAGATAGAAAAGGAAGAAGTCAAGCTCTCATTGTTTGCAGAAGACATAATACTCTACTTAGAAAACCCTAAAGACTCTACGAAAAGGCTTCTAGAAAAAATAGACTCATATAGCAAGGTGGCAGTCTACAAAATTAACACACAAAAATCAATGGCCTTTCTATACACCAATAGTAATAAGGAAGAAATGGACTTTAAGAAAACAACCCCATTCACAACAGTGTCACACAAATTCAAATACCTTGGAATCAACTTGAATAAAAATGTGAAGGATCTATACAAAGAAAACTATAAAACTCTACTCCAAGAAATAAGAGAGGACACGCAAAAATGGAAGCACATACCTGGCTCATGGATTGACAGGATTAACATCATTAAAATAGCAATACTCCCAAAAGCATTGTACAGATTTAATGCGATCCCTCTAAAGATAGCCATGACATTCTTCAAAGAAGTGGATCAGGGACTTTTGAAATTCATTTGGAACAATAAACACCCTCGAATAGCTAAAGCAATCATTGGAAAAAGAATATGGGAGGAATTACTTTCCCCAACTTTAAACTGTACTACAAAGCAATAGTTATCAAAACAATATGGTATTGGAATAAAGACAGGCTCTCAGATCAGTGGAATAGGCTTGAATACTCAGAGAATGTTCCCTAGACATACAATCACCTAATTTTAGATAAAGGAGCAAGAAATCCTAAATGGAGCAAAGAAAGCCTCTTCAACAAGTGGTGTTGGCACAATTGGATAGCCACTTGCAAAAAATTTAACTTAGACCCCCAGCTAACATCATGTATGAAGGTAAAATCCATATGGATTAAAAACCTCGATATCAGACCCATAACCATAAGATATATAGAACAACACATAGGCAAAACACTCCAGGAAATTGAAACTACAGGCATCTTCAAGGAGGAAACTGCACTCTCCAAGCAAGTGAAAGCAGAGATAAACAGATGGGAATATATTAAGATGAGAAGCTTCTGCACCTCAAAGGAAATAGTGCCTAGGATACATGAGCCCCCCAGTGAGTGGGAGAAACTATTCACCCAATACCCATCAGATAAGGGGCTAATATCTAAAATATACAAGTCACTGACAGAACTTTACAAGAAAAAAACATCTAATCCCATCAAAAAATGGGGAGAAGAAATGAACAGACACTTTGACAAAGAAGAAATACAAATGGCCAAAAGACACATGAAAAAATGCTCCACATCACTTATCATCAGGGAGATGCAAATCAAAACAATGATGAGATACCACCTCACACCACAGAGAATGGCACACATCACAAAAAATGAGAATAAACAGTGTTGGCGGGGATGTGAAGAGAAAGGAACTCTTATTCATTGCTGGTGGGAATACCATCTAATTCAACCTTTATGGGAAGCTATATGGAGATTCCTCCAAAAACTGGAAATCAAGCTCCCATACGATCCAGCTATACCACTCCTAGGAATATACCCTAGGAACACAAAAATACAATACAAAAACCCCTTCCTTACACCTATATTCATTGCAGCACTATTTTCCATAGCAAGACTCTGGAAACAACCCAGATGCCCTTCAACAGACGAATGGCTAAAGAAACTGTGGTACATATACACAATGGAATATTAAGCAGCTGTCAGGAGAGATGAAGTCATGAAATTTTCCTATACATGGATGTACATGGAATCTATTATGCTGAGTGAAATAAGTCAGAGAGAGAGAGAGAAAAATGCAGAATGGTCTCACTCATCTATGGGTTTTAAAAAAATGAAAGACATTCTTGCAATAATAACTTTCAGACACAAAAGAGCTGTAAGTTCCAGCTCACCTCAGGAAGCTCACCACAAAGAGTGATGAGTTTAGTTAGAGAAATAACTACATTTTGAACTGTCCTAATAACGAGAATGTATGAGGGAAATGGAGAGCTTGTTTAGAGTACAGGCGGGGGTCGGTGGGGAGAAGGAAGATTTGGGACATTGGTGATGGGAATGTTGCACTGGTGATGGGTGGTGTTCTTTACGTGACTGAAACCCAAACACAATCATGTATGTAATCAAGGTGTTCAAATAAAAAAGAAAATACAGAACTATTTTAACAGCTATACCCTAACATGTAAGGACAGGAAATGAGTAACAGGAAGAAGGAATGCCTGAATACCTCACTCTGAACACTGTTCTTATTCTTTCCTAGCCTAAAGATCACATGGGACTGGGGATGACATCAAAAGACAGGAAGTATGGCTTTCATTTCCTCCTTCCAGGTAGCTCTGGAAAATAATCCGATTATTCCAGGTGTACCTTCGTAATATCATTTTAAAACTCAAACCTGGTCTCAGCAGATATTTCTCAGTTACATCTTGGTCATAGAGGCCCAGAGTCACAAAGATTTTTCAAAGGAAACCATAATAAGTAAACAAAATATCATATTAAGGGCAGATTCAAGCCAGGTCTGAGACCATTTTTCGCACTCTAACATAGAGAATTTTTGGGCTTAAAGAGGCATTGATAGATGAAGTGGGGGGCAGACAATGTTATGTATATCAGCTATTTTAATGTTTTTTATAGCTTAAAACTCTTCTAGTGCACAATCGCAGACCCTGTTTACTGTCATCTGCATCTGAACAGTGCATGGACTACAATATTTTTAGAATCTGACTGCGGGAACATTGAGCTAGCTCAAAGGGAGGCATGAGATGTTTTTCATTCAAGGCCTGGAGCTAGGTCTCTGATAATGCTTTAAGTCCACTTCTTCCATATACTGGGACCCAAGCAGTACTAAAGTGCTATGCCTGAGTACTGAATAGTCAGACCAACCATTCCTGGACTAGCAACACTGCTTGCCCAGCAAAAACACATCCTCCAAACAGAACAGTATATTCACTAAGACTTTCATACCCTAAGAGAGGAGAACCCAACAACTTTCCCTGCCAAGTTATAGGCTCTTCCAAGTTTGAGTATGAGAATACATGCAGACACATCACAAATGCACCACAGTTGCAACACACACACCATATTACATATACAACTATACTACATACACCATATACATACAGAGATTACACACAGCACACACAAGCACCAGATGCATAAAGTCACCACATGTACAAACTCACACACCACCCCACACAACACACATAAAACATCATATACACCACACAAAAACACACTACATGCACCACACACAAAATATGCACACACATCACATACAAAAACACAGTAAACACACACATTTAATACATAAAATATTACACACTATACACATCACTTACAAACATCCCACACTATGACACAGAAACATATAAACCAGAATATATCACATAAATACATAGAACCACATACATCACCACACAACCCACTATATACACACAAATACAGAAACCACACACAAAAACAGAGACTTACTCACACAAGTGTTCACTTGATGCTAAAAACCCTACTGGGGGTGTCCTTGTTTATAACTCTTTTGGGAGAGTGATTTTGAAGAACTCTTCAAATGAGATTAGAATGAGCCTTGAGGGGAAGCCATGGCAAGATTCTTAGATATGACTGTTAGGATCATCAGATTAAAACCTGGTATGTTCCCTCTATCACTAAAAATTATTATTATTACTTTTTTTTTTTTTTGGCGTTTGTCCCACACCTGGTGACACTCAGTGATTGCTCCTGGCTATGTGCTTTGAAATCACTCCTTGCTTAGGGGACCATATGGGACACTGGGGATCTAACCAATGTCTGTCCTGGGTCAGCCACATGCAAGGAAAATGCCCTACTAGTGTGCTATAGCTCCAGCCCCAAATCAATAAAAACTATTAAGTCTGAAAAATAAAAATAGGGGCCAGGGAGATAGCCTAAAGGTAAGGCATTTACCTTGCATGCAAAAGGTCGGTGGTTCGAATCCCGGCATCCCATATGATCCCCTGAACAGGCCAGGAGTGATTTCTGAGTGTAGAGCCAGGAGTAACCCCTGATCGCTGCTGGGTGTGACCCAACCCCCCCCCAAATGATAATAATAAATAAAAATAGAAAAATTGTTTTTGATGTTTTATTTTTAATGAAGAAGGGAATCCTTGGTATCATTGATATTGGCATAGACACAACTATTTTAAATATAGAAATTTTTATAAGGAAAATTTTAAAAAGGTGGACATATATAAAATAGGTGAACTAAATTTCAGAGAGTTAACATATATCATCTCAAGTCATGAGTAAATCTGGAATTTAATCCCTCATGTTCTAAATCGAATAATCTACTTTCAATAACTGAAACTGTAATGAAACAATAGTTTTAAGTGACTTAGAGAGACATAGGTTAGATTATTGTGGTTAAAGAATCATGAGTGCAGAACTTCATTGAGCATTTCTAGTCAATGCTGGAAAAAAATCTATACATATAGTGAGTAAACAAATTCTAATTACCTCAGAATTTGTGGGTTTTATTCATATGTAAATCATCTTTATAACACACTATGCTAAGAATACTAAAACCATTAAGCTTCAATTAGAACAGAAGTATAATCACATAAATACCAGCAGTTACTGAAGCTAGTAATGAGGAAAAGAAATCAAAATTACTCTTGAAAAGATACCATAAATATTCTCAGTTGCTTTGGGTTTCTGGATGTCCATTCAATTCATGTGCTCTTTGAATGCACCATCATTACCTGCAGGATGTGGTGATGGGAGGAAAATTTCAGTTCTTGGAGGAAGGTATGAGGAAAACTTCTCAGAAAATAGATACTGCTCACTAGAAATGCTGGACCTGATGAGCCAGGGAAAGCCATTACACTAGAAAATAATCTCTATATGTTTCCAGGACAATATGGAGAAAAAGAGAACCTTTGCTCAGGAACAGGTCCCCTGTATCCACTGGCAAGAGTGTGTATTGGATTAAAGGAGAAAATAGTGGAACAGACTGGGTTCTATTTCTGAAGATATAGATTCAATGTAGATTCAAGGATGACAAATTATATCTTTTGGATTATGCTGGCCAGACAGTCTACCAGGATTGGAATGAAGCTTGTTTAGTCTTTGTGGAAGAGCTGGACCAAGATGTAGTTGACCTGTGGAATCCTCATCTTGTTCCTGTGGAGCTAAATCTTGAACCTGTGGATCTTGTTCCTGTGGAGCTAAATGGGGTCCAGTGTCACAAGGTGATATATGAGAGTCAGGTAACTAATCACAGATGATTCTTCTCTTCCATTGTTTATCTGGTGATCCAGAGGACTTGGGGGTCTCCTAAGTCTCTTGCTTCCTCTAACTGTTGGAAAACAGAATAAGACTCTCATTCCAGGTACAGTGTGATCTAAAGCTGAGAGGAATAGACTTTACCAGAATACGTATTTTGAACATCAAGCACATAATGACCTTTTTGTAAAAGTTCACATTTTAACTCTGACTTGGTTAAATTTTTTCTGATGAAGGAATTTTCTTTTTCTTAAACTATGGGGGTGTCTTTCAGAAGTCTGAATAGTAAAATAATGATCATGTTCCTTTGTCTTTTGGAACTAATTTTACACTTGATCAGAATTTCTCTCCAATTCTTCAAAGCTTTTGACCCATTTTTGACAGGTCTCCAGCTTCAGCATATGTTCAAGCTTATCTCTTCACCCACTTTGGAAAGATTATTTTTTTTCTTTCTCTACCCTGAAATTCTGCTCTACTATTAATTTTCTTAGAGCAATGTCTCATTTTCTTGATAGAGTTCAGCCATACCTTGAAGCTTGTGTTGGAGTTTTTGTTTCTCATCTCTATATGAATTCTGACTGCAAAGATGCTTATTGTTTCTGGACATTGTTCTTTGATTATTTTATGTATTTCATCTACTTCAGGTAGCCTAACATACAGTTTAAATTTATTCTCTGTTAAATTTCTAAAGTAGTATTTAACTTAGAGCCATGAATCAGCTTCTTCAAAGTTCTTTTGGTTGGCTATAACTTCCTAACTCACTCTCCATTTGCTGTTCCAGTGAATCCTCATCTGTTAACTCCTATCTGAGCAGCCCAGTCTTGCATTTTCGGTACATGTGCAATAAGAGATTTGATCTCATTATCTTGAGCAGAACTTGTTTTACACCTTTGGTGAAGTGCTCCCCCTTACTTTCTGCTTATTAAATTCATTTTCTTGTTCCTTCCACTCTTGAGCTTATTGCAAATGCTGTTTCTTAAGTTGGGAACTACCCTTCATCTTATCTTTGAGAGCAATCTGACATTGTTCTTCAAATTTCAAAAGTTTGAAATATTTTCAGGGTTATTTGGTTTATCAACCTGCCACTGAAAGACTTAAGTTTTATTTTCTAAATAAATTATAATTTTAGATATTCCTACTTCCAATTCGCTTTATTTGGAAGATGTGCATTTCTTCACCTCCTTTAACACTTTCTAAAAAACAAAATCTCATGTACCCATGCGTATGAAAATTGATGCAATCATTTAAGGAAAGTGGTATAGAATGGACCTTCCCCAAGAAAGGGCTACCACAAGGTGCAGCAATCCAATTTCTGGGTAATCTCCAAAGCATAATAGAATAATAACAAAGATCTCAAGCCCTAATATCACTAATACATTAATTACAATAAAAGAAATATGTAACCAACTGAATGCCTGTTAACAGATTATTGGAGCAAGCCAGATAGATAGCACAGGAATTTAGGTACTTGCTTGAAAGCAGTTTCAATCCCTGGTACCACATATGATCTCCTGAGTATATCCAGAATAAAACCCTGAGTACAGAATAATCCCTTAACATACTAGTTGTGGCCCCAAATTTCATAAAAAGGAATAATCCAAAAACAAAATGGGTGGTTGGAAAAATGAATAATACATCTATGCAGTATCATATTACTAATCTATTAAAAAGGCATTTTTTTGTCATTTACACCAAAACAGAAGGAGAATAAGGATCTATGCAAAGTGAAATAAGCTAGAAAAAGTCAAGTGTGCTACATAAGATAAAAAATTGATGAACAGGGCCCGGAGAGATAGCAAAGCGGTGTTTGCCTTGCAGGCAGCCAATCCAGGACCTAAGGTGGTTGGTTCGAATCCCGGTGTCCCATATGGTCCCCCGTGCCTGCCAGGAGCTATTTCTGAGCAGACATCTAGGAGTAACCCCTGAGCACAAAAAACAAAATTGATGAGCAGACCAAAGCAACTAAAAGCAAAGCAAAGTACCATGGACATAGAGAGTAGAGCTCCAGTTACTTGAGGAAAAGAGGGCGGAGAAGAGAGATAAGGGTGAGGAGAAAATACATAAATTAAAAATAAATATAATTAAGTAGAAGTATTTGTTAGAAAAATAATTGGGGGGCCGGGCGGTGGCGCTCGAGGTAAGGTGCCTGCCTTACCTGCGCTAGCCTAGGAGACGGACCGCGGTTCGATCCCCCTGCATCCCATATGGTCCCCCAAGCCAGGAGCGACTTCTGAGTGCATAGCCAGGAGTAACCCCTGAGCGTCACCGGGTGTGGCCCAAAAACCAAAAAAAAAAAAAAAAAAAAATTATAAAAAAAAAGAAAAATAATTGGTAACACTGAGTTTTAAAAATATAATAGTATAAAATATATTTTTTGGTTATCTTGAGATACATTTTGATAATGAGGCTAAGTTGCCTTTATGTACTAAATAACTGAACTTCTCATTTAAAAATAGCCAGTGTTATTATCTCCCATATAACCTTTGGAATACAAACTCGGAAGGAATCAGGAAATATTCCATGTAGCCTTGTGAAGGAATCAAGGCAGAGGACAGCAGGGAAGTCTGACTCCAGATCAGCAGCCTTTCAGCTCAGCTATATAGCTGTTGAATAACCCAAGACACTTTCTGAAGCTGGGTTTGCTCTTCCTTTCACTACACCCACAGCCTTCTCCCTCTTCTTTCCTACTCTCGAATTAAATCATGGAGCAGAGATAGTGTATTAGAACTGGAATTAGAATTAGAACTGGCTTAAATCATTTCTCAAGTTCGAGAGATTGTTTCCTTTGAGTTTTACTTTTTACCTCTTGCCTTCTTCTTGGCCCTGAGCATTATGTAAAGAAGAAGCAGAGAAGGATGGAGACATAGAAAACCTAAGAATAGAGAAAAGAAACACTAGATGATAACCTCTCAAATGGTTTTACAGAGAGACACATCTGCCAGCTCCCTTTTTCTATTTTACCTTTGTTTCTGGAGGTTTACCATGACAGAAAATGACAAAAGGTGCTATCATTTATAATTTATTATTTTTATTTTAATATTTTAATTATTCTTGTCTCTAGTAAACTTCTGTTTTATTTTGGGGCCACATCAGTGATGCTCAGGGCTTAATCCTGGCTCTGAATTCAGGGATCATGCCTCATGGGTTTGAAGGACCATACAGGATGCCAGGGATCAAGAATGAGTAGTCACATGCAAAGCATGTGCCTTACCCACTGTACTATTGCTCCAATCCCTCTTGTACTCTATTTTTATATACCAGACAAAACACATATATTAGCTAGCTTAATATATACAACATTATAATATTAGTGTTGCAACCTTGGCATCCAGGCTGTGAATTACAGGTTAATGTTCATATCATCCATGTATCTTAGTGTCCAGGATTTTTTTCCCCATTCAAACATGACATGGGAAGAACAGCGTGAATATAATCAGAAATATTGATATTTTAAACCAAGAATCAAAAGTATCTCTGCATAGAAAAACTGTGTTTTACTTTCATTTAGGCTCCACATGTTATGGTCCCTTTGTTTAATACATTATGTCTATCTAAGTTTTATTGCCTTATAGGACAATACTTCTAATTATGCAAGATTTATGACCTGAGCAAACGCAAGAGGGCTCTGATCTTTAATACTCAAATTTTTATGACCCAATATTCTATCTATAATAATAGAAGTGGGTTCTGATAAATGTTTTACTATTGAAGCAGTTTATTTTTTCCCATTAAAAGAGAAAAAGAACAGCCCATAATCTCTCTCCTCTTTTTTCTTAAACCTTTGATATTGTCTAAACACTTTTATAAAGAAAGATTTTACTGTAAGAATGCTCATATTCATTAAGCTTTGTAGCATATTTTTACTTCCAAGAAATAATTTCTTCTAGTTCTATAATCATTTACAAATACTAAGCTATATCATGATGACTCATACCCAGAGTTCATGGAATCATACATTCATTAATGAATTGCTTTGGCATGAATTTTCTGTGATAAATTAGAAACGCATGACATTCACAGTGAATGAAGTTCATACACTTCTAAATGTTCACAATACCCATTGTTGAAACAAGAATCTGAGAGAAAAACATTGTACCTAATTAATCTTAGCTTTTCATTTCTTTAATATGATGATAAATAAATTATGTATTGTTTGAAGAAGGTGCGGTAGAGATAAAAATTCCACCTTGCGAGATGTTGAAGGACACAGAAAACCTTGTTATTAACTACAAGGGCATTTATTTTTCCATTACTTGATTTTAGGAATAATAACAGCAAGCATTCATTGGTAATTTACGGACCAATAGAAACTACATCTGAAAGATGAACTTCTTTCCTCTTCTACATTATATATAGAGAAGCAGAAACTCAGAGAGATTTAACCAGACAAGATCACATGATTTTGCAGGGTGGGAACATAGTTTCTGGTTCCAGCATTTACTAACCATTAACTATTACTGGGGTGTTGGCTTTCTCCTCTGAGCACTCTCCAATACTCACTTTTTCAGAAACTCATTCCTACTCCAAGGATGTAAAGTATCTTAAAATACATTTTCCTCCAATATAAATCTTATCCTTTGAAGTTGCATTAGGGAAGAAAAAACTGCCCTGAGTTAGGATTATCTGGGTTGAGGTACAGCACTTTCTCTTTCACTTCACCTTCATGGGCAGGTCATTCAGTCATTCAAAGGGCTCAGCATCTTCATCTATAGACACTGATAGAAACAGTTTTTTTTTAAATTCAGACAAAATTTCCAGAGTGAATCACTGAGATATTAAGTATACAATTCACATAGTTTAGATAACTACATATGAGGATAAAGAACATATCCATCTGCCTTAAAATTTTCTGTTTGCTCCTTTTCAGCTACCCCCAACAATCTGATTTACTTTTTCTAGAATTACTTTTTTTTTTATATAAACTGAACCACACGGCATATATTTTCATGTCTATATCTTCTTTTAGTCATTCCTGTGTGTCTTAGACTCAACCATATTAAAATATGTAAGGTGAAGGGCCGGAGAGACAGCACAGTGGTAGGGCATGTGGCTGACCTGGGACAGAGCCTGATTTGATTCCTGGCACCCCCAAATGGTCCCCGAGCCTGCTAGGAGCAATTTCTGAGCGCAGAGCCAGGAGTAACTTCTGATTGCTGCCGGGAGTGGCTCCCCCCAAAAACAAGACAAACAAGCAAAAAAAAAAAAAGTAAGGTGAGCTCATTCCCAATGATAACAATTTGAAGGGAACATTAAATGAGAGTGTGTGCATTCTCTAATATTACTTATAAAAGATACTACCAAAAATAGTTATTGGGGTTCAAAATTGGAATCTCAGAAACACAAGTGCTAATGTATTTGATCAAAATATGGTGTCTTTCATACACTGTTCTTTACTTATTTAAGGATATCCATGTTAGATAAATGTATATATATGCATTTTTGGTGAACTCTATTGAATTCAGCCTGCCAAAAAAGAAGTTATTTTTCTGTTGTTCAGAGAAGATGTTGAGTGGATACCTTCCTAATATACTTCTGAAACATTCCCTTGTGTCCAGCACAGAGCTGGAGGGCCACCTATATTAAAGAGTACAAAGGTGCACATTTGCAAGAAGCACATGTTTCTTGCATTTCAAAAAAAAAAAAAAAGCAGGGGCCCGGGAGAGATAGCACAGTGGTGTTTGCCTTGCAAGCAGCCGATCCAGAACCAAAGGTGGTTGGTTCGAATCCCGGTGTCCCATATGGTCCCCTGTGCCTGCCAGGAGCTATTTCTGAGCAGACAGCCAGGAGTAACCTCTGAGCACTGCCGGGTGTGACCCAAAAACCAAAAAAAAAAAAAAAAAAAAAAAAAAAAGCCTCACTCTCACTTTCTTTTTTTTTAAGCCAGTCAAATTTAGCAGTGGGGGGAGTTAACTCTCACTTTCAACAGGAGCTGAAGTTTACAGTTTATTCTCACAAGGAATAATTCAACTTTCTAACCTAACTGCAGCTTGGGCCTTGCAAGTATGTCACCTCATGCTTCATTTCACAAAAGGTGATTGGGTCTCAATAATCTACACTCTAAAATCAGGCTCACTGAGATGCTTATTTCTAGTTGTTTCTTTTTAGCAGAAACATTCTCCACCAAAAACTCCATCTTAAAGTCTAAGCACGTAGGAGGAGGAGGCAGGGCTTATTTATAATAAGCTATAGAAAGAAAAAAAAGAAACTCCCTCAAGTTATTGGAAGTCTGTGGGTGTAAGTTCCTAACTGGCTTCCTGCAGAAACAACATCTGTTCTTACACTTAACACAAGTCATTCCTGATATTTAGTGCATTTGCTTAATTCTGAAAGGAACTGAAATGTTAAACCTCTGATCTGTTACTGGTCTTAGATTTCTGTGAAAAGATAAGCTACAGAATCACCCAAATTGGAGAAATTTCATGTACCCAAAAGATTTAAGTTCCCATCAGTCAAACTATTATAAACACAATTTAGAAATTATTTAAAATAAACAAAATAATCCAAATTTTATTGGGTAACCTTCTCTCTGCTTTCTTCTACATGTAACGGCCCTATTTCCTAGAGTATAGTGCATTCCAGATTTTCAGGTTCAACTTAAACCACCAACTCTCTAACATAGGTTTAAATTAACTGCACACAAGTCAAAGCATGTGTTTGGACTCATTAAGCTCATACTATCCTTGTGAAAATAAAAAGAATTTGGTTCATTATCCTGTTAATGAAGGGTAAATTTCTTCCCAACCAATTTAGAAATTTTTTTAATTTAATTTATCTTCGACATTGTGCTTAACAATACTTATTGATCAGGGTTTCAGGAAAAAAAACATTTGAGCACCACACCCTCTACCAGAGTGTCTGCTTTCCTCTACTATTGTCCAGTACCCTTACCTTCTAACCTAAATAAGGCTGACATTTGATTCTTACCTAGTACTCAAAGATTCCTGATTTTCAAAGAATATTAATAAAATACTGAATTTACCCAGAAAACAGCATTTAGTTTGCATGAAATAAAAAATTGATGAGAAAATTTAAACACTTGGAAGTGTTTAAAAAATTAAAAAATTTGGGGCCGGAGAGATAGCATGGAGGTAAGGCATTTGCCTTTCATGCAGGAGGTCATTGGTTCAAATCCTGGCTTCCCATATGGTCCCCCGTGCCTGCCAGGAGCAATTTCTGAGCCTGGAGCCAGGAATAACCTCTGAGCACTGCCGGGTGTGATCCAAAAACCACACACACAAAAAAAAAAAAATTAAAAAATTTGTTTGCATGACATGATTCACTATCTGGAAAGATTAAAGGCAGTAAGAGAAGGAGAGAGAATTTAGAGGCTTCCTTTAAAGGACTTGACAAAAGATGATGCCTACAGCATATGAGAAGCTGAGGGTAGAAAGGATTTGCATAGGTTTCTATGCAAGACTTCACATGATGTCAGGCAATGAGATGGAAATACTTGACGGAGATCAGAAGGTCTTTAATTACATGGAAGAGAGTTGGCATTCTTTCTGCATTTTATGTTTATTAAATACTCTATATCTATGATAGTCTCCTGCTTGCACAGTCATGTAGAAAATGTTGTACGAAAGTAGCCAGAATCTGATCTAATAACAACAAAAAAATCCAAGTCTCAAGCCCATTAAAGAAGTGATTGGAGAAAGTAAAGCAAAGAACAAGCTGGTATCAATGTATATAGTTCCATTTACTTTGGGAAATTCCTTCTGATTTAAACCAGATATACCATATTTTTTGTACCATAAGACTCACTCCCCCCCCCCCCCAAATACATCTTATGGATGCATTGCCTCAATCTGAAATTCTAAAATTCCATGACTTAGCACTGGAAATGGCAGGAAGAGTCTGCTATAGTCTGAAGCAATTTGGGACTGCTAAATAATTCACACCAGGGCCAAGACTAAGAGGAATCAAAACTAGGCTTCTTTGAATAGCAATTTATTTACAGATCTCCTTGTGATAGATTTCAAAAATTCCAATATTTTAGCCCAGGGAGTCAATCCTTTCTGCAGAATCCTTGGATACTCCAGAAGTGATTCTTCCATCAAACATGAGATCCTTTAACTTGTTATTAAGTCTCCTCCTGGATCAAGGATATGCTGTCCTTCCATAAGATAAGTTTTTCCCTATGAAAGAGAGGAGGTTCAGTCTCCCATAGAAAACTAATCATAAGCCTTTAGGAGACTCCCGAGTAAAACATTAGGTAGTTGGATTAAAATCAAAACATTCTAATACTCAGGCAACTCAGGATCTTCCTGATAATAGAATTGCACTTTAATGCTCCTTTCCATTTTGTCCAGATGATATATGATATATGCCCAGATGATATGATATCTGATATCTGATATCACAGAGCTGGAGATGCAGTTCACAGAATGCACATCAAATGGGATCTGCTGTCTATTAAGACGAATCTCCGGGCCGGGTAGGTGGCGCTGGAGGTAAGGTGTCTGCCTTGCAAGCGCTAGCCAAGGAAGGACCGCGGTTCGATCCCCCGGCGTCCCATATGGTCCCCCCAAGCCAGGGGCGATTTCTGAGCACATAGCCAGGAGTAACCCCTGAGCGTCAAACGGGTGTGGCCCAAAAACCAAAAAAAAAAAAAAAAAAAAAAGACGAATCTCCAATGGTACAAGTTTAGAACTATGACACCAAGCCCTTGCAGAAAGAGGCTCCAATGGATACGAGAGCTTGAATGGCCAAAATAGCCAAGTGGAATATGACTAAAACTCCTGCACATCAGCATCTTTATCATTCTCACTTTACTTAACACATTCTTTCTTATTTCAGTTTTAAGGATGGAAATTCTTAGCCAGAAAATGATGCTAAGGTTCTAGACCGTAAACTCTGTCTTTCTCCAACAGCTCTTGAGACAAAGAGCTGTGATTTAGCACTGATGATGGAAGTATCAAACAGGCTGCAAGCATGGCTATCTCCTATGGACACACGGAATGCAGGTGAGAAGTGGCCAGGAATAATAAGGAAGACATAAATGAGTCAGAAAAGGTTTGTTTGACACACGAGACAGAAAATAGGGTCAGGATCAGGTGCTGCTTGTTCACTTCTTGTATACTTAGAGAGAGGATCTCCAGGTCATTTTTAGAGAAAACAACAACAAAATATAAAACAGAGGTCTCTTTCATCATCTGGCTAAAATAAGGGAGCACTTCAGTGAGGAGGGCTTCAATGGAAGAAATGAACCACCATACAGCTGCCAAAATGTCGCATCCTTGTAACTAAAAAAGAAAAACTAACGTTCAAGTTCTCCAATTATATGAATCTCTTCTGATTCTTCAGGGGCTACAACCTCTGTCCCCTGGGATAAGGATCTTCCATGCCAGGAGATGTGCCCAACTGGAGTCTGTATCTCTTTCAGAGCCCCAGGTCCTATCTAAAGAACCCAAAGTCTAGCACCAAAGCTATGGAACTCTCTCCTCCAAGTCTGAGCCAGAATTGATTTTCAGACTCATGAGGTAAGAAAGGATATATGTTTGCAGGAACAATATATGGACAGAGCTTGTCTAGATGTGCTGTCCATGTAACTGAGCAAAAAGCAGGTTATATGGCATCTATAGATGAGAAAGAAAACAAAGTCAGCTTCAGGCCAAGAGCCTGCATTCCCCCACATCTCCCACTTATCTTTCCACCATTGCTTTCTATAAAGAAAATGCAACTGAGAGCTCTAACTATGATCCAACACATAGTTGATAGTGGAACAGATTTTTATCTAATGTTCATAAGTTTAACAGGATTTTATCATTTGGACCTATAGTATACAGGCCTCCATTTGCACACGTGTCCAGAGTTTAAGGAGTGAGAGTGGTTCTGACACATTCTTTGTCTACCAACTATTTCTGGGCAAAGAAAAAAAAAAGAGTGAGAAATATAGAAAGGGTGGCAAATGAAGATATTGGGAAATTAGGAAGAAGTCACTTTGATGCTACTAGAAACAACTGAGAAGTTAAGAGGAATTAAGACTACTGGGAAGTTTTAAAAAATAATGCACCCCCCCCCAATCCCCAACATGATTTCCTATGAACTCCAAAATGTTATAAGCACTCAGGCGTAGGAGGAAGAAAAATGATCTGGAGAATAAAATACAAGAAAGATTATTTTGTTCTGCCTCAGTACCATGATTTCAGAGTTTCTCCACTTTCTCTAATGAGTAGAAATGTGCGATGAAGGGTAACCACCTTGATCTATGTCCAATCTCAACTCTCTCCCTTGCTCAGAAACACACTACTGGTAAAAGAATGAATTGCCAAACAATAGCACAGAGGTAGAATAGGGACACATTTGCTTAGTGAATTCACAAGTATTCCACAGATGGCTCCAAGAATCATTCCTAACCCATGCATACTGTAGCCTACACAGTTGTTTCAGGCAACTTGTGTTGGGCACACAACCAGTTGGCTGAGTCAAGTCTCTCTTGGCTACAGTTGAAATGGCTGATCCAGCTGATGTTCCTAGCCACTCCCACTCCAGCATTCTCAATGCAATGCTCTCCTGAAGCTACAATAGTCTAATGGAAAAGCCAGGTCTAATTTTCATTGACATCTCAAAATCTGGTTCCCCAACCCACAACTCCAAAAGCAGAACCCTAAACAAGAGCATGGGTATACAGAAGCATATGAGGAGAGACAGGGAAGGGATGATCAACAAGATGTGATAATTTCTAGATGTACTTATTCATCTTGATTTCAACTTTGTTCACATCATTCCTCCTAGCATAGTGTTCCTAACCTTTTCCTCTCTCTTAAGTAGGGATGAATAAAAGGGGTGAAGGTGTGTAAGGCTTAGGAAATCAAAAATCTTGTACAACTTTTACAAAATATCCACATAGTCTAATAAAGGTTTTATCTGATTCCAAGGATTAAAACACATCTGCAAATTAACACTTAAAGAAGTCTGGGAAACCCCACATGATGCGATAAGCACACAGGAGAGCAGGAAATAAAAGTTTCATACTTTCTGTTGGGCTCTCTTAAGGGCATCCCCAGCTACACCAGGACAAAAGTCTACCAGGGAGTCCAATGCTATGTGTATTATCTAGCAGTTAAATTCTTTCTTTTTTCCACAGTTTTATGGGTCCAACATTCTGTTCTACCTAAACTAATTCAGAAAGCTATCTCCACAGAACTCTTTTGACCATATGACTCCATCTGGACAACTGGATCTTTCCTTAATCTTCAGATCTGCTTATCATCTCCTCTTGCTATTTGCTAAGTAAATACAACTTTCACAACAACTAGCTGGCTTGGGATAATAGGTCAAATCATTGTCTTTCCTCCTCTCTCACCTACTGCACCCAACTCTCTCCCAGACTGACATATGATAGGTAGGCTGGTTTAGAAACTCACAGAGTGATGTAGAAGGCACAGAGCAGGATCTTTAAGCATATGTCACTTACTTAGATGTGACTTACAGAACTCTCAGTTGTGGGTGGAAGCTGATATTCTGATGCAGTAATATTCGATTCTTATAACATTAGTATTAACACTATGAAAATTCATTGTGTGTACATAATTTATTTAAGTCATTATTATTTTGGCAGGACTTTGAACTAATGAAACAATGATGCTGCCTGCTAATCATGTTGCCAAGTCAGCAGTGGGAAAAATAGCATGTCACAAATATAGAAAGAAGGACAGTGGACAGTTACTGTGCCCCAAGATCCTCAATCTACTATCTCTTATGCACTGCCTGGGAGTTTTCCATGGGCCTTGCTAAGCTTGGGTGGCAGCTTAAGTGATTCAGTGCTGAGGGAGAATTTTCTGGTCATAATTAGAGGGTTTAAATATTTGAGTATACTCCAAAAGTAGCATAGGGTAGCCTGCCAGTTATTGTTTGCTTTTAATATTGTTAGACTTTGAGGGTCATTAAATCACTGTTTTCAAGCTATCTTCCAAAAATAAATCAATAGCTCTAAAGGAACTGGGATGTGACTCAGTGGTAATGCACATGCATTACAACTATGAGGCCCTAAGTTTGATCACACACACACACACACACACACACACACACACACACACACGGAAAAAAGAAAAAAATCATGAGCAAGAGAGACACAGAGAGAACTTTAGGACTTCAAAGTTCTATAAAGCATGCACCAAAGGATTACACAAATATTTGGTTCAGATTTGATTGGTGGGGTAGTTTGGGCCACACCTGCTGGTGCTTAATAGTTACTACTGGTTCTGCACTCAAAAATTACTTCTGGCAGTGCTTGGGGGACCATAAGGGATACTGGGGATTGAACCTGGGTTGGCTATGTGCAAGCAAGTATCTTACCTACTGTATAAGTTTTCAAGCCCCACTATTCATTTTTAATAATTTTTATTAGAAAACAATAAAAAATGTGGCTCATGTATTTAACTGTTACATGAAACACTGGTCCTTGGGAGCATACCAAGCATGAGGCTGCTGCAACAAGGTTGATCCGTTTTTGTATAGATTTTGAAATGACACTTTGCTGCAACACTCAGCTAATAACAGTGGTATCTATAAAATCATGATGATCAGGAATGAATACTTACCTGTGCATGCCATGATCCTTCCATCACAAAACCACAGCAAGATGCTGAGGTAGGCAGAATACTCAAAAGCCTACCCACCCTTCCAATTAAATAGGGTTGTCTAATCGAAGCCTTATTACCTAATTGACTGTAAATGTGTAAAGCTGCACTTATGGAATAAATTCATACAATTTTACTCTAGCTATAATTTTTTATTCAGGTTCCTTATTGATGTTCTATGTATAGCTATTTGGAGAAAAAACTCATAAGCTTGAGACAACTTGTTTAGAAAAAGGTAAAAAAATCACCTTCCTATCTAATTATTTTATCACAATACCTGTTCAACTATATAAGAAAAATGAAAATTTAATGTGGAGGTTTTTTTTAAAACCCTTCAAGTTCTTCAACTTGTTGGTTTGCTACTACTAAATGAAAAAAAAAATCAGGTGTAAATATGCTGTATAAAATACAATGTTTTATATGTGCATGTGTGTGCATTACACTATATATCAGATTGTCTTGGCAAAAAAAATGGAAAGTAGATATATTACTGCTACATGGGGCCGAAGCAATAGCACAGCAGTAGAGTGTTTGCACTGCACACAGTCGATACAGGACAGACAGTGGTTAGAATCTTGGCCATCCCTATCTCCCCCCAAAAAGTCATATCTCCAGCTCTCACTCTCATTCACACAATTTAACTCTAAAAGGAAGTGGAATTACCATTCTTTCCCAGAATATTCTAGAAATATTTCAGATATATAGATACCTTGCCTTGATTTATTGCTTCTCATTTTTATCATGCTTCACTATGTTGCTTTTTTTTATTTTTTGGTTTTTTGGCCACACCCATTTGATGCACAGGGGTTACTCCCGCCTAAGCGCTCAGAAATTGCACCTGGCTTGGGGGGACCATATGGGACGCCGGGGGGATCAAACCGCAGTCCTTTCTTGGCTAGCGCTTGCAAGGCAGACATCTTACTTCTAGCGCCACCTCACCGGCCCTAATGTTGCTTTTTATTTGTTTGTGCTAAATAGTTTGTGCTCTGTTGACACTACTATTCTATGCTCACTTTATATCTCTTTGTCAAACTGAAATAAGGTGTTTACATTTTTTAAACATACTGTTCTTATACACTTAATAGTACAGTGTAAATATAACTTTATATACATTGGGAAATGTGAATGTCAATGACTCACTTTAGTAAGTTTGGTTAAACCAAACAAGGAATACCTCTGAGGTATGCCCCTGTGATCACTTACATATATATGTCTTTACATATGTAAGTTCTTTCCCCCTCCCCCATAAAACTGTTGCTTTCATTGCAGTTCTAAACCTTACTTGGAAAGTAGGATTTTTCTTTAAAAAATAGAGCACACTCGGGCTAGTTAATATTTTAGTTAATAATTTACACAGGGTATATCAGGATATATATATGTATATGTGTGTGTGTGTGTGATATCAGGATGATATCAAAGAGGTAGGAAACTTGCCTTGAATGCAGCTGAACTGAATTTGATTCCCAGCATCCCATATGGTCTGCCATAGTGACAAGAATCTTTCTGAAGAGTGATTCCTGAGTGCAGAGACAGAAATAACCCCTAAGCATCACCTGGAGTGGCTAAAAAAATAACAGAAACAAAAACCCAAAAACTAAACAAAACAAAACAAAACAAAACAAAACAAAAAGCCTTTCACAAAGGCAATAGGAAAGTAGGAAAAAGTAGAGAGATTATTTCTGGAGTCTTAGTATCACTCAATCAATTCAGAAATATTTGACTATGGGAGTGGGCAATCTAGTAGCCCAATTGCCTCTGTGCCACTGTTGTAAGTTCCAGTGTATCTCAAAATAATACTAGAACATGGAATAAACATCTACATGCAAACACATGCACACAAACCAGTTTAAGTAGTTATTAATTTATCCTGCAATACTGGACCTTCTCTTTCTCTTTTTTTATAACACCTTTATTTATGCACCACGATTACAAATATAATTGTAGTTGAGTTTATTTCTCCTGACAGCTGCATAATATTCCGTTGTATATATGTACCTCAGTTTCTTTAGCCATTCATCTGGTTCTTGGTTGTTTCCAAATTCTGGCTATTGTAAATAATGCTGTAATGAATATAGGTGTGAGAAAGGCAGTTTTGAATTGTATTTTTGTGTGCCTAGGGTATATTCCTAGGAGTGGTATAGCTGGATCATATGGGAGCTCAATTTCCAGTTTTTTTAGGAATCTTCATATTGTTTTCCATAAAGGTTGGACTAGACGGCATTCCCATCAGCAATAAATGAGAGTTCCTTTCTCTTCACATCCCCTAGAACACTGATTGTTCTTGTTCTTTGTGATATGTGCCAGTTTCTGTGGTATGAGATGAAACCTCATTGTTGTTTTGTTTTGCATCTCCCTGATGATGAGTGATGTGGAGCGTTTTTTCATGTCAAAGACTTCTATTTTCATCTGTTCACATTTTTTGAGGTTTGTTTGTTTGATTGGTTGGTTTTTGGTTTTTGGGTCACACCCGACAGCGCTCAGGGGTTACTCCTGTCTCTATGCTCAGAAATCGCTCCTGGCAGGCTCTGGGGACCACATGGAATGCCAGGATTCGAACCACTGACCTTCTGCATGCAAGGCAAATGCCTTACCTTCATGTTATCTCTCTGGCCCGCATTATTTGAGTATTTTTTCTATTTTCTGATCATTTGCTTTAAGGTTCTTTTCCAATGTCTTTTGCTGTTTCTCTGTATTGGAAAGACTTTCCATTGAAGTTTTCATTTAACTACTAAGTTTTTCAGTCCTGTTATTTCAGTTTGGAGTTTTCTGATTTCAATCTTTGTGGTCTGTTCAGGTCGATCTATGCTTTCTTTGAGTTCTAAGAGCATCGTCCATATTACTTCTCTAAACTACTTATCTTAGATGCTAACTAGGTGGTTGGGACTTTTTGGGTCATCAGAGCTGCCATCTTCATTCTCTGCATAGTCTTAGCCTGAGTTGTTTCCCTGTTTTTAATGCTTTAGTGTTTTTTTTTCCTATGTGTTGTGATGGGGTTCATTGGATATCATATGTGTGCGGCCTTGAAGTGGAGCATCCATGTTCCTCTGGTTCCACCCTTCGTGGGCAGGCTATCTCACCTCTGAAAAGTGGCCCCAGGTAACAATGGGTGGGGAGGACCAAGGTCCAGAACATAGGAGAGTTGATAAGGTAGTCCAGAATGGACTTTTAAGCACCTATCAGCCTAGTGTGAGGCAGAAGATGGTTGGTTTGTGCCTGGGAAGTTAAACTTCTTTTCATCCTTAACTCCATTTCTGTATAGTATTTAGACTGAACTGTAAGTGGGAACTAGCTGCAATATTCTGTATGCAATTTTTCCACAGTCTGAATGCATTGGCTGAGGATTTTTACATGCTAGGGACTATACAAATAAACACTTGATACACATGATACAATTTAGGCTCAGCAGCATTATGAGGTGGTTATGCTTAGTATCATAATTTTTCAGATCAAAACTGAGTATGACAGTAGATTTGCTTTTCATGGCCACCTCTCACTGAAAATAACATCTTCAGTGCTTCAACTCTCATCTACCCCAGCGTGTATCCTTTTCACATGGTCTTCTGTCCCTTCTCAGATACTTTCACACTCTGTGGATGCAGTTCTTGAATGTGGAGAAGAAATGAATTTGTTTCCTCTTCAGCATAGTTCTTGGCACCCATATTTGAAGTTTTTTAAATTTGCTACAAATAAAAATAACAAAATGAGATCTTTGTGGGTCCCACATGTCAAATATTCCATTTTATTCTTTTGCGTGTATATGGCTGCTGCGGACTGTTTTATCCTGATGAGATAAAAAGTTCCTAAGCATAACCTTAGTGAGTTCATTTTCCCACTGAGAGTCAAACGGGAGCACGAAGAAGCGAATATGGAATAATGAATTATGAAATAAATGAGACCACACAGAATGCATGGGGACTTGCATCTAAAAAGATGAAGACAAATTTATTTTTTGAGCTGGGTAACTTTTAAAGGTTGAGCTTTGGAATGTGGGGTGTAATTTTTGAACATCAAAGAAAGTGGGAGATGGTTAGGGAAACAGAATGAAAGAGGTAGCTAAAATCTGCATATTAAAGAACCAATACTGAAGGTGAAAGGCAGTTTTGTTGTGGGTTAGCTTTGTTTTGGGTAAGCAGGAGAAACCAGGTAATTTTCAGGGAAGTGGGAAGAGAGAAAAATGTTTTAGAGTTTTGGGGAAAACTGAAAATTGCTTTACTATGAGCTAAGTTTTGGGAAAAACATGATCTTGGCGCCAAGGTAGTAGAGATCACAAGAGCTGGTCAGTGGGAGACTTTTGGCGGGATTTGTACTGTCCTCCTTTGTTAGAAAGAATTACTAAGGCCTGATTTCTAATAATGGTCAAAAATAAAGAGAGAGATAGTTACAGCCACGTATTAGAATTATGGCCAAACAATCCATGTGAAGGGTCAACTGATTTTGACTGCTCTAAGCAGGCCTTTTTGGCAAATAGTTCTTTTTCAGGAGTGCAACACTTTTGATGTGTGCCCTTCCTGAGTGGGGTGTAACATATGGTTTTTTTTTTTGGTTTTTTTTTTTTTGGCTATGCCCAGAAGTTATCAAGGTTCTCTTCTGATGGTATTTGGGGAACTATGTGTGCTAAGGATTTATCTCTAGCCTCCCTGAAAGCATCTGCTCCTACTCATCGAACTCTCTTTCTCCGGCTCTCTGATTTTTTTGTTTGTTTGTTTTTTTGTTTTGAGGTCATATTCAGTGGTGCTCAGGACTTATTTTTGACTCTGCACTCAGGAATCATTCCTGATGAACATGGGGGCCAGGGATTGAACCCATCCATGTCAATCGCATGCAAGGCAAACACCCCCTGCCCCTGCTCTCCAAGCCCCCTTTGCCTCTGATTTACTCTTGACTGTGTTGATTACAGCTGAAAACTAATATAAAGGTGCATTTTCTTCTCTGTTCTGGTATCCTAATTTCTTGCATTCTGTACCTTTTCTTTTATTGACTGCAATATATGTAGTTTAGTTCTTGCAGTTTGATACCAAAAAAGGTGAAGCATTAACTGGGATTTTTGGTAATCATGTAAGCTGAAGAGAGCACTGCAGATTGGTGATTAGACTATTAATGCTGATCACTGAAGGAAATCATTTTTTAACATTCCAGCTTAAGATTTTTAAAATTGCTACATGACCCCCACCATTTCTCTGTGCCAGCATGTGCCTCTTCAAAAATGACTGGAAGTTCATTGTTGGTCCCAATTAACAATGCAAACTGTATGATATGGACAGTCTTTTTTTTTTTTTTTTTTTTTTTTTTGGTTTTTGGGCCACACCCGGCAGTGCTCAGGGTTTACTTCTGGCTGTCTGCTCAGAAATAGCTCCTGGCAGGCACGGGGGACCATATGGGACACCGGGATTCGAACCAACCACCTTTGGTCCTGGATCGGCTGCTTGCAAGGCAAACGCCGCTGTGCTATTTCTCCGGGCCCAGGTATGGACAGTCTTAACTAGCTTTCCTCACAGGATGTCACAAATAGTCTAGATAAGGTTGTAACATTTACTTTCTCATGGAAAGAATATTCTAGTAAGTCTTTTTCAGATGATATTCCATCACCTAATTGTTATCTGAAGTTCATTCATAAATTTCATTAGCCATTTGTATAATTTTAGAAATTATCCATTTAACACTGATGTTGAAAGAAGTGTTTCATCTCCAGAGGATGATTTTTATTTTAAAAAAATCTGTGGGGCTGTGAGGTCTGGAGAGATAGTACAAGGATAAGCTGTTTGCCTTGCACATGATTAATCTGTGTTTGATCCTCAGTTCCCTGAGCACTACCAGGAGTGATTCCTGAACAATGCTGGTGTCACTCAATATATATATGTATATATAAATTTGCTGCTGAAAGGTTTTTTTTTTTCCTTTTGCAGAACACCTCATCCAATAAAATGCTTTTTTCTTAGCAGAATGTCTCTGAGATGATCAATGAAAATAAAAAAGAGAAGGTTGCATACACGATAAAATAACATTCTAATTCTTTTTTGTTTGTTTGTTTGTTTGTTTATTTTTGAGTCACCCACACACACACAGCTCTCAGGGATTACTCCTGGCTCTATGCACAGAAATTGCTCCTGGCAGGCTTTGGGGACTATGTGGGATGCCAGAATTTGAACCAACGTCCTTCTGCATGCAAGGCAAACGCCCTACCTCCATGCTATCTTTCTGGTCCACCTTCTAATTCTTAAGTGATAGCCAAACATGGCCCTCATCAGATATGTGTTTGGGGTCTATGGTCCAGAACCCCACGAGTGACTGTCAAAGTAGTCTCGCTCCTTTTCTTCTCCCTGCCCTTCCTCTCTACCTCCTCCCAACTTACTTTTTTGGTGCTCCAGGTTCTGCCTTTCCTTTTCATCCTATTGGTTTCCATGACCTTTTCTCCACATCTCTGTCTCTGTTGGATTCTGAATTCCACATTGAAATACAGCTCTCCCTGCTTTCCTCCATTGCTAATTCCTGTGTTGCCCATTCAGGGGCCATTTCATTTTATTTAAAAAATGAACTATCAGAAATGTTGCCTCCAAAATACAACTGTCTATGAGGAAAAATCTTGAAGTGAATTTTTTGTACTGACATTAATATACTTGTGATCTTTGAATTTTACAGAGAAAAAATTTTGTTTAGTCCTAAAACAAAGATTAATCCTCTGTAAACTGTGTGCCAGGCATTGTTCCAGGTTGAGATGCACCATGGACATGAAGGTCCAAGACGCCTAAAGACTACATTTCAGTGCATAGAAATGTTTCATTTTTGTAAAGTAATATTTGTACAGAAAAAAGTGGAGGGACGTCTCTAGTACTGGATATTATGAGTTTAGATCAGAGAGATAGCTTAATGAACTTGAGAGCATGGTATGCATACAGGAAGCCCAGTTTTGTGCCCAGCACATTATAATCAAGAGCATGACTGAAAATGATCTAACAGTACAGAAAAGAGTATCCCCCTGAACCCCACCAAGGGGCTAAAAATACCCAAAAAGATTTTGTCCATTTTTTTATATAGCAGGATAAGTGAGGTCATTCTGGCCTTATCGAGATATTATCTTTTGTTCTTTTTTTTTTTTCTGGTTTACTTCACTCAACAGGGTACCGTGCAGTTTTCTGTAACTTGGATGGACTGGAAGGTACCATGTTGAGGTAAATATCTTTTAACGGTTAGAATTAGATCCTGGGTCCAGGTCTTTGTGTGTCTAAATCATTGTGCATTATCACTGATCTTTGTGGCTACCTCATTACTTATAGACATGTGTCCCTGTAGTGTCACATTCCCTAAGAGATTGGTTGAAGTTTGATTCCCACTGAGCTCCTAGACAGGAAAGGCAATTCTTATTCCCCTGTCTGATTAGGAGAGGGGGAACAGTTCTAGTTGTAGAGATCTGCAGGAAATCATTCACACAGTGAAAAGGTACAAAAATGGGTTCAGGAAATCCAGTGCTCAAGCAAGGAATTCAAACCACAAAAGCTTTCTGTAAATTATCTGTGCTGTCAAATCCTTTGTTGGTTATTTGTGAATCTAAGAACAGTCCCCAGAATGAGAAATTACTTTCCATCCCCTTGTCCCCTTTCGGGGGGAGACCTTGGTAATATTTATCCGCAGTAAATAATAATCCACACAGACAAGAAGGATAGGGTGTAAAAGATTGGGCAAAGAGAGCGAGAGAATCCTCTTGCAACCTGCAAACAGCTTTCACAAAAGGACCCCTCTCCCCTGTCCATCACGCTATTTATTGCCAACTCCACAGCGTCCCCACCTGGAAGGGCTAGGTGGAGCAATAGTCACAGAACAATCCTAAGGAAATATTTTTATATACAACAATTCCAAGAATAATCTTATGGAAACTTTTTTTCATATACTACAGCTTTCTACTCTTAAGATGGAATACAGCTCAGTGGTAGAAGACCAAAGAATGAACCTTGCCTTCATCAGACCACTGCTTTTATTAAGAATCAGGTCCCACCCTAGGGACCTAGAGTGGGAACAGAATACCAAGTAAGAAATAACCCAATATGGGTAAGGTGTCTGCCTTGCAGGCGCTAGCCGAGGACATACCAAGGTTCGATCTTCCGGGGTCCCATATGTTCCCCGAAAGGCAGGAGCGATTTCTGGGCGCATAGCCAGGAGTAGCCCCTGAGCGTCAATGGGTGTGGCCTAAAAACCAAAACCAAAACAAACAAAACAGAAATAATCCAATATACTATCACCAGGTCACACCCTAGGGTGAAATACAATTATTGATTAGGGTAGGATGAGTAACCCAACATGTCCCTTTGCCAAAAAATCAACCAGAACTAAATGAAAGAATTTACAATAGACTTCACAAACCCCAGTTCCATTTCTCATGTTTGTTCCTTTCTGCCTGTGTAAGTAATACTAACTCATCCTTTTACACTGAAAACTTTCAGTTCAAAGTTGAAAATATTTCTTCTTGCTTTTCTGTAAGCTTCATGTAGAATTTGTAGCAGTGATATATCTTTTATCTATTTTATTTTGGTTTTTGGGCCACACCCGATGACACTCAGCAGTTACTTCTGGCTATGTGCTCAGAAATTGCTCCTGGCTTGGGGGACCATGTGGGACGCCCAGGGATTGAACCTTGGTCTGTTCTAGGCTAGCAAGCTCTGGCAAGGTACCACTTGCACCACGACTCTGGCCCCTGGAGATATGACTTTTGATTTTTGTTGAAATATGTACATCAATATGCATCAGTTATAAAACTTTATAAATATTTCCCCTTAGAATTATACTATAACAATTATTGACTATATTTAATAGTCTCATGTTCTGTTTGCAAAAGATTCCCCAGTGAAGGTTTGAACAGGTAGAAGGAGAAGAACTATCAGCCTCACAAAACAAAAATACATGTCAAAAGTAAAATTTTATTTTATGTCCATTCTTCCTTTCCACTGATATATCCAACTTGAGCAGAGACAATTAGCAAATGTTCTGGATTTTGAACATTGCACCTGCTGCTCCTATTACCAGTGTGCCAAGGACTGTGGCCACAGGTCACATGAGAGCAAACATGAGTCTATGAAAGCCACCATCCTAATTTCACATGCAACAAATGCACTGCCAAATCCTTCAGCCTCCCCACTGGATTTCTCCAAACAGAACTCCCATTTCCATAAATTCAAGTATCTGTGCAAGTCAGCAGAAAGTGCACTTAAATGCAGTGACCATTCCAGCAAATTGTAAATAGCCTAAGGGGTGAGTTTAAAGGGCATTTCAACATGGGTTTCTTATTGCAACAGTTTTACAGAAGGAAACATCCCCCCTTACCATTGCCTCTCTTTCTTGAGCTGGCTTTAAACATACTTATTTGAGATATATCATGTACAGTGGTTAGAATCACGAGACTGAACTGGAACCTCAGTGTCAGTAACTATTGAGTAGCTTTGGGCAAATTAGTTAACATCTTGGCATTCTCATTTCATCTTCTGTGAAGTGGGACTAACAATACCTATTTTTTTCAAAGTTATTCCAAGTTACAACAGCACACACTTAGAGCACTCAGCAGAGTGTCAATCATGAGGGTGGCCTAATACAAGAAATAGTTAAGCAGAAAAAGAATAGGAGATTTCAGTCAAGTGGATAAATTGCAGCTGACCCTGACTGTCTTAGTTTGCTCAAGGAGAGAAAATATTAAACTCTAATTTTCCTTATACTACTTCAAGATCATCTTTATACAACATCTCCCTGTAAATATATATATATATATATATATATATATAATATAAGCATATATATATATATTAGTGAGGCAAGATAATTTCTATTGAACAAAATTTCCTTAGAAATATGTGAGGAGAGAAAAAGATATAAATATATGTTCAAGAGAGATTATGGGTTTCTCCAGAGTGGAAAAAGCAAGCTTTGTGGAAAAAGAGAGAGATATGTGTTGAAGGGAGAACAGGAGTTTAAGAGAACAAGACATAACCACAAGGAAACCACACATTCCCCAAACACACACATTATTACGGAAATACACACATTCTCCCAAAGAAGAGAGCAGCTCACAATTTGTTTTAGACCCACAGTAAGTGAAAGGTCAATAGCAAAGCAGTAGAAATGAATCAATAAGATCCATTAGGTCTCTCTGGGCCAGTGATAGAACCCTGGGTTAGAGCCCGGAATGGGAAAAGATGGCAGCTGAGATGTCTAGTTTGCATTCCATTGGAAAAGGTTGGCTCCCTTGCCTTGCTGGACACCACCAAATATCTGCTCAAGAAAAGACCTGATGAGCCTGCAGACATACCACTCATGTCACTGGAGACATAAAGAGCTCACAGAAAAACCTGCCTTGAATATCTTAGCAGGGAAATGCCCAACCCAGAACCAGACGCCACCCCTGCAGATGCCCGAGGCAGAACTCTCCTGTTTTTTCATACCAGAGCCCAGATACCATGGGTTTAATTCTGGGTAATGATTATGACTTGTTGAATTTTTAATATCTTCTAAAATGAACTGCAACTAAAAGCATTCAACATTCCCAAATGCTGCATAATTTCTGCAAAGGCGACTAGTATGTTCATTTTATTTCTTGAAAATGAGGAAATGGTGTGAGCAGGGAGCAGTGTTTCAAAGCTGGTGCTTCCTTTGATAGCCATAAGAAGCAATTTGGCTCATTTCACGATCCTTATCTCTCCATGAGGGAATGAAAATTAAAAGTTGAAAAGTTCAGAAGCAGTTTACTACTGTCATTCTTAATAGGGCATGGTGGCTGTGCTCTTTTTTTCATAGTGTTGATGGATTGTCAGCAACTTCCTATAACTTGAATGTTAATTTGACTATCTTCTACAACTTTGAACTTCTGAGAGGAAAACTATTAATCATGGTTTTTGGACTAGATCTGGAGATGCTCAGGGCTTACTCCAGGATCTGCACTCAAGAATTAATCCTAGAGGTGCTTGGAGGAACCATATGGCAGGCCCAGGGATTGAACTCAAAAAGAAGTAGTTCTTTTGTTAGTTTGTATTTTTCTTTTTTCAGTGTTAAGGGATTGAAGTGCTTTACCACTGAGCTTTACCATATCATCTGTTCTTGATTTTTTTTTTAAATAAAACAATGACATCCAAAATGATGTTTGTTCTCTCTAATAGAACTCAAACTTTCAAATAAACTCTTTTCTGGCTACTTCTCACATTACCAGAAAAGCAACAAACTCCTGAGGATGTGGGTTCTGGGGTCTTCAGCAGAAAAAGATTCTTTCACTTTCAGATCATGACACAATTTACTTTGTTCACAGGAAAACTTTTTTTGTTTTGTTTTGTTTTGTTTTGTTTTTGCGCCACACCTGGTGACGCTCAGGGGTTACTTCAAATGCCATTTATCCAACCTACTTTGTACCTTTTCTCTTTCTTCCATTGCCTTCTTCAGGAATGATGGTAAGAAACTCTAAGTCATTTGGCCTCTTCTGAAAGAAGGAATAATGCTTGGGATTGTGTCTCTTGTTTACTTGGTAATGACAAAAAAATTAGCTCTAATCTGTCGAATACAAATGGCCACATCTTTTTCATTCTCTCAGCATTTAAACCCCTGAGGAATACAAGACAGCCGTTGGTGATAAACTTTAACAATAGGCAGCACTTAGAAATAGTAAAGCAAACTCTATTTAAACTGCAGGATCCAGTAATCACTATTGGAGAAGTAGGCACTGCCTGAAGAAAGAGTTGGCTGGTGTGATTACTTGATTGTAATTACTAGTTAATATCTGACTTTCCCACTATACTGTAAGCTCTGACAGAAAGGTATATATGTTATTTTCAAGGCTATTTTCTTAGGATAAAAATATGTTAATTATAATACACAAACTCAAGGCTTACCATGCAGAACTTAAATAAGATCAATGAAAATAAGACTTCAGCACAACTCTTACAACATATCAGATATTCATTAAATAGTTTGCTTAAATAAAGTAATAGAGAAAGAAAGTTTATATTTAAGATGTTTAAGCATGTCATTTAGCAAAATAGTCAGAAAATCTGAGATTCAGGACTTAACATATATGTCAGATATGTTTCTTTATTTAATACCTAAAAGCAAAGCTAAGAAATATATACTTCAGGGCCAGAGTGGTGGCACAGTGATGGGGCGTTTGCTTTGCACGCTGCTGACCTAGGAATGACCTCGGTTCCATCCTCCCAGCGTCCCATATGGTCCCCCAACTCAGGATCGATTTCTGAGTGCAGAGCCAGAAATAACCCCTGAGCATCACCAGGTGTGGCCCAAACTCCCCACCCCCAAAAAGGGAAAAAATAAATATATACTTTATGAAGAAGCTGACACATTTGAAAAGTAATATTCTTTAGGTGCTCAAATTAATACTATGACAATTGCAGGGTTTTATCTAGGGTTTACTACAGTGCCCAAAGGTTGATACCAGGACCAGAGTTATTGTACAATGGGTAGGGCACTTGCCTTGTATGAGGCCAACATGGGATTGGTCCCTAGCACCCCATATGGTACCCTGAACCTATCAGAAGTGATCTCTAAACACAGAGCTAGGAATAAGCCCTGAGCATCACCAGATGTGGCCCAAAATGAAAACCAAAATATGTATAACAAAGGATGATCCCCTCATCATGAGCACTGCCAGTGGATCCTAATCAGAGCAATGGTGCATAAGCAATCCTAGTATTGAATCAGAACAACTTGCTGAGTATCATGGGAAGTGGTCCCAATATCTCCTGAACAAGAGCTTGGAAGTCATCCCACCAAACAGAGACAAAAGAAACAAAAGGATCAACATCTCTGCTCTAGACGATAATGCAGATTAGTAGAATTTTCCAAGAAATAGCATAAATGGGACATCTGGATACTGTGACTAGCCAATGCTGGGCAATGGCTATTTCAAGTTATTAGAGTGTCCTAAAGCTCCTGAATGAGAAAAGAGTGTGATAGCTTGTAGATAACTCTAAGATGCCATCAACAGAAGCCCATTGGAACTTAAAACATACCAACCACTTTTCAACCTAGTCCATAAAGGACATGAAGTGTTCATGAGGAACAGTACTTAAAAGAATAGAAGCCGAAAAATGTCAAAATACACAGGAGCACTTTAGAAAGAAAATGCAAGTCTGTTTATTCTCCATCTGCAGAAAGAATAGTTACTCTGGAGGAAGGGGACTACAATCCAACATTATTTAGGGCCATGATGACTTCACCAGCTCAAGGTCGAAGCTGTTACCCTTCCCCCAACTTCCTCCTATCTGGATAGTGAGACCCTCCTACTTCTGGGAGGGGTCTGTGATTGGTAATTAAGGCCTGGGGGAGGAGGCAGCAGGGAGACTGAGCAAGAAAAGCTGCAGGAAGAGAGACAGAGGAAGGAGGTCAGAGACACAGGTTGGGTACAGAGAGGCTAAGCTAACTTAGAGACCATGTAAAAATATGTATATGGCGGTTAAAGCCTTGTAATAAAGATTTATGTCTCCTGAAACTTCATCTGAAAGCTGTGTATCATTTCCTTGCTGTTATCCTGAACTGCAGGCCATATAGAGGCTGCAGGTGCCGGGCCAGGCAGAGAAAGGCCTCACCATCCATACATCTACCATGCACTGCTAGGATTCTATAATTAATAATTTATACAACAGAAGCTCACACAAACTTTGGAAGATAAGAAACCTTAGTAGAGTCAGAGAAGAGGGACATGGAGGAGAAGATGGGAGCCCAACAGGAATCACTGAGAGGAACATGAGTCAAGAAAAATGGAAACCACAAAATACTAAAGGAATAGAAGACTGAGGAAACAAAACCAAAAGATTTACCAGGTACCCAGGAGTTACAATCTAAACTGGGTGTCCCTCAATATGTGTATGCTGAAATCTGACCCTTCAGAATGAATATCTTTGAAGATAGGATCTTTGACAAAGTTAGATAAAACTGTGTGAGATCTTATGCCAATGTATCCCTTGAAGTAAAAGATATTTGGCTCTATAAACAGAAAGGCTAGGTTGAAGGCATTTGATTCACAGAGGAAAGATTATGAGGGTACAGATGGTCACTTTCTGTCAAAGCTACAAGTTAAAGAGGACTCAGGAAAAACCAAAACTGCTCCCAAGTTGATCTTAGAATGTTGACCTCCAGAACAAAGAGAAACAATCTCTGCTTTCACCCATCCTGTAAATAAATAACAAACTAATATACAAACAGATAACTGAATCCCACTAGGATTATTCTAGGACGGTGGAAGAACTGAGAAAAGGAAGGAAGAGGATACATCAAATGTTCTAAAGATGACTCACAATAGCACCTTATCTTCCATAATATTTACTGTTAACTGTGTTGTTTTATTTTTCAGGTAGTCCTAAGGCAGATGTAGTTGAAGGTATAATAGCAAAGATCCAGGATAAAAATTAATATTCTTACTTAATTTAAAGTTAATCTGCCATAGACAGATGTCAGAAAAGAAGCTGAACAAATGGTAGAGTTAAATATATAGAAAAGCAGAAATGCAATCATAAACATACATTTACTTACTTCAGAATCTATTAAAAGCTGATTTCACTTGAGACCAAAAGCTTCAGTGACTGGAAATAGCATATCTCTGATATAAGTTGAGCAGACAAGAAGTAAAGTAGTTACACCTTCTACTTAGTCTATTTCATTTTTGTTCAAGGGTCCCTTAGAGATTGTGATGCCAGGTATATATGAATTAATCTGCAAGGAGGAAGGGTTGGGCCTGAAACATGGAAACCTTAAAAGCCAAAAGCTAAAGGAAAGTCAATCATATTTCATTCCCATAAGTACTTTGATTACATTACCATACCTGAAACATAGACATACATTTTTATTTCACCTGGCTGAGTTACTAATTATCTCTCACCTGTGTCTTAACAAGTCAACATTTAAAAAAAATCTCTTTTAGTCTGTCGGAGATAAAAAAAGAAAAAGAAAGAAAACCAAAAAAACAAGCCAATGACTAGGGAGCTTTAAGTCACAGAAATTTATTTTTTAGTTGTGAAGGCTAGAAGTCTGGTCAGGTGAGACCCTCTTCCTGTTTCTTCAAGAACATTCATACCACTCATGAATCTACCCTAGTGACCTAAGCACCTTCCAAAATTATCCCCTCTTTATTCACTTAAGAGTTTGGGGGAGAACAAATAGTAATCTCTCTCTCTCTCTCTCTCTCTCTCTCTCTCTCTCTCTCTCTCTCTCTCTCTCTCTCTCTCCTTCCCATCTTCCCCCATTCACTGTCACTCTAGTTCTCAACACAGCAACATGGAATACAAACTTAGATGTCAGCATGCTGGAGAGGCAATGTGAAGAACTGATTCACCAACTAATTCTATGACCTTGAACATGTCACACAGCCTCTCTGAATTTGCTTATTCATCTGTAAAATAGAGTCATTAAGAAAAAAGTGTTTCCTTTATGCCAGGGGATTAGGTAAAGTACTTTACAAATGCTGTCTCATTTAATCCTCTCAATCTTATGAGGTGGTTATATACGGTCATCTTAATTTCTTCTAAAATACTAAAGATATCTACTCTATAGAATAAATGTTCTAAAAAAATCATGTAACATTCGAAAATCACTTGGTCTCTGAATTATAAAATTCTGAAGGAATTTTGGTTAGCTATAAATTAATTTTCAGGCTAAACAACTCTCATAATTTTTTTAAGTGAATTGGTGTTTTCTAAAAGGGGAAGGAAAAGCAATTGTGTCCAGACTTGATATTATCTCCTGTATAAACTTGTGGATTTTGATAGAAGAAATGAAACCAAAACAAGTACAGGAAGCTACATCATAAGCAATATCCAAAGATTTTAAGAGACTGGCAGTGGCATAGGGGAACAGAATATCTATTGACTAATTTATTTTTGGAGGGGGCACACCTGACAAAGTTTAGGAGTTACTCCGGACTCTGCACTCAGGTATCACTCCTGAGGATGCTCCAGAGACATTATGAGATGCTGAAGTTAAAACCCAGGTTGGTCTTGTGCAAAACCAGGGTCTTATCCAGTGTCCTATCTCTCTAGCCCCAGGACTCAGAACTTGAAAACAGATAATCATGCATATAATATCCCATGCAAATTGCAAAACTCAATACATATATTCAGAGGAATTTTCATATATTAATTAGCATGAAGGTGCTTGTTTTTTTTTTATCCCCCTGAGAATAAGAATTTCAATTTTTCCAACAAACATAACAGCCTCAAAATTCCCAAATCTATGCTCCATTCCATTTCAATAAATTTGGAGCAGTGGCTCAAGTGGTAATGCACATGCCCAGTCTCAAACAGTTTGAACCCTTATACTTCATTGGAGGGGACCCCCAATTAACAACAACAGAAGTTGCCAGGAGAATTCACCCTCAGCCACTTTTACATTTTAGGAATAAATTAAAATTGCAAAGCACATTGCTGTCACTAACATGTGTGTTCTTCTATTTTGCAGTTGAAGTGAGTATAATATACAGGCATAGACAAGAAGAACCCATCCTCAGAATGTGGCAAATCTCCCTTGAAAAATTATCTCCAAAAAAGTGTGTACTAAAAAGCATTTGTTGTCTTAGGAGAATGAAGAGAGATCATCTGAACTGCACTCCACGTGTTACTAAATAATTGTTTGGTTTTTTTTTTTTTTTTTTTGGTTTTTGGCCCACACCCGGTGGCACAGTGGCACTCAGGGATTGCTCCTGGCTATCTGCTCAGAAATAGCTCCTGACAGGCACAGGCGACCATATGGGACGCCGGGATTTGAACCAACCACCTTGGGTCCCGGATCTGCTGCTTGCAAGGCAAACACCGCTGTGCTATCTCTCCGGCTCCTAAACAAAATATTTTCAAATTTCTCCCTCTCCAATTTACCTACACCTTTTCTCTCCTTAGTCAGTGAACTTTGCTATAGTAAAAATTCAGTCTTGTTACTTACGAGAACCAGAGGGTTGGGAGATTGAAGGTAAATTCCTTAAGTCTATGTGTGGTAATAACTTGAGAAAGAGGAAAGTGCTTCCAACAAAGGGGGTTGTTGTGGGACAAATATTTTCAGTATGGTTCTAGCACCATTTCTGAGAAACAAAAATACGAGGAAAATATTGAGATGAAATCTAGATTTTTCTGTACAGAACTTTTGGAGCCCCGTGATGAAAAGCACCACTTTGGGGCCACAAATAAACTCAAATTCTTTTCTGTGGAGGATGAGAAGGGGTGTGATTTAATGTAAGATGGAAAATATTGGGACATAGCAGAAATAGAAAAATTAAAAAAAGAAGAAATGGTGAAGCAAGTTCAGGGTCTCTGGTGTTGGATTGGGAAATAAAACACATCTAAAGAGCTGTCATAACAAAAAAGATTAATTTGAGTTCCACACTCTCCTGACATTAGCTCAACTACTAAGTATTAAATATTTACAAAGCACTTGAGGCATATAGAGTGCTTTCTAATTCTGCTTTAACTGTTCGCCTTCTGTCCAAATGGATAAGTGTTTCTATTCCTCAATTTTATTGGTGAAAAAGTGAAGCATTATTAAATACCAAATGATTCATTCAAATATTGCAAAATTAATGGTAGATTTGAGGTTGGTCTGAGTGAAAAAGATCATGCATAAACCTATATCCCAGAGTAACTAATCCAGGCCCAAAGTAAATCAGCCAATGGACCTAAAAAAAATTCAACAGGGTCTTTTCGGCCAGAGTTGTGGATAAGAGACTCTGCTGGGTCCCTTAAGCTTGGCAGACATTTTGGGTCTTCCCCGGGCTTGCATCAACCTGGGAACTTTGATCTTCTCTGGCATTCATCCCCTGACGGCTTGCCTCGGCTGAGGTGAGTGTTTGGGGGCCAAAGTTGCGGATAAAGCTGACTCTGCTGGCCCCCTTAAGCCCACCTATAAGGAATAGAAGCAGAGGAGCATGGCCGCTCCGCTTCGCTTCGCAGCCATGCACTCCACCTAGCCAATGAGTACCACCACAACACGAAGAAAAACCCACAGCATCAGTGTGACAATGGGGAGACTACGCAGACCAACTTCAACCATAGAGAATGAAGATGGAAACTCTGATGACCCAACAATGGCCAACTACCTAAGCAGTCTTTCAGAAATAGAGTTTAGAGAAGAAACATGGAGGTTGCTCACAGAAATCAAAGAAAGTATAAATTAGAACACTAATAAAAATCAAGAGAATATGAAGATAGAAATCAGAAAACTCCAATCTGAAATATCAGGTCAAATAACAGGTCTGAAAAACTCAGTAGATGAACTGAAAACATAATGGATGAGCTTTCCAACAGGTTAAAAGCAGCTGAGGATAGAATTAGTGCTTTAGAAGATGAGATGCATAACAACTTTACACAGCAGAAGAGATTGGAAAAAAGCCTTAAATCAAAGGATCAGACAATGGAAAAGTTACTCAAAGAATATGAGCAGATGAAAATAGAAGTCTTTGATAAGCTCAACAGAAACAACTTTAGAATCATTGGAGTCCCAGAGACCCAAGAAGAAAATCTCCAGGAAGAATCAATGGTCAAGAACATCATCACAGAGAAACTACCAGAGCTAAAGAAAACATGTGACCAAATCCTGCATGCCCAAAGAGTACCAGCTAAAAAAGACCCCAGGAGAAACACCCCAAGACACATCCTAATCACCATGATGAAACCCACAGATAGAGATAGAATACTGCAAGCAGCAAGATTGAAATGGGAAATTACATTCCAGGGAGCATCCTTGAAATTTACAGCAGACATGTAACCAGAAACACTCAAGGCCAGAAGGCAGTGGTGGGATATAGTGGCAGAACTCAATGAAATAAATGCGTCGCCAAGAGTACTGGACACAGCAAAACTCACTTTCAGGTTTGAAGGATGTATACATGGGTTCACAGATAAACAACAGCTCAAAAACTTTGCAGACTCAAAACCAGCCTTAAAAGAAAAACTGAAAGATATATTCTAAAAACAAGACAGAACAAAAAACACACCAAACTTCTACACAAAGATGGCAATAAATCCCATGACAATTATTTCTCTCAATGTCAATGGACTAAATGCACCCGTTAAGAGGCACAGAGTGGCGAAATGGATCAATAAACTGAAGCCAACCTTCTGCTGTCTACAAGAAACACACCTGAATAGTCAGAATAAACATAGACTCAAAATCAAAGACTGGATGAAAATCATTCAAGCAAACAACACCCTTAAAAAAGCGGGGGTGGCCATACTAATATCAGATGACACAAACTTTATACTCAGAAAAGTTGTAAGGGACAAAGATGGATATTATGTACTAATCAAGGGATTTGTACAGCAAGAAGAAATCACTCTCCTAAACATATACGCACCCAATGAGGGACCAGCAAAGTATTTAATACAATTGTTGGCAAATCTGAAGAAGGATATCAATAATAACACAATAATTGTGGGAGACCTCAACACAGGCTTGTCAACACTTGATAGGTCAACCAAATGGAAACCCAACAAAAATATACTAGACCTGAAAATTGAAATGGAAGAAAGAGGCCTAGTAGATATATATAGGGCACTCCATCCTCAGAAACCTGGATACACATTCTTTTCCAATGTACATGGATCATTTTCCAGGATAGATCACGTGCTGGCACATAAAACATACCTCCATAAAATAAAAAAGATAGACATTTTGCAGGCTACCTTTGCTGACCACAAGGCTCTGAAGTTAGATGTGAACTGCAAAGGGACACAGAAGAAAAAATTTAACACCTGGAAGTTAAACAGCCTCATACTGAGTAACCAGTGGGTCTGAGATAAAATCAAGGAGGAAATCAAAAGGTTCCTGGAAACAAATGACAATAAAGACACAAACTATCAGAAATTATGGGACACAGTAAAAGCAGTACTGAGAGAAAAATTTATAGCTTTGCAAGCACACATCAGGAAGGAAGAAGGAGCTTACCTGAGTAGCTTAATGACAAAGCTAATAGAACTAGAAAGTGCTCAATAAAAGGACCCAAAAATAGGGAGACAGAAGGAAATAACAAAGCTGAGAGCAGAAATCAACGAATTGGAAACCCCCCAAAAAATCCGAAAGATCAACGAAAGCAGAAGTTGGTTCTTTGAAAAAATAAACAAGATTGATAGACCATTGGCAAAACTCACAAAGCAAAAGAGAGAAAGAAACTTTATAACGCGTATTAGAAATGAAAAGGGGGAGATCACTACAGATACTGCAGAGATTCAAAGGGTATTCAGAGAATACTTTGAGAAACTCTATGCCACTAAATATGAGAACCTGGACGAAATGGATACATTTTTGAACTCATATAACCTTCCACGGTTGAATAAAGAAGATGTAGCATATCTAAACACCCCCATCACTATTGAGGAAATTAAAACTGTAATCAAAAATTTGCCCAAAAACAAAAGCCCAGGCCCTGATGGATTTACGAATGAATTCTTTCAAACCTTTCAAGAGGAACTACTACCAATCCTGGCCAGGCTCTTTTATGAAATCAAAAAAACAGGAACACTTCCAAATAGCTTTTATGAAGCCAACATGAGCTTAATACCAAAACCTAATAGAGATGCTGCCAAAAAAGAAAATTACAGACCAATATCCCTGATGAACACAGATGCAAAGATCCTCAACAAAATCCTGGTGAATAGGATCCAGTGCTTCATCAAGAAGGTCATTCACTTTGATCAAGTAGATTTCATCCCAGGAATGCAAGGCTGGTTTAACATCCATAAATCTATCAATATAATACACAACATAAACAACAACAAAAAAATAAAAAATCACATGGTCATATCAATAGACACAGAAAAATTATTTGATAAGGTTCAACACCCATTCTTGATGAAAACTCTCAGCAAGATAGGAATGAAAGGAACCTTTCTCAATATAGTCAAAGCCATCTACCAGAAGCCAGTGGCAAATATTATCCTCAATGGAGATAAAATAAAATCCTTCACTCTAAATTCTGGTACAAGACAAGGCTGTCCTCTCTCACCACTCCTATTAATATAGTACTGGAAGTACTTGCTATAGCGATTAGGCAAGAAAAAGATATCAAGGGAATCCAGATAGAAAAGGAAGAAGTCAAGCTCTCACTGTTTGCAGAGGACATGATACTCTACTTAGAAAACCCTAAAGACTCTACCAAAAAGCTTCTAGAAATAATAGATTCATATAGCAAATTAGCAGGCTACAAAATTAACACACACAAATCAATGGCCTTTTTATACACTAATAATGATAGGGAAGAAATGGACATTAAGAGAACAATCCCATTCACATTAGTGCTACACAAACTCAAATATCTTGGAGTCAACCTGACTAAAGATGTGAAGGATCTATACAAAGAAAACTACAAAACACTGCTCCAAGAAATAAGAGGGACACGCAGAAATGGAAACACATACCTTACTCATGGATTGGCAGGATCAACATCATTAAAATGGCTATACTTCCAAAAGCACTGTACAGATTTAACGCGATTCCTCTGAAGATACCCATGACATTCTTCACAGAAGTGGATCAAATACTTCTGAAATTCATCTGGAACAATAAACAGCCTCGAACAGCTAAAGCACTCATTGGGAAAAGAAATATGGGAGGCATTACTTTCCCCAATTTTAAGCTGTATTTCAAAACAATAGTTATAAAAACAGCATGATTTTGGAATAAAGACAGACCCTCAGATCAGTGGAATAGGCTTGAGTACTCAGAGAAGGTTCCTCAGACATATAACCACCTAGTTTTTGATAAAGGAGCAAGAAATCCTAAATGGAGCAAGGAAAGCCTATTCAACAAGTGGTGTTGGCACAACTGGTTAGCCACTTGCAAAAAAGTGAACTCAGACCCCCAGCTAACACCATGTACAAAGGTAAAATCCAAATGGATTAAAGACCTTGATATCAGAACTGAAACTATAAGGTATATAGAACAACATTTAGGTGAAACACTCCAGGACATTGAGACTAAACGCATCTTTAAGGAGGAGACAGCACTTTCCAAACAAGTGGAAGCAGAGATAAACAGATGGGACTATATTAAGCTGAGAAGCTTCTGCATCTCAAAGGAAATAGTGCCCAGAATACAAAGGCCACCTACTGAGTGGGAGAAATTATTCACCCAATACTCATCAGATAATGGGCTAATATCCAAAATTTACAAGGTACTGACAGAACTATACAAGAAAAAAACAACTAAACCCATCAAAAATGGGGAGAAAAATGAACAGACACTTTGAAAAAGAAGAAAGGCAAATGGCCAAAAGGCACATGAAAAGATGCTCAACATCACTAATCGTCAGGGAGATGCAAATCAAAACTACTATGAGGTACCATCTCACACCACTGAGATTGGCACACATCACAAAAAAGGAAAACAAACAGTGCTGGGGGGATGTGGAGAGAAAGGAACTCTTTTTCACTGCTGGTGGGAATGCCCTCTAGTACAACCTTTATGGAAAGCGATATGGAGATTCCTTAACAAACTGGAAATTGAGCTTTCATACGATCCAGCTATACCACTCCTAGGAATATACCCGAGAAACACAAAAATACAATACAAAAATCCCTTCCTTACTCCTATATTCATTGCAGTGCTATTTACAATAGCCAGACTCTGGAAACAACCAAGATGCCTTTCAACAGATGAGTGGCTGAAGAAACTGTGGTACATATACACAGTGGAATACTATGCAGCCATCAGGAGAGATGAAGTCATGAAATTTTCCTATACATGGATGGAATCTATTATGCTGAGTGAAGTAAGTCAGAGGGAGAGAGGAAGATGCAGAATGGTTTCACTGATTTATGGGGTTTAAGAAAAATGAAAGACATTTTTAACAGTATCTCAGAGACAAGAGTGGTGAGGGCTGGTAGGTGCAGCTCATGACATGAAGCTCATCACATAGAGTGATGAGTGCAGTTGGAGAGATGACTACACTGAAAACTATCATAACAATGTGAATGAATGAGGGAAGTAGAAAGCCTGTCTCGAGTACAGGTGTAGGGGGGTGGGGAGGAGGGAGATCTGGGAAATTGGTGGTGGGAATGTTGCACTGGTGAAGGGGGGTGTTCTTTACATGACTGTAATCATACAACTATAATCATGTTTGTAATCACGGTGTTTAAATAAAGATAATTAAAAAAATGTAAAATATAAAATAAAATGTGAAAGCCTTGTGCTGTTACAAAAAAAAAAGAAAAGAAATTCAACAGGAAAGTAATTGCCTATTTCTATTTTTTTTTTTTTTAGAAAAATCTCATGATCTATGTTTGCCACAATTAAAATAGATATTGGAGAATTTGGGGGGGGGAGGGAGTCTTAGGTCATACTCACGGACTATAGCTTGCTGGCTACTTCAGGCTTTGCACTTAGCACTGATCTCTGGTGGTGCTCAGAGGACCTCTATGCTATGCTGGGAGGTAGACCCTATGTCAAGCATATGCCTTAATCCTATACTATTTCTCTGGCCCTGTATTCTTTATATTTAATAATAAAGAGAGACCAGAAAGGAGGCATGGAATCTATCCCTATAAATATTGCTGAAGATAAGAAGTCCATAGTGTCTGCCATCGTGATCAATTTTCTACCTCTAACCTGTGAGGCCCCATGGTCAAGAACTTGTTCCATGCTCTACATTATATCTTAAATAGAATAAAGAACCAAGCCTCGAACAACATTCTCCCATAGAGTGATCTCTTATGAAGGCATCATATATTTCTTCCATTGGACTTTGCAGTCAAGAAATAATAATAGGGGCCCGGAGAGATAGCACAGTGGCGTTTGCCTTGCAAGCAGCCAATCCAGGACCAAAGGTGGTTGGTTCGAATCCCGGTGTCCCATATGGTCCCCCGTGCCTGCCAGGAGCTATTTCTGAGCAGACAGCCAGGAGTAACCCCTGAGCACCGCCAGGTGTGGCCCAAAAAAACAAACAAAAACAAAAACGAAAAAAGAAATAATAATAGGGGGCCGGCACTGTGGAGCTAGAAGTAAGGTTTCTGTCTTGCCAGCGCTAGCCTAAGACAGACCGCGGTTCGATCCCCCAGCATTCCATATGGTCCCCCAAACCAGGAGCGACTTCTGAGCGCATAGCTAGTAGTAACCCCTGAGCGTCACCGGGTGTGGCCCAAAAACCAAAAATAATAATAATAATAATGATAATAATAATTTTCACAGTAGTAAAAACAAATCATGTGCCAGATATAGTGTAAGCACTTGAGGTTTATTTATTCAATCTTCATTGCAGTACTATGAAATGGTAACAACTATTACTGCCATTTTCTAGATATACATGAAGTCCTACAACTATCAGTGGCAAAGCAAGGGTGGGAATCTACAGTTTATTGCTTTTACTCTCCAGGCACAATAATACCCCATTTTCTTAATTCCATCCCTAGTACCAGGCAGTGAATCTACACATAAGATGTGTTTTCTTGATGGCTGGTGCAGCCATTACCATTTCTCAGAATTCTTTTTCTTCTGAGTTTGACTTTTTCATTATCTTTGCATCATCATCAATTCTCATTCATTTTATTTATGTTCAAATATATTTAGGTAACTTTGATTCATGTTCTATACACTGGTATTCATACAGGTGTTGTTAGATACATAATGATTTGGCTACATCTGGCTCTGTGCTCAGGAGCAACCCCAGGTAGTTATCAGGGAACCTATGTAGTGCTGGAATCAAACAAGGGCCAACAGTCCACAAAGCAAGCACTTCACCTCCTGTACTCTCTGTCTTTCTGTATCTCTCTCTCTCTCTGGGAATGATATATGTATTTTACCCTGTTCTAATTTTTAATCATCTTTCCTATTTTTTCTGCTCTGTTGCATGTGTCTATAAACTATAGCATCTGTACCAATCTGGCTTTTGACCTCTATATATATGCCATGCATGCTAAAAAGGAGGTTGTTGTAAAATTTGGTATGTCACCTATGGAGCCTTTTATATTTACAAATTGGTCCTTCATAACAAAAGACTCTGATGTGACATTTAAGCTAATTTCTGGGGCCGGAGAGATAGCACAGTGGTAGGGTGTTTGCTTTGCATGCAGCTGATTCAGGACAAATGGTGGTCCATGTAGTCCCCTGTGCCTGCCAGGAGCAATTTCTGGGTGCAGAACCAGGAGTAACCCTGAGCACTGCCAGGTGTAACCCCCCCCAAAACAACAACAACCAAAAGGGCTGGAGCTATAGCACAGTGGTAAGACGTTTGCCTTGCACACTGACAATACAGGACAGATCCTAGTTCAAATCCCATCATTCCATATGGTCCCCAGAGCCTTCCAGGAGTGACTTCTGAGTGCAGAGTACCCCCTGAGTGCTGGCACCTGTGACCTAAAAACAAACAAAAATAAAAATAATTTCTAAAGTCAACAAAAATATATTTTTTATTTTCTATTGCATTTTGCTCCATCCATTGCTATAATCATATAATTAGTTTGAATCTGAGAAAATAAGTCAAAAAAAATCATATATATGACAGCAAGGGAAAATGAACATATGTTAGAACTGCCTTACACTTGTATACTTGTTTTGCCAAAGCAATATTTGATGATTTGTGCATGACAATCTAGAATCAGTCATGGAGGAAAAATGTGCACTATGGAATTTGAGCAACACTACTACAATTTACTTAAACATACAGGAGAAAACGAAACCTTGCTTATCTCTCTTTGTCCAAACAGATCCTAGAGCCATGATGGAAATTGTGTGTGTGGGTAAAATGCAAAGTGAACATATACATATCGCATTTTGTAAAGAAAGTTGGCAAAGCAAGAATTTAAATAGACACAAATCCAAATAACCACAGGGCCTGGACATACAGAACACACACGAGCATGCACTGGATGGAAAACTAAAGGAAATGACAGTGTCCTTGCAAACATGAGAACTGATCAAAGGCATTAATATATATATGTGGATATATATGTACAAATTAAAATTTAAACCTTTTGCCAGCACCTTCAACCTTGCCTACCAACTTAGAGTCTACACATTTAGAGATAGAAAACTATGCCTCTGTCTCTCTTGGACATTGGGTTGCATTGATTTGGGAAGTAATAAAAAGGGTTTTCAGGAGCTAGGAAAAAAGTATATCCCAGTATTACTAAATGAGAGATACATTATTGAAACAAAAAAATTTAACCTTCCTGGGCAACCATTTTTATTTTTACAGAGGCAAAGGGCTTGATTGAGAGAAATCTCCCAGGTATTCTGCCCCAGCCCCTTCACTCATGGACCAAGCTGCCCCCTACAAGAGCTGCCCTTTCCTACCTCTCTGGCATTTGTGAACTTTCAGTCCTGTGGTGGCATTCTTTCCTGCTGTTCCTTTTAGTTGCCCTACATCAGGCTTCTCCACAGTGGTTGTTACCATGCCACTCCTGAGAGGGGTGAATAAAGAGGGAGCAGTGGTATAGTCTTAGGTGAAATTGAGAGTCACTTTCTGTTGATTCACCTATATAGGCAGGTTTCCATTAGTGGGACAGTGGGTTGTTTTCTTTGCTGAGAAGAGAATAGGAGGCCAAATAAGTCGACAAACATTCCAAGTTTGAAGTCCTAACCCAAAGGTTATGAGACTCGGATGTGAGACCTGGGTAAATTGTTCAGTCCTCACAATTTGGCTTAGGAAGATTATAATGGAAGAAGCACCATTTTGCTTCTGTACAGACAGAACACCTTCTGTGTACAGGAGCCTTCTGACAACAGGAAGGAAGATTCATGCTCACAGAAGTATGGAACTTTGCTCTTGGACCTCCCAGCCTCTGAAACTGTAAGAAAAATGATCTGATATTCATCATTCTCCATTGATGGCTTGTTGTTTGTGGTGTTATTAGGAACCTGAACAGATTATGACAATAATCAACAGCTATTTATTTGGATTCTGGACATTCTCCAGTGGATGCACAAACAGGTTACAGAATCTCCTTGCTAAACTAGGTGAAAGCTCAGCTATGTAGACAGTGTGGATTGGACTATAGTTTTAAATTAAAAGGCAAAAATCCAGACGGGGCAAAATTACTGCTGAGAAATTTTTCAGTGGCCCCTACAGGGAATTTTGCATGCAAACTTCCAAGATGATTCTTATGCACAAGGGCTTAGAACAACAGAACTCCTAAAGTAAAGATTTAAAAAAATTCTATTAGCAGATGTTGGACAATTCCTTTAGGATAACGTCAAAAACTTTCACTCCTCTTGGAAGACACATAAAGTCAATATTTTTACTTGCCTGCTGGGTTTCCAGCCATTCCATTAATATAACTCTAAAATAAATGAATAGATTTGTTTTCCTCTTCTGGTCTAGTTCTAAGCCACTACATTTTCTTTATTTTCTTTTTCTGGAAAGGGGAGTATTTACCCAGAGGTGTTCTGGGGATCATATGCAGTGCCAGGAATTAAACCAGGGTTGGCCTCATTAAGGCAAACACCTTATCCTTAACCCTATCTCAGGCCCCCAATCACTGAAATTTTAATAAAACCAATCTCATTTTTAGAATTTCTAGTGCATATGCTAGGTTTATACTATATATGTCTTAAGAATTCTTACAATAATTAAATGTGAGAGACGCAAAGTGAGCACACACTAAATCAAAGTGCACAAAACAATAAGGCATGATGATGTAAGAAAGTATAAATGATTATGAGAATAATACTCAAAGGCAATAGAATTGTTAGGTGGTAAGTGCAATAACTACAGAGAAAGTGTATAGTTTAGCAAAAAACAAACTGTGATGATAGTCATAGTTTCTGTGACATAGTTACTGTCATACTGTCACTATGACAGTAATAGTTGGGAATTAAAAGGAAGTAAAATGATAGAGAGTATTGCAAACCATGGTATCTAAAAAGATAAAAGGTGAGAAAGAGAGAGACAGACGGACAGATGGACAGAGAGATACAGAGTGAGATAGAAACAGAGAGAGCAAAAGCATTTGCCATAGTGGTAGGTTTAGGGGTGGGACTAGGGGACAATAACTAAGGACATTGGTGGTGGGAAATGAGCTCTGGCATTGGAGCATTGTATGACTGAAACTCAACTATTTGCATCTTTTTAGCTCTCTATGTCATGGTAATAAAATTTTTTTTTAAAAGGCCTGGAGGAAGCTGTAGATATAGTGCAACTGGTAAGTTACTTGACTTGTTTGTGTTTGGCCTGGGTTCCAACCCAGCCCCAGCACTCCAATCATTCCCTGAGCTCACCAGGAGTGACCCCTGAGCACAGAACCAGAGATAAGCCCTAAGTATTGCTAGCTGTCCTCTCACTCCAAAAAAATAAGAAAAAGAAAAGAAAAAGAAACATGAAATTGGCATCTAACCTAGACACCCTAAGTTAGTGACTAAGCTTTACAGAAGAAATTTTTTATGGGTCTTTCTGCTCAACAGTACTTGTAAGGCAACCTCTGAGTATGTGAGGGCGATTACAATGAAGTTTAATCTTCAAAGGACAGGAATTTTATGATGGCCCTGAGTGTCTGGCTGTGTTTCATTATCACTTGGAGACTAGAAATTGCATGAAACACAAAGGTAATTACAAAATACCATCAATAACACCCTTTTATTTTTTTAGTTTTGGGGCTTCTTGATCACTGCTCCCATGAATCCTGGCTAGCATCATCCTTGTTAACTGTTATACATCATGCAAGCAGGCATCCTGAAACAAAATAACAAAAAACTGAGTGAATGGCCACACAAAATTCTGTGCCTAAGAGGCCATGTATGGTCTGGGTATGTTGAAAAATCTAATGGAGTTTGATTTGCAGCACTGATATAAAGAGCAATTCCCTATTTCTCGATAGAGCAAACCCTCTTGGAATCTATGAATAAAACATTAAATTAACAGCAGGGACTTAGTGACTGAGGCTCTTTTAGAGGGCCAGGGCTTCTTTGAGTGTCATCATTACTGGTTGTCAAGTGGTGCTGAAATAGATCAAATCTATTCCTAGACATGTGTGTCTGAGACCAGAGTACAGAGCACACTATTACTGCATAGGCCTAAGGAAAGAAAAAAGAAGTCTCTCTCTGTCTCTGTCTCTCTGTCTGTCTCTGTCTCTCTGTCTCTCTATCTCTCTGTCTCTCTGTCTCTCTGTCTCTCTGTCTCTCTCTCTCTCTCTCTCTCTCTCTCTCTCTCTCTTTCTCTCTTTTGGTCAGGGAATCCCTATAACCAAAACCTAATGATCTATGAAAAATCATGTCTTTGCTTCCATTGAATTATTTTGGGGGGAAGAAACTGATTAAATTGACCTTGGAATACTTCTTACACCAAAATTTAACCATTCACTTCACTCTAAAAGCTGACAGATCCACTTCAGTGAAGATCAGTGCTAAAAATGCAATTCTTTGCAAAGGATGTACAGATTCCTTTGGCTACACAAAGAAATGATTATGAGCTGCCATTTGTCTTGGCCCTCTCAGCCCTGAAGGTCGCCTCTTCTAGATGAGATGGATTATTCTTACTCCCTCCGAGGATGACACTAAATATTTCACACACTCTTCATACAATGCCTGATGTGTCCAAGATTCAAAATGTTCTACTCATCAACCTAACATATTGCTGTACCTGACAAGTACTCAGTGGGAGTAACTTCTTTCTTTAAGTTTTATCTTAATATTTTGTGGACATTTTTTAGTAGTGATAGTTTTTCTGGGCAGGAGTTTAGACTAGCTACCACACATAGCTGGCTTGGGGATGTATTTCAGCATCCTACAATCAAACCAAGAGCAAGCAGTAGATGCAAATAACATACAGATTTACAGCTCCTTCATTCTTAGTTTCCTATGTGCCAAACACCCCATATTGTTAGCATGTTAAAAAATAAAACAAAACATTGGATTAAAATAACATACATCAGTTTTCATTAAATGATTTGGCAGTTTTAGGATGCAGGCATTCCACTTCCTCCAAATGTTTGGTGTTTTTTTTTTTTTTTCTATCTCCAGATAATTTGACATGCTATTCTTCTTGCCCTTGAGTCCACTCAGCCTTCCTTTGTCCCAGGAGACTAGGCTCTGTGGAATTACTTGTCTAGTGTCATTGCTTACGGACTTCCCTTGGGTCTCACCAACAGGAACACTAATAGGAGAGCCATGGTGGAAAGGAAAAAGTCCTAGATATCACTTTAAACAACTCAATCTTGATGTCCACTCTGATGCTAGCTTCACAAGCTACAAGTAATAGCAGATTTCTTCAATGGTTTCACCAGCCACTGCAGACATTCCATGACTGTCATAGCAACTCCTCTGTAACCAGAAATAATGATGCCCCTGTTCCTTTCTGCCCCATGCCCCTTATCTCACACTTTCATGTTGCTATTCTCTGGTCCATCCATTATTCCTTGGGTCTGTTCACCAGGCCCATGCCTCTGCTTCAGTATTACACCTACTTCCTGCCAGGGTCCCCAGTGCATTCTTTAGTCATAATCTGGGGTATTTCCTCCACCTACTCTGCCTCCTACATCCTTTAGTCCTGCTGAAACGCCATCACAAAGCAACCAATGTTCCAAAATCTCACTGTTCAGCACTCTTGTTTAGAGCAGAAAAGGTTACAATTTATCTTAGATGTGAATAAAAGTCCTTGGTAGAACCTATTCAGTCCTCTACTTCATAGGGAATTTCTCTCAGGCAGGCTTATTATTCTTACTTTCTGTTAGCTACCTGACATGAGATAACTGGCCTCCTGGAGTGGATTCCAGGCTTTCCCTATCAAGAGCTCCCATGTATACCAATCACTCCATCATGCAAAAAATGCTTACTCAATATGTATTAATCATATCCTTAAGAAAAATTTCCAAGGCTGCAGACCAAGGATCAAGCATGAAGCCTCATGAATGAGAGACACTTAGATTGTAAATCAAGCGTGGCTGCCACACAGCCACACCCATTAACTATGTCTTCTTCAGACTTCCTATAGAATTGGCCCACAAAGACTAAAATGGCTACTCACTCTAGGAAACGGTTGTCCAATGCTTAGTTTGGCCTTCTACTACTTTAAAAAAAAAAAAAAAAGGCAGGTATTTAGGCATTTTCCTAAATAAAATTTGTTTTAAGATTATTTTTGACATTTGTTTGGATACCAAAAGAAATAAGGAGCAGGCTTTTTAAATGCTGATTTTCCTTTTATTACTCAGTGAAGAGCATAGAATCAGGGAAATGTTTTAGGGAAATGCAATCTTCCATACATGTCAGAGCTTTTAGTCCATCCATCCACTGGTATTAGTCTAGCTAGAAAAATAAGTATTGAACAAAGATTTAGCTATAAGGCTACTAATATGGATAATTCACAACAGGATAATTTATAACATAGTGGTTTAAATCCCAACATCCCATATGGTCCCCCGAGCCTGACAGGAGCGATTTCTGAGCGTAGAGCCAGGAGTAACCTCTGACCAAACCCCTATCCCCAAATAAAATAACCTGATAAATGTGACTTGTAAAGGGGTAGAGGGAAAGCATACCCATCAGTACTAAAGACTGCTGTTGCTGGTAATGGAAACCAGAAGTTGCTAGGGATGCAACTAGAGGTTACAATATGCAAAGTCTAAGCACCAGATTTTTTGTTTGTTTTTGAGCCACACCCAATGATGCTCAGGGGTTACTCCTGGCTGTGTGCTCACTTGGAAATCATTCCTGGTTTGGGGGACCATATGGGACCCCGGGATCAAACCCAGGTTAGTCCTGGGTTAGCTGCGTGCAAGGCAAATGCCCTACTGCTGTGCTATCAAGCTGGCCCCTGAGCACCAGATTTTGAGCAATTGCCCCAGCCCCAGTCTGGTTGTTTTTGTTTCATATCATTAGGCCTACTTATGCACCCATATTTACATAATAAACTAAATAATCCACAACAATATGCCAAAATTTAAGCACGGTTGCCATTGAGTAAAGGGGGAAAATAATTATTCTTTCTCTTTCATCTTTTCCAACTGAAAATAAAATGTTCACATTCCAATTTGAACTGCAGAAAAGCCACTGCCTTCTGTAATTAACCCAACCTTTTGCTCCCCTTTCTCCTGAACCCTGAGCTAGTCTCCCAAAAGAGTTACATGGATTCGATTAAAACAAGCTTTGCTGTAGCAACAGTTGATATCCTGTCCTTTCTCTTCACAACTTGATTTCCTTATTAGATCAAGGCAGTTGTTTGTTTGGGAGTGGGATTCGCCCCCCTCATTTAAAACTTGCTCTAAAAATACACCTACCCACAAAAATAGAGATGACGAATACGCAAAAATTTGGCCCTCATCCTTCCGTGGTCTGGTAATTGTAGAATGGAAATGCAACACAAAGGATCTGTTTTCTGCAGCATCTGGCAAATGCAGGAACTGTGGATTAAAGAGGAAGGAGGTAGGGCACACAAGTAGTATCTGGGAAGGTCAAATCTTAGATCATAGGGTCAAAGGACCAATTCAGACCTGGCCACAGAAAAAGAAACATGTTATTTTATAATAATTAACATTATTATTATTATTATTATTATTATTATTATTATTATTACTGTGTCATTTAAGGTACAAGAATTCCCAAGGATTATGAAAGACGATCTTTCCCAGGGTCACTGTTAATACCTCAGTGCCCAGCAGAATGCCTGAGGGAGGCCAATGGCCTGTCTTTGTTTCACTGTACAGGAGAGCTCTGTATTCATTAAGTCCCCTGCAGTGGAAAGAGTCCAAGCTCTGAAGCGAGACAAATTCCAGTCCAGGCCCAGTAAAATCACAGCTGTGGGACTTTGACTATGTCATCTGCATAGCTCTGGGCGGGCCTCCATTTCCTTCTCTATAAACAGTAAAGTTAATACCATCAACCTTGACATGATTTTGTTATTATTAGTAGTTTTATTAGTAATAGTTAAAGTTCCTGCCACCTAAAATGGAAAGAGAAAAGGTTATCCAACATAATAAATATGTCATTTAAAAGTATTTCTAATTTAGCTTCTAATGGGATTTTCTAGTTGTTCTAGTTTGTTCTGTTATGACTGTGCTAACTCTCAATCAGAGGAAGGACTAAAGAAAAAAATGTTGAGAGGTAAGATTTTCAGGAATAGATTTGAAGGTCTGGATCAAACCTATTTCTAGCGGAGTCTTCCAACATTTCCCTCACTTTTAAAATTAACAGCCAGCACAAACCTTCTAAAGTTTACTGGCTTCAGAAGGAAGTAAAAGGAAAGTAAAAGCATTTCCTTTCTTCCGTATCTGTTTGTAAGGACCTTGTGACCATAGTGACTAACTCTTAAATTTTCTTCTCATTGTGTGTTAGTCCTTAGCTTAAAAAGTGTGTGCTAGCTTCTGCATGGCAAAAGAAACCCTACTTAACACAAGAAGACAGTTAACAGAATGGGAAAAAATCTTTTCTTTTTGGGGGGGTTTTTGGGCCACACCTGGCGGTGCTCAGGGGTTACTCTTGGCTGTCTGCTCAGAAATAGCTCCTGGCATGGGGGACCATATGGGACACTGGGATTCGAACCAACCACCTTTTGTCCTTTTGTCCTGGATCGGCTGCTTGCAAGGCAAACGCCGCTGTGCTATCTCTCCAGGCCCGGAAAAAATCTTTTCACTTGACATATCAGATAAAGGGCTGATATCTAGAACATACAAAGCACTCAGAAAGCTGAGCCCCCCAAAACCAAACAAAGCCATAAAAATGCAGGGAGATGAAATGAATAGACACTTCTCAGAAGAAGACAGAAGGATGGCCAACAAACACATGAAAACATGCTCACCTGATCCAAATCAAGACAACAATGAGATACCACCTAACACCAGTGAGGATGGCTCACATCAAAAATAATGGGAACAACCTCTGTTGGGGGTGTTGCGGTATGAAAGGCATTCTCATTCACTGCTGGTGGGAATGCCCCCTAGTCCAACACCTATGGAGAACAGTCTGGAGAGTGCTTAAAGAACTCAGAATTGAGCTGCCATTTGACCCAGCAATTGCTCTTCTAGGTATATACCCCCAAGATGGAAAGACATTCATTCCAAAGTACGTGTGCACCCCACTATTTATTGCAGTTCTCAGTATAATAGCCAAGTCTTGGAACCAACCTAGATGTCCAACATCAGATAAATGGATCATTAAGATGTGGTATTTATACACAATGGAATACTACATGGCAGTCAGAAATGATACAATCACAGACTTTGCAGCAACATGGATGGACCTAGAACATATTATGTTAAACGAAGTAAGTCAGAAGACAAAAGATAAACACAGAATAATAGCACTATTCTGCAGCACCTAGAACATACACCTTATATACAACTAATACTCAACAATCAAATAACAGGGTATAACAGGGTAGAAACTCCAAACACGGTAATACTCAACATATACTCGGGAGCAGTGCCCAAAATACATGAAAAAGAAACAACACAAACTCTTGACTACACATTATACCACAAAGAAACCAGCAACAGTAGAAACAGCAGAATAGAGAGAACAGGCCTTCTACTACAAAGGCCCATAATAATCCCTTAGGGATCTTATACAGGTAAAGTATACCATGGGAAATCACTGACTCCAAAGGAAACATCCCATAACACTATGTTTTAATGCCTTATTCTTACTATATTTAAAATAACCTCTCAGCTTTTCTGTCCACAGGTATTCTTGGATATAAAGGGTGGACAAACTAAGATGGCATCTTGGGGCTCAGTCACACGAGATACCATACCCAGCTTGCACTACGAGAATGTCCCGAGAAAACTCTTTAACATACACTTTATCTCTAAGTTATACCTTCTTTTAGGATTTGAAGCATGTGACCAGTCAGACCGCCGAAGCAGCAACAGTGATGTACAGACTTATACTACAGGCCCTACTCATCGAACACATTCAAGCAAACTAGCATTCCCTTGCTATTTTCTCCTCTCTTCTCACTACTTTCTTTTTTCTTTTCCTTTTCTTCTCTTTTCTTTTTTTTTCTTTTCTCTTCTCCCTTTCTTTCTAATGTATTTTCTCTTTTCTTCTTCCCTACCCTTTCCATATACCTTCCCCTTTCCCTCCTTTGGAAATCCAACAATCCCTTCACCCCTCAATCCCATCCAGACCTCCCACTGTATTAAAACTCTTCACCCCTAGTTCTTAATCCATCAGGCATCAAGACTGACCTCCTACCCCAACGAACCTGTACCCAGCACCCAAGTGAAGGGACACCCAGTCAAACCCACACCTCGCCCCCCGCAAGAAAAGGCAACCTTTCCCAGGCGGACTCATGCTGCACGGCCCTCCCTACCAAATCCCCCTACCGTGGACTGTTACTTGAAACCGGACTTAGCTCCAAAAGTATCCCCAATGCAAGAACTCTTACAAGACCTCCCTGCCGCAAATCCTTTGCCAATCTCAAGAAGGTCAGGGGGAGTGAAGGAAAGGTGCCTGGGGAACCCACACACCACAAGAAAATCCCAAAAGACAATGGGGAAACCTATACTTCCAACATAAGTATAAGACCGGTATTGCACCACCTCTTTACCTGCTTCTCCCCAAAAGTAAGGTAGTCTCAGACATCACATGGTTCCTTTAATTATTTTGTTCATTTTTTTAAATGTTTGTTTTACATATACATATGTAAGCACATATACTTTTATTCCTATTTTTATCTTGTTTGGATGTGTGACCTGTTTCTGTTTTCTTCTCTGTTCACCCCCAAATGCACGGACAATACAAAGTAGCACCATTTCTCCCTGCAAAGGCACACTAAAAAAAGGGGAAATCTTACACAAAAAAAGAGAGCTCTTATCTACTAGAGATAAGAACTCATACTTGTTTACAATACAGGGATATCTCCCACCTTGAAAATAAGTCACGAGTACCCAACTAGACCTCAGGTGATTAGACACCATCCGTCCAGCCTTGAACCCTGGACCCCAGACATAGAATCGACACAGTTCTTCACAACAGCTACAGGAAACAAACCCCATCCTGGACATCCTTAATACCGCTGGGCCACCAACAAGTGCCAGCTCTAATATGTTATCTTGACAACAAAGAAAATGGGAACAACTTAACCCAAGAACAGGTTATCCTACCTCACCAGCTAATGCTAAGACAAAATCAGAAGACTTGTCACCCTTTGGTCAGTCCAAAAGCCAAGACCGCGATTTACAGATGACTGGCTGCTAGAACCATGACTGGACTGAATACATCTTGAGACCAATAAAAAAGCCCTAGTCTAGGGTTTGAAATACGACCCGCACAACAACCATGATCCCCAGTTCCAAAGGTCCGGCAGACAATCGCAACGGAATGGGGCTTCTGGAAACACAATGAAAGACGCTATCCTAAGTTTCATCCCAGGATCAGTGCAAAGACCAAGACCATCAACCACAGAAGATGAATTAAAATGACACTAAGGGAACAGAACTTCTAGAACCACAAAGAAAGACTTCATCATTAGTCCCACTCCTGAACCTGTGCAGATACTGAGATCTCTAGATACAGAGGTCTTATCTCATCACCCAGGACGGAGCAGAAGTTTTCCAAACACCACGAAAGCACCACTGGTAGAGTAAATGAACCTGAACGGAGTCTATAGTTAATCCTGTGACAATATACCTAAAGGGTGGAGAAACCCCATAATGCTAAGGTCAAGTGAATTCCTTTTCGAATGACCCCAATATTTACAGTGCCAGTGCAGGAGGGAAAAAAAAAGGCAAAAAGCACAAAACATTTTTTATCTTTTATATAATATTTTTTATTCTTCATTTATTATTATTATTTTTATTTTTATTTACCTATCTACTTTTTGTCGATTTCTTTGTTTTGGTGTGGTTATTGAAGTTGTTGTCCCCATTTATATTTATATTGTTTTTTTGTTTTGTTTTGTTTTTTCTTCTTTTCTTTTCTTTCTTTAGGTGCTCCGCCATGTTTTTTAACTCAAGACCATGGCTTTTTTTGTGGTGCCTATTGTTATCACTGGAGTGCTCTCTGGATATTTGACAATCCTTTTTGTACTGTGGGGGTGTTTCACCTTATTTTTCTCCTTCATCTCTCAAACAGACGATGAGAGCCTCTAGAAGGATTCCACCCATTTTCAGCATATTAGACTTTTATCCCAGTTTACTACTTTTCTTTTCTTCAAATAAAAAAACATAACTTGAACTATGTAGTCCTTCTGCCCAGTTAGAGGGGGAAATAAGGGAGGCACCAAGACCAAGACTTCTAAGTAGTAAGCTAGGTACAGAGGGGACCACATATTCTCGCAGCCCGGGGTTGAGGGAGGAGGATATGGGAGGTAAGACGAACACGGAGGGGTAGGGAGGACAAATCAGTGATGGGAACCCCCCTAATCTTATGTAAATATGTACCCATATTATTGTCAACAATATGTAAACCACTACGATCAAAATAAAAATTATATTTAAAAAAAGTGTGTGCTACCACTTAGCTTAAGAAGACAAATGAAAGAGAAAAAAAAAGACAAAAATTTTTATCGCTACTTATGAATCTACTAAATAATTGAGGTGACATTAATTTATTTATAAGACTGTAAATGTTTATATGTCATACCCATCACCAAAAGGCCTATTTCTCTCCATCCCTTCTCTTTCCATCCACCTTTAATACTCATGGTATCATCCATCCATCCCTCAGCTCTGTGCTCATAGTTTAAGGGTTTGGTTTTGATTATTGCCTATTTTCTTGCTTTGTTTATATGCCAGAGATGAATGAGATCAAAGATAGTTGTCTTGTTCATTTTGATATATTTCACTTAATATTTCATTTTTAGTTCCATCTATGTTGGAGCACAAAGTAAAGATTTCACATATTCATAAAGCTGATCATCTGTGCCATCTTTATTCATTCATCTGTTGATGGACATTGGGGTCATTTTACTATTTTGGCTACTGTAAAGAATGCCACAATGAAAATAGGTGTGCATGTATCTTTTCAAATAAATGTTTTTTGTGTTATTTGAATAAATACCCAGGAGTAGAATTGCTGATTCATATGGCTGACTATTTTTAATATTTCACAAAATCTCCACGCTGTTTTCCATAAAAGCTCACTTTACATTTCCAAGAATGAATGAGGTTCTTTTTTCCTCTACATCTCTCTCAGTACATATTGTTTCTGACCTTTTCATGTAAGCCACTCTCAGAGACGTGAGGCCATATTTCATTACCATTTTTAATTTGCATTTCCCTGCTAGTAAATGAAATAAGCTTTTTTCCCACCCATATGCTTATTGAGCAACTGTATATCTTCCTGAGTGAATTGTCTGATAAGCTTTAGCAGCCAGATTTCTTTTATGACTTTAATGTACTGTCTTTTACATGCCTAGAAACTAGATCAATATATTCTACACAAACCTCTCTAGTCCCCCTATATCTCTGTGGATGATGTCCTTTTCTATGACTGTGGTAGTACTAGTGTTTGGCTCTGTGCTGAAAGAGGCCCTCTCTTGTGGTCGCCTGTTGAGGTTTTTGTGTTTTATGAAATTCTTATGAAGATATGTTGATGAATGTTTGCAAAGAAGGAAACTGAATCAAACCTTAGGAGAGCCAGGGGCCAGATATCTTTTTCATCTTTACACGTAACTAAAAGACTGTGGAATGGCAGCTACACTAAGGTGGAACAAAATGTTAGGATTGGAATCATTTGTGAATTTAACTCCACTGAGTCTCCTGTTGCATCTTCTTTTGAACAGATTACCTAAGTCTTTGTTTTGTTTTGGGGTCACACCGGCAGTGCTCAGAAGTTACTCCTGGCTCTACGCTCAGAAATAGCCCCTGGCAAGCTCGGGGGACCATATGGTATGCCAGGACTTGAACCACCAACATTCTGCATACAAGGCAAGTGTCTTACCTCCATGCTATCTCTCCAGCACCAGATTATCTAAGTCTTTGTATCAGTGCTATTATATATGGCCCTTTCCAAGATTTTCATTTTATAAATCTTTAACAATCCCAGCATGTGTTTTTTTAGGGGAAGGGCATCACATCATTAATGCTCAGGGGGTACTTCTGCCCCTTCACTCATGAATCACTCCTGAAAGCTCTGGAGGATGCCTGAGGTGCTGGGGATTGAACTTGGGTTGCCCACATGCAAAGCAAACTCCCTACCTGCTGTATTCAGTAACTCATATATAAAGAGAAACTTCCATCTTTAAATTTTCTGTTCTTTTAAAGTTATTACCAAATAAAAAGTTTTATATATATGTAAGTTATGCATCATTGTAAATCAATGCAATCATAAAAATAATTTTAATACTTAGGAAATATTGGATCTTTACTAAGATGCTGTGCTAAGGTCCCAGTATGTGCTCACAAGTGGGGACAAGGATGAGGAACCTTAAGGAGAGTCAAAGATTTGACTCAGGCCCATAAGAAAAGGAGAGAATGAATGTTGGGACCTGGATTCTGAACAAGGAGGGAATGCCATTTTGTAAAAGTCACACGGGTAGGCTTCTTCTCAGATTATGAGCAGGGGAGATGCCATTTTGTAAGGACCACATGATGCAAGACACATGCTAATTTTTCCAAGCTTATTTCCATTAACACTGCTTTATAATACCTGGACAAACCAGGTGGCCTATCAGAGGACACAATAGGAAGACACCCCAGACAATAGCCAGTCAATTTAAAGATCATCAGAACTCTGGAACCTCCCTAAATTCCCTCTCTAAATAATCTTCTTCATGACCTTGGGCAGGGCTCATTTCCTTCAGGAGATGGCTTTGGCTGCCCAGTGTGGGGGCCTTTTTGGCAGACAGATTAAAGTATTAAACTTTATTCCCCCCCCCCAAAAAAAAAAGAAAGAAAGAAAGAAAGGAAGGAAGGAAGGAAGGAAGGAAGGAAGGAAGGAAGGAAGAAAGAAAGAAAGAAAGAAAGAAAGAAAGAAAGAAAGAAAGAAAGAAAGAAAGAAAGAAAGAAAGAAAGAAAGAAAGAAAGAAAGAAAGAAAGAAAGAAAGAAAGAAAGAAAGAAAGAAAGAAAAAAGAAGGAAAAAAGAAAGAAAGAAATATTGGGCTGGAAAGCAATTATATAGTATAAAGTTCTTGCTTTGTATTTGCATCAGTTCTTGCATCTGACCTAGTTCAAATTCCTGCACTGCCTGTTGTCCTCCAAGGACTGCCAGGAGTGACCTCTGAGTACAGAGTCAGGTGTAATCCTTGAATACCTCTGAATGTGGCCTCAAATTCCACCCTATCAATAAGAGAAATATTAAGAAATAAAAATAAATATTAAGAAAAAATATATAGCTAAGATACAGTTTAGGAGAGAGAGAAAGGGAAAACAAAAGATAAGAGGGAAGAGAAATGAAAAATAAAATAAGTAAATTAAGTAAAAAATGTTAAAAATATTGTGCCAGTGCCTCGGAGTTGGAGGATTTTCCAATTTCAATGTTCTTCATCACTAGTAGGGGTGGACTTTGCTAAATAAAGGTTTTAGTGTTATATGGTTAAAAAAAAAAAAGAAAGGTCAGCTAATCTTTGTTAGTTTTGGGGCCCTGCTAGTGGCTTACTTCTGGTTCTATGCTCAGGGATCACTCCTGACAGGACTCAGGGAACCAAATGGGGTGCTGGCAGTCAAACTCAGGTTAGAAGTTTATAAGGCAAACATCCTATTCACTGTACTCCAGCCTCTCATCTAATCTTTAAAAGTCAGCTTTTTCTCCCATAGACAAAGTATTCTATTGTTCAGGTTAGTGTTTCTTCTTCCCTCCCTCTTTTCCTTATTTCTCTATTCTTATCCACCTCCCTTCTTTGTCCATCTCTTCACATACACTTCACTTATGATTTATCAATGTGCACTCACAAAGTCAGAAATAAATTATACTGAGCTCCTAAAACAATATTATGTGCAACAAGAACTTCCATGATACACTGTCTAAATGAACAATAGAATGTCTGGATAAATAAATGAATGAAAAACTAAGGCCCCTCTTCTGATATAGTAAGTTATTCCATTATTATCCTTAGTAATTATATGTAGCAATTATTATTGCCTAGTATTATTATTATGGCAAGCATTTGAGGTGTTACACACATTGATGAGTTGTTATCTGCAGTCATGTGGTATTCACCATGCTTGGTTAGCACTTGAGGCAAGTTGAAATGAGCAAGTCAGACACCATCTACCCTGGCTCTCTGGGACCTTACTATCAAATGATGATGAGAATCACAGAGCAACTGATTACACGTGCAATTAAATTGTTCTATAATCTATGGCGGAAAAGTTAAAGAACATTTTAAGAGAACACAGAAGGAGACTTAACAAATATGCCAGAAGAAGTAGGGAGTTGTTCCAGGTGAGGGTAAGGTGCCTGAATCAGTGAGGATTAAGATGGGACCTGAAGGTAGTTATGCAAGCACTACTGCAGAGAAATGAAGATATAGATAGGGAGGCAGCACTTAGGGGCTGGAGCAATAGCAAAGTGGTAAGGCATTTGCCTTGCATGCAGCCAACACAGGATGGACCCTGGTTCAAATCCCAGCATCCCATATGTTCCCCCAGCCTGCCAGGAGTGACTTCTGAGTGTAGAGCCAGGAGTAACTCCTGAGTGTTGCCAGGTGTGACCCGTAAGCCCAAGTTAAAAAAAAAAAAAAAAAGCCCTGGAGTACAAAGAAACAACTCAGAACTGTGAATGTGTCTGAAAGAAATGTAATAAAAATATGGTTATGTTCAAGATAAAGATGGAAAGGAATAGAAACTGAGAAACATTTCCCCTGGCCTTTCAATTTTCAAAGGAGCCAAGACAGAAGAAGCAAAGCTAGGAAACTGGGGGCCAGAAAGATAGTAGAGAGGGCAGAGTGCTTGCTTTAAATATCCCCAATACCATATATGGTCCCCTGAGTCCTATCAGGAATGATGCTTGAATACAGAGCCAGGAATTAATCCTGAGCACCACTGGGTGTGAACCCCTCAAACAAAGAAGACTCTGGTCTTAGTAATAGAGTGACTTTGTCTTTAACTCAATTTTAGAATCTCTATCCTTGGTATCAGTGTCTTTGGGTAGAGATAAAGAATTATAAATTCCATAGTTGGCCATGTACTGTTCACTATTCTCTGACTTCTTCCTATCTCTCTAATCCCTCCCCATCACTGTACTATAGGAAAACTTAACATTCAGAGTGGAGTGGACGCATTTGCTTGCCTGTCCTTTTTGAGTTCCCTCTGCCTAGAATGTCCCACCCAATCAATGTAGCAACACTTAACTACAAGTGAGAGGCACATCTGTTCTGACACTTCTCAAAACAACATTGTCTTTCTTCATTCACCCTGCATAGTACAGTAGCATTTTAAAACTTAAATACATTCTTGCTTCAGCAGCCTTTATACTAAAACTAAGAATTATGGGGCCGGAGAGATAGCAAGGAGGATAGGCATTTGCCTTTCATGCAGAAGGTCAGTGATTCAAATCCCAGCATCCCATATGGTTTCCTGTGCCTGCCAGGGGTGATTTCTGAGCCTAGAGCCAGGAGTAACCCCTGAGCACTGTTGGGTGTGACCCAAAAACCAAAAAAAAAAAAAAAAAAAAAAAAAAACAAAACAAAAAACAAAACCAAAAAAAACAAAAAAACAAAAAAACCCCTATGACTTACATGTGTGGGCTAGTAAGAAGGCAGATTCCTCTAAGAAAAATTACTTGGAAAGTGTGCAGGACTGCACTGTCCAAGAAGGGGGTGAAGTAATTGATTAATCAGAGACCCACTGGCCTTTCTCAAAGGCTATTTATTCACCAGCAATGAACTGATTCAATAGGATTAGGGGCTAATGATGTTACCATATTTAAGTGACAGGAAAGAGTTTCAAATCTGAAAGATATATGTGCATGAGAGCATATAGGACTTTTCAATATTAACTCAAAAAATAAAAATAAAAAAAAACACCAAAACTCTCTCCCCCACCAATCATCGATTGTTTATCCATACCCCATTGATCAACTAAATAACATTTACTTTTTAGACTCCAAGCAGGCCATTAAGCATTGCCAGTTTGAGCAGAGAGATTAACTCCGTGGTTAATGGTGTGCATGCAGAAGACCCGGGTTTGAGCCCCACATGGCCAAGAGCAATCCTTCATAATAGTTGAGTGTGTGCAAATGCAAAACAGAAAACCAGTGTGAAGCTTTTATCCATTTCATTTTCATGTTTATTTGTTGTCTAGTCCCAACTATTCATCTTCGTTTATTTTCATTGGTTCAACCCTTTGTGTTCACCCTTTTGAGATATTGTGTAACTCTTCCCCCAACTTTCTGTTTCCCTAACCTCTTCTTTGGAGATATTAATCCCACCTGGATGATCAGACCTGCTGACACCTAGTATGGGTCTGGCTGTTTTAAATAAAGAATAAAAGAGTCTGGCTGGGGTAAGGCAGAGGAAGAAGCAGCAAAAGGCAAAGAGGGGCAGTAAAAAGCTTAGCAGAGAAGCACATCTGAGGAAAAGCATATGGTGAATAGAACCATGGGGTATAAAGCCAGCTGAATCCAATGAATATCTGATCTGACTGTTGTGTATTATTTCTCCACCACTACCCTTCATCAGCAGACCCCTTGGTCCACTGGGTTAGAAACATGATGCCTGGGGTGGCCTCACCCAACACATGAACTTTATACTTTATATTTTATATTTGTATTCAACAATATCGCTTGTTCCACATTAAGTTTATTTCATGAAAACTTTTTTTGTTTTGTTTTTTGGGTCACACCTGGTGGCACTCAGGAGTTACTCCTGGCTCTGTGCTCAGAAATCGCTCTGACTGGCTCGGGGGAATCATATGGGATGCTGGGCTTTGAACCACAGCCTATCCTATGTTGGCTGTGTGCAAGGCAAAAGCCCTACCACTGTGCTATCTCTCCAGCCCCTCGTGAAAACTTCTTAAAGACAAGAATAATTGTGTACCCTATGTTACTATGTTACATACTTATCTCCAAAACCCTTTAACTTCAGGTTCAAGTCTTCTTCTGTATGGCACATAATAGGAGCTCAATACATATTTAGATTTTTATTTGTTTTTTTTTTTGGCCACACCCAGAGGTGCTCAGGGGTTAGTTACTCCTGGCTCTGCTAGCTCAGAAATCATTCGGGCCAGGATCAGGGGACCATATGGGATCCGGCAGGTCCATACTGGTAAGCCACGTGCAAGGCAAATGCCCTACCATGTGCTATCACTCTGGCCCTTAACAGATATGTAGAAATAATGTCTATAACCAGAGTTTTACTTTGTGTTCACAATAAGAAATGACTTTTCTTGCTCTTAACTGCTATATCCCAATGGCATTGCCTAAAATTCCTTCATCAGTAATTTGCCTACAGAAAGGGATCCCCCCTCCCAGGGTGTCACCTTATGTTGGTTACACACTGATTTATCAAAATCACAATTGTCTTTTCATAATCACTCACAGCTCCAGTCACTGCTCTGATTTACAACATTACCAATACAATGGTAAAATGCTCTCTGACCCTTGGGAAAAAAATACTGCAGAAAGGGGAATTGAGTAGAAGATAACAGAATACACTAAGTATATCTGGCCTTATTTAAATGGAACTAAGTCACAAAGGGTCATGGATGCTCATTTGTTCAGAGAAGTGTGCTGAGAGATAAAAATGAAAAGCAGAAAAGATGCTACTCCATCTGTCACGAGTTGTCAGGTGGGAAATGAAGGGCCAGCTCCATTCTACAAGCAGAACCAGCTTAATACATTAGCTCTGGGGTTTGTGACCTAAGAGTGTGGAATGCTTCTGGTGAATTTAAGAGGACTATTCCCACTTTCTTCAGTTATGTCCCAGACCTACTAGACCCCAATTCAGATATTGGAAACTTATAGGAATTCAGCCTATTACAGTATTGCTTACTACGAGGGAGAAAAATCATATTATGTGTGGTGCACAAGTTCCATCCAATACTGGATGCATTAACACTGTCAGCTCAAGAGAACAAGAGTCCTCAAAATGCAGAATTTTCCACAGAAGAGGCCTGTCTAGCCCACGGTTCTGAGGTGAAACGGCGGGTAAACAGCTCGCAGGCAATCAGGCTCGTGGAAATATTTGCTTTATTCGGATGGACAAAACTGAAGTCCAAAGACTCAGATTCAGTTCCAGCCAGCCTTCCACAGACTCCTGTTTTTATACTCCAGAATCAGGTCCCACCCAATGGTGGGATCAGATACCAACCAATGGTGAAAGCAGAATCAGGTCCTACCCTAGGGTGGGGGCAGAATGCCAGGTCACACCCTAGGGTAGGGCACAATCACCTAATCAGATTAGGGTGAGCAACATAGTAATTCCCCAAAATATTTACATACACAACAATTCCCCCTTTTGTTTTTTAGTTTTAGGCCGGGAGCTTTTGGCTGGTTGGAACTGAATCTGAGTCTTTGGACTTCAGTTTTGTCCATCCGAATAAAGCCAATATTTCCACGAGCCTGATTGTCTGCGAGCTGTTTACCCGCCGTTTCACCTCAGAACCGTGGGCTAGACAGGGTGGCAGAAGCGTACTCCGAGCTGGAAGAAAAGGGCCTCATTCTCCATCCCACCATCAGTCAACCTCTTCAGGGGCAGACTTGCTACATAATGGCGCCTGAACAGGGGCCTGAACCCTGGACCCTCAGAACTGTAAGTGAAATACTTCATTGGAAATTTCCTATGCTGACCATCAAATGGTTTCTGTGGTTAGTCATGTGGATTTTACCACCCTTAGTCTTACGCATTGGTGCTCTAGTATACAAGTGGATCATTCCATTTTGCTTAAAACTAATTGGTTTTGATCTAAGGACAATCACTGCAGTTGGATGGTTGTGGTCTATATTTCAAATGAAAAGTGTAGTGTCTCTAGCCATCATAGTTTGTGGAATTTCTGTGTTGACTAACGTTATTATTATGAGCATAGTTATTTGCTGGTATTTAGGAAATAGAAAGTGTAGAAATGGTGAGGCTAAAACCAGTATAGATAATAAGGAAATTTATCTGACGAAAACTCAGACCAAGGTGCAGGCTGACGAATCCAGCCCCACCATCAACAATATAGAAATTTTTGCTGGAAGAAAAACAACTCAGAATGTTAAGCCTGATTCTAGTGAATTGCTTGACAGTAGTGACTCAGATAATGATCAACCTCCAGTGCTAACTCCACGAGGGAGGCCTCCTTCTAGTCACAAAATTGAATCACAGAGCAGAGCAGATTCAAACGATGAACCACATGCTCGGTCTCAGAGCTCTATTCAGAGTAATTTTGCTAATCAGGCCTTATCCCCTATAGATGGGGTAAATGTTTCTAACTATGTACCCTATCAGATGGAAGAATTAGATCGGTTTAAAAGAGCATGTAAAGAACATGGGCCAAAATCGCCATACAGTGTGGAGTTATTAAGACTTTGGAGTCATAACTCATCGTGGACTTTGTATGATTTTAAAAGAATCGCTGAAATATGCCTGTCGTCCAAACAGCGAACTGAATGGGAAATGTACTATTCAGAAGGCGTAAAAGCTAAATTATATAGTCCGGATGGTATGAAAAAGCAAGTGGCAGGTGTTACTCTATCGTATGAATTATTGATGGCAGAAAATCAATTTGCAAATATTCAGACACAAGCAGCTTTACCTAAGGAAATCTTAAATTTAATTAGGGAGATTGCATTGTCATCATGGGAAAAAATTGATTCTAACAGCATTGGTAGAGGAAACTTTTTAAAAATTACCCAAGGCCCTTATGAGTCATTTGCAGAGTTTGTAGGTAAGATTAAAGATGCTCTGAAGTTACACGTGGAAGATGAGGAGATGAGAAACTTCCTAGTAAAATCTTTGGCCTATCATAATGCAAATTCAGCCTGTAGATTAGTATTGAATACATTAAATGAACAGTCAGATCTGAATGATTACCTTTATGCCTGCCGGAATGTCTATGTGGAACCCCAACCCCCACCCCATTTAGACTCAGTACAAACCTTCCCAGTTACCAAGGGAACAATGCCTTACTCCCCTCAGGGACAGAACACTTTCCAGAAACCAGATCTTTGCCCAAAATGCAAAAGGGGTCGCCACTGGGAGAAAGATTGCAGATCCAGAAACCTCATTAATAATAACCTAAGTAGAGGTTTCAACACAGTCCCCAGGAGGCAAATTGCCTGCTACCATTGTGGAAAACAGGGATATATCAAAAGAAATTGTCGTCTCCTTATAAATTCAGCTCCTCAAGAACACACATACCAGATGCAGGGAAAAGCCCACAGGGCCTCCCCCCAGGCCCTTCCAAATCAGGGGCAAAGTTCACAGACAATAATCCTACCAAGCCCAGCCCAAGAAAATTCATCACGATAAGTGAATTAATCCACTCCACTTGAGGAAGTGCCGGATTAGACATATTATGCCCAGAGGACATTACAATTTACCCAGGAGCATGCCCTTACATGTTAGAAACTGGCATTGTAGGCCCGCCACCCCCAGATACTATGGGTTTGATTCTTGGCAGAAGTTCCCTCAACATAAAGGGTATATCAGTAATCACTGGTGTCATTGACTCAGATTCCATGGGAGAAATCATTGTAGTTATTACTGTAACAGTTACATGGACCTTTAAAAAAGGAGAAGCGATTGCCCAGATAGTAATAGTGCCTTATGTCAAATTTGGGACTTCAGATAAGACTAGAATTGGAGGTTTTGGAAGCACAGATCCGGATGCTGCTCAAAACCCAATCGTGGCTCTGGTTACTAAATGTAAAGATGAACACCCAATGATCAAACTTCACTTGGAAGGCAAACCCTTTGATGGAATGATATATACGGGTGCTCAGGTTACCGTAATTTCTGATAAAGAATGGCCAGAAAATTGGCCTCTTCAGGAAATCCCGTATTCCCTAGAAGGAATAGGAGGCCTGAGTTCCTGTCTGTTGAGTACGAGGACTATACTATTTTACGGCCCAGAAAATCAAAAAGCAATAATCAGACCTCACGTGGGCCCATTTTCACCATCCCTGTGGGGCCGTGACCTACACAAACAGTGGAAAGCAGAATTCCACATCCCATTAGCTCCAGAAGAGCCCGAACCTTCTTTTGATTTAAAAACCAAAAATTTTTAGTGGGGGCCACTACCGTAAAAACACCAGCACCAATAAAAATAAAATGGAAATCTGATGAACCAATTTGGACAGGTCAGTGGCCCCTTAAAACTGATAAATTAAAGGTGCTGACAGAATTAGTGGAGGAACAGCTAAGTTTAGGACATATTGAACCATCTTTTTCTCAATGGAATTCACCTATATTCACTATAAAAAAGAAATCCGGTAAATGGAGACTTTTGATGGATCTTAGAGCTATAAATTTATCCATGATACCTATGGGCAAATTGCAGACTGGTTTACCATCACCTGTAGTTATTCCAAAGGAATGGCCACTAATTATAATTGATCTGAAAGACTGCTTCTACCATATTCCTATCCACCCAGATGATAAAAAACGTTTTGCATTCTCAGTTCCTTCTCTCAATAATACCCATCCCTGCAGACGCTTCCAATGGACTGTTCTCCCCCAAGGCATGCTGAATTCCCCAACCATGTGTCAGTTTTTTGTAGATAAGGTTTTGAGCCCTGCGCGTGAAAAATTTCCTCAAGCCATGATATTTCATTATACAGATGATACCTTGCTCACAATGAACAATGAAACAGATTTACAGGAATTATACTCTTATTTTACTGACTGTTTACAAACATCAGGACTGAAAATAGCTTTAGAAAAAATACAGATAATGCCACCGTATCAATATTTGGGTTTTATTTTGGACCGGACGTCTATACGTCCACAAAAATTTTCTATCAAAAAAGAAAACCTCAGAACGCTTAATAATTTTCAGAGACTTTTAGGTGACATAAATTGGCTCCGCCCTGCACTAGGAATCCCAAATGCAGAGTTATCTAATCTGTTTAAAACGTTGGAGGGTGATCCTGCTTTAGATAGCCCGAGAAATTTAACAACAGCTGCCAAAAATGAATTGGACATCTTCTTGAGCAGATTACAAAAATCGTTTCTCTCAAGATTCATCCCAGGAAAAAAGGTATTACTGTTAATCTTCCCTACTATAGAAACCCCCACAGGGGTCTTGATGCAACAGTCAGGACCTTTGGAATGGGTGTATTTACATAACAAACAACCTCGCTCAGTTGTCCCCTACTTGCAACTGATTTCAGAGATTATTATCAAGGCAAGACTCAGATCTATATCTTTACTAGGTTTTGACCCAGATATAATAGTTTTGCCAGTACCAAAAAAGGAAATTGAGTCAATATTGCCAATTAATGAATCTCTACATAGGGCCCTCTCAGATTTCACAGGAGAAATATCCTCCCATTATCCAGCAGGAAAAATTTGGGACTTTTTAAAGAAAACTCAGTTTGTTATTTCTTCAATTGTTCGGGATTCCCCTATCCCCAATGCCAAGGTTTTTTACATTGATGGATCCCAAAATGGAAAAGGAGGAATAACTGGAGACAACATTAATATGACCATAGATACCAAATATAAATCTGCACAGAAAGTTGAATTAGTAACGTTAATTTACCTATTAGAAAATGTATCTGAAGCCATGAATATAGTTTCTGATTCTTTGTATGTGGTAAATTTATGTCATGTGATAGCCACTGCATCCCTTAATGCTAATAACCCGATCATACAGGACTTACTTAAACAATTACAGCAGCTTCTTCAAAAACGAACTGAGCCCATCTTCATCACGCATATTAGAGCCCACTCAGGTCTTCCAGGACCTATGGCTCAAGGAAATAAAACTGCTGACTTGCTAGCAATGCCTATATTTAAATCACCTGTAGAGGAACATTCAGCCCTACACACAAATGCTCGCCGTTTACATGTGAATTACCAAATTCCATGTAGGCAAGCTAGAGAAATTGTAGAAAACTGCAACGTATGTGCACCGTTAACAAAAAAGACTCACATAGCAGGAGCAAACCCAAGAGGCTTACAGTCTAACGAACTTTGGCAAATGGATATAACTCAAACAGATTTATTTCCAAGGAAACCTTATCTTCATGTTGTGGTGGACACTTATTCTCGGTTTATGTGGGCAATTCCCATGTCTTCTCAAAAATCTAAGGCTGCTTGTAGTTTTCTTTTACAATGTTTCTCTGTGATGGGTATTCCATATTCAATAAAAACTGATAATGGGCCAGCCTATGTTAGCAAAACTTTTAAATTTTTTTTTGTAAGGAATGGCAGATAAGACATCTCAGAGGAATTCCTTACAATTGTAGGGGACAGGCCATTGTAGAAAGGACTCACAGAACCTTAAAAACTCAATTGCAAAAAAATAGAAAAAGAGGTTTACCACCAACGGATTTGCTATCTTTGACTCTTATCACACTAAATTACTTTAACTTACCCCAAGGGGAAAGTTACACTGCAGCGAAAAGACATTTTAAAGAAGATATTCAGAGACAAGAAACAACCCATAAACCTATTTGGATCAAGGAGGATGAAAAATGGATAGCTGGCTATCTTCTCCTAAGAGGAAGGGGTTATGCCTATGTTTCTATAAATGATGACCCTCCCAAGAAATTTTGGGTTCCATTACGTCTTGTTAGAAATCGGGCTAGCACAAATGATCAGCTTCAGACTACAAACTCCCCTACAGAGAAAAAGCAGAATACTTCAGACACTAACAGCAGTAATATTACTGAGGTCTCTGGGGCAGGGAACGATTTAGCTGTCACACACCATACAATGAGTGAGACTGATGGTAGTGATAAACCCTTACACTCCGAGATGCAAAAGGAAAGACAGGAACCTGTCTTAACTGGGCTCCAAAATATAGGAAACTCTTGCTACATGAACTCAATATTGCAATGCTTGTATAATATTTCAGACTTAACTCAGTATTTTTATAAAGATCATTATAAAAAGGATATTAACAAGAAAAATCCGATGGGGCATGAAGGTAAATTAGCCAAAGAATTTGGTCGGCTCATAAAAACCATGGGAAATGGATTTCATAGATATATTAACCCTGAAAGCTTCAAAGTAACAATTGGTTTACTTAATGACCAGTTTGCTGGACACAATCAGCAGGATCCTCACGAACTACTGATGTTCCTAATAGAGGGATTACATCAGGACTTGCTTACTGTAAATCTAATGACAGACAAAACTACACATCTCATGGGAAATGAAAATTATGAACAATTTAGTCCAGAACACCAAAAGGCTCACAAATCTATTATTTATGATCTCTTTCAAGGACAATTCAAATCTATACTCCAGTGTCTCACTTGCCACCAAAAGTCTGAGGTTTATGAGACATTTGTTCATTTGTCTTTGGCTGTTACATCTACAGATAAATGTACATTACAGGAATGCCTCTCTGAATTTTTTAAAGAAGAAGAATTAAGAACTGACAACAAAGTTCTGTGCAACAGTTGCAAAAATAGAAGGGATTTTTCAAAGAAAACGTATTTATGGAAACTGCCACCAGTACTTATAATACACTTGAAACGTTTTGCTTTTGATGGCAAACAAATAAAAAAAATTGCATACTTATGTAGATTTTCCTTTAGAAGACCTCAATTTAGAGGAATTCACTTCAGAGAATAAAAGCAAGATTAAGAAATACAACTTATCATCGGTGTCAAACCATTATGGTAAAGTTCACTATGGACACTGTACTTCATACTGTAAAATTGCTGCAAAACAACACTGGATCAATTTTGATGACAAGAAGATCAAAAAAGTCCCTAATACATTGGTGAAATCCACAGCAGCATACATCCTGTTTTATACTTCTTAAAGATCTAATATGAACACCAGATAATCATTTCACTTCCTTATCAGTTGCTATTAATGCTCTAGGATTCTTTCCACAGGCATGATCAATGAATATAGATTGAAAATCATGAATCCCCAATGTGTTTCCTTGTAGGATGGATTTATGTCTTAATTTCATTATTGCTCTAGGTCTCAGTTAATCATGGAATTTTACAAATTAATTTAGTCAAGGTTCACCTGAAAGAGAAATTTCTCATCATATTAATGTTGTTTTTCTTTCTAGGTATACTCATTTAACGACTTTCACTCTTTTTATTTTAACATCATTGCTTTATTTCCCTCAATTTAGGTTTTAAGACGCTGACATAATGATAATTTTAGGTGGACTTTCTTCACAGTGCTTCTTGCCTATGATTGATTATCATAAAGTTACTGTTATACAATAACTTTGTATATATACTGATATACACGTATAGTAGAATTGTCCATGTTTGTATTACGAATGAAATTCTCTTTCAGATCTGCTAGGCAAAACCATAAAAAAAAAATTTTTGTGAATTTGAAATGATTTATCTAAACAATTGCTGGCTATTACATTTTAAGAAGCTTTTAGTTGATTCAGCTGAATTCTCTTTTCTTTTGCTCTATTTTGGATCCTTTCCAACAAATATTTTTTAGTATGAGTGAGTGTTATGGCCATATTTTTTGTGAAGTCTGTGTGTGTATGTCTTGTTTAGTGTCTGTCTGTTCTGCATATTTTGTATATAGTTTCCTTTTTCATAACTTTATCTTCCCCAAATTAGTCTTCCTTATCCTTCCTTCTCTCTTCCTAGTCCTTAACATTTTAATTTTCAGGATTTCACATGTGCAACCCATCTCCTTCACCCACAACTACAAGCTTCCTGATCTCGGCTGGAAGAAGAAATCCGTGACTGTTGGAGTTTTACACCATATATGCTGCAAACTTGTTGGAAATGAAGCCACCTGGAATTTGTGTCACAATGTAACCCCAGAGAAAAGATCCATGGACAAGACCCACGGTCTCTGGATCCCAGTTAAACTGTGCTATCTGAATTTCTGGTTTTCCATCCACATACACAATGCTATTGTTGACCGTTTCTACAATGGCTACCCCAAGATTGCACCGATCCCAAAGGAAATACAGAAGCCCAACCAACTTATGATGTAATGATGTAACGCTTGGGGATGCCCCAACACATGGATGACTGTACTGGCCTTCCTTCTTTATTCAGCTTGATGTTATCTCCTGTACAAGGCTTCAAACCGCTTTTCCAGACCCATCAAGTGTCTTCTGCCGGTCTTTTTGGAGTTCCAGACCCCTCATATTTACAGATTGGTATTGAACTCTGTAGAAATTTCATCTGTTGTTTTTCCTATAACTGTAATCCTTTGAAGTTATATTTGGTACTACACTTCTTTTGACTATCGTAATTAATGTTTTTCTATTTTAGTTTTTAATATTAGGAATCGATGTTGTATTACATTAATGTTTTGCTTTCTTGACTTTAGGTTTGTGAGTTAGATATTATTGTCTATAATTTCCTAAATGATATTTTTGTCTGTTCTCAGGGTTTTTTGCTGGGCGCATCATAGGCAAAATACTAGGTTTATAGAAGGTTCCATCCATTTTGGATGGGCCCTCAAGTTGTTTATTTACACAGGAAGGGTCTCTGCCTTAAACATTTTGTTTTGGTTTGTGACTTAAGCTCCCATCTATAAATAGTCGACATCAATTTCAGACATCTTATGGACTTCAGACAGGATTAAGAACTTGGACTAAGTTCAGATACCTATTGATCATCATTGCAGTGGCTCCCCACTGTGCAGAGGGTGTATGAGCCTCTTCTTCCGAAATAAAGGCCTAGTTCATTGCCCTCAAAGATGGGCTTTCTGGTCTACCTGAACTTGAATGAAAATGGAGCTGGAGAGATAGCATGGAGGTGAGGCGTTGGCCTTTCATGCAGAAGGTCATTGGTTCTAATGCCGGTATCTGCCAGGAGCGATTTCTGAACGTGGAGTCAGGAGTAACTCCTGAGCACTGCCAGGTATGACCCAAAAACCAACAACAACAACAACAAATAAAGAAAAGGTGCTTCTCCTTGCCTGCTACACAAACTTTCTGGTGTCTCTTCGAAAGATCTATGTACGTCTTAGATTTATCTTGTCAGGAGCTTGTAGTTGATTCCTTGATACATGTTTCTGGTTTTAGACACCCTGTGCTTAGGTTAGAAGTTTTTCTTTACATTTTCCTGTGATGCGCTTATGCAAACAGCCGCTCTTTTATTAGTGACTAATTTTTCTTTTAATAATTGTAGACAATATTGTTTGTTTACTAAAAACAAAAGGGGGAATTGTTGTGTATGTAAATATATTGGGGGATTACTATGTTGCTCACCCTAATCTGATTAGGTGATTGTGCCCTACCCTAGGGTGTGACCTGGCATTCTGCCCCCACCCTAGGGTAGGACCTGATTCTGCTTCCACCATTGGTTGGTATCTGATCCCACCATGGGGTGGGACCTGACTCTGGAGTATAAGAGCAAGGGTCTGTGGAAGGCGGGAGCTTTTTGCTGGCTGGAACTGAATCTGAGTCTTTGGACTTCAGTTTTGTCCATCCGAATAAAGCAAATATTTCCACGAGCCTGATTGTCTGCGAGCTGTTTACCCGCCGTTTCACCTCAGAACCGTGGGCTAGACAGGGTGGCAGACGCGTGCTCCGAGCTGGAAGAAAAGGGCCTCATTCTCCATCCCTCCATCAGTCAACCTCTTCAGGGGGAGGAATGAAGGGGCATGGATGTGAAAAGGCAGAGTGAATTCTGACAGACTATGGCAGACTTTGAACATATTTTCCACAGGATGATGATACCAAGGAAAACTTTGCAAAGATAGCTGTGACTAATTATGGACTTTCAAGGAAGACAATGGGCAGAAGAGATCATCTGGGAAAGGAAGGTTTCCATGGAGTTGCTCAAGTCACTCCTTATCTGTATTTATTTCTGCTTCTTTGTTTACAAAAACTCAGCTATCAAGGCCAGAGGGATGAGTAGGGTTCTTGCTTTGGAAACTGCAGACATGGTTTTAAACCTTGGTGCCCCATATGGTTCCTGGAGCACCACTAGGTGTGCAAAGTGCAAAGTAAAGATTAAGCTCTGAGCACAAAAATCAAGGGGAAATAAATGGAAATCGGGTATTCAAATTAAATCTTCTGATCTATGGCTTATATTCCTACAATCATGCCTCTACCTGTAGAGGTGATAATATTGTTACTGCACTAGAAAAAAGCATCGGTCTTAAGAGTTTTGCTTTCTTTCCCAATGTACTCAGCTCATGCATAAAAGCTTTCTTCCCTTATGGGGCAATGAACCATGTTTTATGCACAAAAGTAAAGTTCTGAACTCAGAAGCTCCATTACATACTAGTTATGTCAACTTGAAAGACCTACTTTGATAAGCATTCATTTCTTTTTCCAATACAGCATGAAGATTAGGCGTGAAAAAGAACACAGGTTGAGGAGAGTGGCCACATTCCATGGAACCAATGGACATCAGCCATTAGGATCAAACAGGTTGAGAGAGTGACCACATTCCAGGAAGCAATGGACATCAGCCATTAGGATTAGGCAGCTTTCCCAGCCCATTCTCAAGTGTTCACCACATTTCAGCTGAAAGCAGTGAACCACAGAGGTAGCCTTTTGCATAGAGCTCAGCAGGCCATTTTGAATGTTTTACAGGATTTAACATTAAGGCTCTTACCAGCTGCTGGAATTGTTCTTCCTGTTATCTTGACTATAGCCCCTTCATCCCATCAAATACAGCTTCATATATTTGTCTCATTAAAAAATGACATAAACAGTGAGAAAAGAAGAACATCAAATTTAAAGAGATAATTAACAAAGCCAAGCCTAATAGAAGGGCAAGTTTACATAGTTCATTAGACAAAGAAGGTAATAAAAAATCCAATTTGGTCTCAGGTCAGGCAACTTGGCTAAGCTGAAGCTCTTAGGAATGCTGGTGTTAGCAAAGATAAAGAAGAAGAAAATAATGCATATTTAGAAATAGCTATATGATTCGTAGCTATTAGATTAATTTCAAATAAATATTAATACACATAATTGTATGTTATATAATTAAAAATAAGTAATAAGTATATCATTACCATTACATTTTTTAACCACATCTCTGGTGGTAGGAATCAGTGTGGAATTCAAATCCTGGCCAATTTGATTCAAAGTGTCATGACCTTCATGGCATTAGTATATTGTTTACATGGCTAGTTATCTTTGACAGTATTGTCAAGAGAACTTCTAAATGAGGTGCTATTTTGGAGTAGATGATTTTCATTTTGCCACTTCTTCAAATCACTAAGATTTCCGGATCCAAAAGGAGCTTACCTAAATAAATTGTTCCTTTCCCCTCTCCAGTGCACCAACTTTTTCTATTTCCTTACTTTGCTTTAATTAATTAATTTGTTTATTTTTGCTTGTTTTGGGAGCCACTCCCAGCTATTCCTGGCTTTATTCTTTTTTTTGTTTTGTTTTGTTTTTGGGCCACACCTGGTGACGCTCAGGGGTTACTCCTGGCTATGTGCTCAGAAATTGTTCCTGAGGGGCTGGAGCGGTGGCGCGGAGCTGTAAGGCTTCTGCCTTGCTGGCACCAGCCTAGAATGGATCTAGGCTCGATCCCCTGGTGTTCCATATGACCCCCCAAGCCAGGAACGATTTCTGAGTGCCACTGGATGAGGCTGAAAAAAAAATGGCAGATGCCTTACCACTTGCGCCACCACTCCAGCCTTCCCTGGCTTTATTCTTAAGAGTGACTCCTGGTGTACTTAGGGTACCACATGGGATTAAGAACTGGGTCCGCTGTAATGCAACAAGTGACTCCTTTTTTTTTTTTTTTTGGTTTTTGGGCCACACCCGTTTGACGCTCAGGGGTTACTCCTGGCTATGCGCTCAGAAGTCGCTCCTGGCTTGGGGGACCATATGGGACACCGGGGGATCGAACCGCAGTCCGTCCTAGGCTAGCGCTGGCAAGGCAGACACCTTACCTTTAGCGCCACCGCCCGGCCCCAACAAGTGACTCCTTTCCTTTTCCCACTTTGCTTTAATTTTTGGTAGGAGTCACACCCAGCAGTGCTCAGGATTTACTCTTGGCTCAGTGCTCAGGGATAACTCCTGGCAGGGCTCAAGGATTATCTGGTAGTGCAGGGGTTCAAGCTTGGGCTGTCCAGGTGGAACACAATCATGCTACCCACTACACTATCATGTTGGCCTAAAAGTTTGCTCATGTTTTGTTTTTGTTGTTGTTGCGCCACACCTAGCAGTGTTCAGGGATTACTTCAAGCTTTGTGATCAGTACTTAGTCCTGGTAGGTTCAGAGGACCATATGGGATGTAGGGGATCAAACCTGTGTAGAGTCCTACCAATTTTGCTATCTCTTTGGCCCCTGCTCTTAATTTTTAAGACTAATAATTAATATACCTGATATTAAAGTATCTATTTCTGTGGGCTTTATTTTCTGTTTCTTCCACTAGACTATAAAGTCCATCAGGTCCAGAACTGAATCTTTAAAAAAAATTTTATTAACACTGTTATTTACCAAATTTCTCATAATACATTTGTTTCAGGAATTAAGTATTGCATCAGTCCCACCACTAGTATGGCTTTCACTCCACTAGTGTCGCAGTTTCTCACTCACCACTCTAGCCCACCTCCTTGCCAGCAAAAACTATTTATTTCATACTATTTGTTACAATACAAAGGCAAATAGAATTATAAAAACTTAGATCAATAAAGGTCAATTTGTTACATTTCTCAATGGTGAGAGACTTGATCTTAATTCATATCCATTTCCCTAGTGCTTAAAATAGAATAACAATAATAGAATAATACAATTCAATAGAAAGATGTACAGGTATGCACAGTTGGATGGTAGTATATGGATGTAGGGTAAAGACAATTAAAGTGGAAACATAGTTCCCAAACCCAAATCTGGAGATCCCAAATACCAAGAGATTAGTCAGGATAATAATGAAGAAAACCAGTCTTCTTCATCTGAGTTCAACCAGTTGAGCTGGCGCTCGATTTAAAACCCCAGAGTAGAATCAGCTCTATTGTTAATGTCTCTGTAAAGCCGACTTGGATAGAATTTGAGTTCTATTTTATTCACTAGCTTGGGAAAATGGAAAGTTGATTTCCCTCAAGACAACTGCCTCAAGATATGAATTAGAAAACATGAGAAAAACCAACCACTACATTCCCAGTGACCTAAACACTGAATTAAAATATAAGGCCTGCAAGAAAAAAATAAATTGAAGTAAAAGGTACAACTTTTGCCTGCCAATGCAGTCAAGCCCCATCTTTATAACAGTGCCTGTCTTGTTCAGTATTAGATGAATCTCATTTTTTCTCCCTCTACACAGGATGGGGTATAGCTCCCTAACTTCATGTCTGCTTCCTATGGGATGTCAGGAATTGAGGTTACATTAATGATGATGGTACTTGAAGACAGGTCTTGGTCTAGAGATTAGGTGCCAGATATTAGTTTCTACTCCTTACAACACTGCAAAAGCCTAAATCAACTTCTGAAGGTCACACTTTTACTCAATGGAAGAGATGGAATCAAAACAAATCTGTTAGGTTCCCAAACCTGTTTTCTATCAAAAGGACTGCATTTCTACATGATACTAGATAATAGGTCTGTAGCTGCCAAAGCCAACTGAGCAATGTTTAAGAGGAACTATAGGGACTGGATGAAGGTAAGAAGAATGGCAGCGTGATGAGTAAGGAGGCTAAAGAAAAAGCGTAAGCAGGGAAAGAGGAACATCCCATTGAAACTCAAAGTGTGAATGAAAGGTAACTCATAGAAAGAAGAAAAATTGTCATGATAGAGCAAATGTCCAAAGATGGCAATTGGACAATCTTTCTGCACCTAGCAAGTCACAAAGAACTGATTGGCTTTGCATATTTCAAGAGAAGATAACATTAACAGGTACAAGAATTCCACTCCAGTTTATAAAAATCACTCCCAGTCACATGAAATGCCTCTAATGTCTACCTCTAGTTCTGTTCACCTAATATCTGTGGAAGAGTTTGCTCTATTCAAATATTCCCCTATTCCAAATCACTGGAGCATCCTTTTCTGAGACTACAGTTATAGACAGCAGAATGAATGGTAAGCTTATCAGATCTCTCTCTTTAACAAGGAATAAGAAAAAAAAACCTCAAACCCTTTCTAATTATGAGATAAATGTAAATTAACTTAAGATGTTAATGGTAATTGTGTCTGCCCCCCAAAAGCCAACGCAAAAGAATGAAGAATAAAAAAAAATCAGATGGAAAGAAGGGGAAAAATATAGAAGGCAAGGAAAGAAACAGATAACTGATAAATGGACTGATCTCCAGTAAACCTCATTACTTCCAATAAATACTCCTTCTAGAACCTGTCTTCCCAAACCTGTGTCAAAGAACTGAATGTGTATATATATAGACAAAGCCCTACTATGAACAGAATTGAAAATCATGTTGCATAAAATTTGAAAATTTAATACTGTAACAAAACCAAATCTATTAAAATTAATTCTATTAAAGCAGCATAAACTAAGAAGAAAAAAGTTTATAACTATCAACGATTAATACAAAGTCAAAAGCCCCAATGTAACCATATTCTCCTGATAGAAGTATAATTAAAAAAGTTCAGTCCTTGAACCATCAGCAAGTACTTTCAGTTTCACTAAATAGGGTGACTGCTAGTGACTCTCTTTTGCCTAATTCTAACTGCAATGTCTGCCATTCAGGGTCAATTCAGTTAGATGCTTAATTGAATGACCCTCTAGGTTCTTCCACAATTTTCTTGCAGGAGCTTCTCCATCCCCACTCATCTCTGGATGTAACCACTGTAACATTAGAGAGGTGCTTTATAACTCTTGATTTTCTCCCTCATTCCTTCCCTCACTCCCTCCCTCCCTTCCTCCTGGCTCTGCATTCAGAAATTACCCCTGCCACTCTCAGGGGACCATATGGGGTGCTGGGAATTGAGTCCGGGTCTTTTCTGCGTGGGCACTGTACAAGGCAAACACCCTACCGCTGTGTTATCACCAGCCAAACTCTTGATTTTCAAGTTATACTCAGAGACTAACTGATTCAAACTGAACCAGGAGTGTGCTAACCCAAATTTCACAAATTATTTTTCTGTTAAGGGTCAGCAATTAATGTAAGACTATGATGGTTGCATGATTTCTATAGCCAGTACTCAATTCTTCCATAGACAAAGACAACACAAATCAAAGTAAATATGGTTTGATAGAATTCAATTTCTAGATACTAAAAATTTAATTTAATAAAATTTTAATATTTTACAAAAGAGTACTTTTCATAACTTCCTCTCATTTGAAAAGATAAAAATTAAATAGGCAATATGAAGTAAGATAGTGAGCTTGGATTTCTGGGTGATATGCCAGGAACTTGGAAGACTTTATTCTTATTCTGATAATCAGAAAAAAAAAAGTTAAAAAAAACTAAAAAATCAACAACTTCTTGGGTTCATCAGAGAATCAAGGTCACAGAGAAATAACCACATCTACAATCAAAGGGATGAGACAGAAACAGTTATGGTGGCATCTTCCTGGTATTTACTGGTATATCAGTAAATGTTTATTTGACTGACATCTTAGAGGTGGCATTTTAGGGTTAACATAACCCCCTGCAGGAGCCAACTCTGAGAGAAATAATTACGGGGTAATTGTAGCTAATTATCTTTTAATTACTAGTTATTGGCGATGAGTTAGGCCTAGCTTGAGTAAATAAGATGAAGAAAACTCTTGGGCCTAGCCTTTAGGGAGACTCATAGTTTTCCAAGTTCTGTCCCCAGAAACCCCATCAGATTCTCAACATGAATAGAGAAAAATTTTGAAGTCTCTCCAGCAGGGAGAAGAAAAAATAAATGCACAGAAATATACCCAGAGGGCCCGGAGAGATAGCATGGAGGTAAGGTGTTTGCCTTTCATGCAGGAGGTCATCAGTTCGAATCCCGGTGTCCCATATGGTCCCCCGTGCCTGCCAGGAGCAATTTCTGAGCATGGAGCCAGGAATAACCCCTGAGCGCTGCTGGGTGTGACCCAAAAACCACAAAAAAAAAAAAAAAAAAAAAGAAATATACCCAGAATGTTCCATTCTCTTGAATAAGACCTGAACAAGGAAAACTATTTTACCAAAGATCCCTGCATTTCTTACATCTCACCAGAGCCTATGTGTCCAGAAAAAGGGAAGTACACAACTCCAACATCTGGTAACTTTCTGTCTCATCTAAGGGTGAGGAAAAATATTTTGAAATGTACATGTGACAATGAATGTGTGACCAAATATGTTCATCTTCTTTTCACTTTATGTCTGGAGAAATAAAAGAACAAAAACAAAATCCAAAAACAAATGGAAAATACATTTGCAACTAAAATGAAAGGCTAATATTTTTTTCCTTTTGCTTTTTGGTCTAACACTTCATGGAGCTCAGAGCTTACTCCTAGCTATGCACACAGGGGCCACTTCTGGCAGGGCTTGAGGGAATATATAAAGTGATGGAAATTGAACCCTATGCATTAGTGTAAGGTAACTAATCACTGTTCTATTTCTCCAGCCCTGAGATTAATTTCCTTAAACTAGAGAGAACTCCAACACAAAAACGGGCAAAGAATATCATCAGAAGAAAGGAAAAGACTTCTGAACCTAGATATAGAAAGTCAGTGAAGACTGAGATCATACTTCCCCCATCCCAAACTCCATCTTGCTATCACATCAGTGAAACTCCTGTATAATAAGAAATTATGAGTGAGAAAAAAATTGTCAGAAAGACAAATTTTAGATTCTATTTATAAAGGAGTTTCTAGGGAAACCCAAAACAAAAAGAAGACAAAAATGACAACATCTGAGGGAATTTAGCCTCCGACACCTACTGCTATAGCAAACAAGACACACTGCTGAACAATCTCCTAGGCAGATAAACAAAATGAAACACTGAAGGAGCACAATTAACCCCACAGGCCAGCTGCAAAATTCTCTTATGCTGAATCTTAAGTGAGTTTGAACATCTTTACTTCTGCTTTAATACCTTCAGGAGTTCCAGGTATTCCATAGTGATTACCATAGTAGCAAATAGAAAGAACATAGAGGACCATGGAAGGTGATCTGTAGGATTTGTCAGTCACAGCTTCTTTATTTAAAACGTCTTTTAAAAAATTACTTCTTTACAGCATATAAACCTTACAAATAAAAGATAAAGCCTTGAGCATATTTGTTACCCAAAAAGAGTTAATTTTCTTTTTCATTTGAAGAAATCTTTTTTTAAATTTTTTCCTGGAACAAAGAGCAGTGATCATACAAGTCAGAGGCAGGTGGACTTAGCTTTTTTTTTTTTTTTTTAAAGACATAGACATAGACATAGACATTTTCCCCATACAAAATCTTTGTGATTCGAATAGGTATGAGGCATTCTATTAAGTACAGACTTTTAATAGAAATGCTTCTTACTTTAACAAAAAACATCTCAATCTACTAGGCAGTATTCATAAATAACTTGGGATCTGGCTGTCCATGTTGCAATGGCTTGACCATGTTTCCATCAAACTTCTATGTTAAAATACTAAGGTCCACTATTATGATAGACAGAGGTGGGTCTTTGGGACCAGATTAAGTCATGGGGTTAGGACCCTCGTGATAGGAGTGGAGACCTTGAAAAACATAAAAAAAATAGAGGCTTTGTGCCACTTCTATGCTTTGATAACCTTCAGCTTCTGTCTGTACTATAATTCTTTTGTAATAAAAACAAAACCATTAAAAAGACCCCAAGCACAAACTTTAATTAAAAATATATTGCTACAAAGTGCTATCCTTAAAATCTGAGCCAGGAGTGATTCATCTTTCTTTACACTAATGATGAAGAATGCTGACTGAGCAGGGTATTGGTTCCTGAAGGTTGGGTGAATAGCAGTTTCTTAAAAAAAATCAAAAGACCACTGTAAACTTTGCTATATTAATTGACTTTTCCTTTCATGAACTATTTCCCTATGATATGCTATATTGCTTGGTAGCATTTTACTATCAAATAGATCTCCTTACAAAATTGGAGTCAGTCCTCTTGAACCCTGCTTTGTCAATTAAATTTAGTCAATGTATAGATGTACCAGAGTTTCTTTAGCCACTCATCTGTCCACAAGGGTGGACATGGAGACTACTATGCTGAGTGAAATAAAGGGAATGAGACAGACATAAAATAATCTCACTCATTTGTGGGATATAAGAAAAACAAGCTGGTGAGGTGGCGCTAGAGGTAAGGTGTCTGCCTTGCAAGCACTAGCCAAGGAAGGACCATGGTTTGATCCCCCGGCATCCCATATGGTCCCCCCAAGCCAAGGGCAATTTCTGAACACTTAGCCAGGAGTAACCCCTGAGCATCAAATGGGTGTGGCCCGAAAAAACAAAAAAACAAAGAAAAAGAAAAAGAAAAGAAAAACAAGAGAATGTATGGTAATAATACACAGGGACAATAGAGACCAAGGTCAGGAGGCCCAGCCCAGTTAGAAAGCTCACCACATGCTTCATGGGTAGGGTCTCCCTGTTTTTAGGTCCAAGGTTTTTTCTTCCTATTTTCCCTATTTTTTGCTGTGCCTATGCAAAACAAACAAATAAACAACAGCAAACAACAACAAAACAGCTGCCACACACACTCCTTTCTTTTCTTTTCTTTTTTTTTTATTTCCTATCTTTTAAATAGGAGCTCCCATTTTATTTCATAGAACCTACCACATCTTTCTGCATTTTTCTATAAAACTAAGAAGAAAGGAATAAAGAAAGGCTGGAGGTCAGGGGCCAAGTGGTCTCAGATGCTTTGGAGGGGAAAAAAATAAGGACAGAACTAAATATCCAAGTTAAAGTCAATGATAATAGAATCAAGAGACCAAAACTTTAACAACCTAAACTTAAAGGAGCCTATTATGCTGGCAGGCCAGGGGGCAAAGGGTGGTGGTATAGGACGTACTCTGGGGCCATTGATGGAGGAAGGTTGACACTGGTGGTGGGAATGGCTCTGACTAACTATATATCTGAAATTCAACTCTGGAGGACTCTGTAGATTACAATTGTTTCAATAAAATTAAATTAAAAAAATAAAGAAAGCTTGCCATAAAGAATGATGAGTGTAGCTAGAGAGGAGAAGGATCTACTAGGACAACGACAGAACTGATGGTTTTGAACAAAAACTCGGCGCTGAAAGTGGAGAAACTAACAGACAAGGCACCCCTCCATTAACAATAGAGCAAACTACAGTGTCAAAAAGGAGAGGGGGGGGAGGGAGGGAGGGAGAGAGAAAGGGAGGGAGGCAATTTGCCCTCACTAGAGAAAAGCCAGGGTGGAGGGGGGGTCAGGGGTGGGAGGGAAATGGGAGACATCAGAGACTGGAAGGGTGCACTGGTATACATTATATTACTGAAATCCAACAATGACAAATTTTGTAATTATGCTATTTAAATAAATTAAAAAAAATAAAGAATATTGAAAAAAGGAAAAATTTATTTATATGTCCTAACTCCTTTGTTGCCACAATGTTTGCAGCTTCTTCACTAGCTTCAGATGCCATTTGAGAAACAACATTTTTAGTGCATCCGAATGAAGTTATAGTTCATTCATGTTTAATAGTGAGAGTGTAGCAATCCAGTCAAACTTTTGGCTCCACGTCTGATTCTAGTTCTCTTGCAGTTGACTTCCTCCACTGAAGTCCTGAAAGTTGAAACAAACCTCTCCCAAACTCTTGTTCATGAAGAAATTTTAATTTTATCACATGAATTACAAATATTTGAATGTGTGTATACATATATACACATATATACATGCATATACACAGTGACAGTGTGGGGTTAGGGCAGGCCTGACGATTCAGTGCTCAGGACTGATTGTGCTTAGTGGCCTCACTTGATGTAATCCAGTTGGTGCTCAACTTGGCCATGTGCCATCAGAACAGAAATCAGAGCCTCATGAATGCCAGGTATGTGCTCTGCTACATGGACTATCTCCCCAGATAATGATTCAAAAAAATTTTTTTGGTGTTTGGGCCACACCCGGTGACACACAGGGGATACTCCTGGCTATGTGCTCAGAAATCAATCCTGGCTATGGGTCTCCGGGGAATCAAATCGCGGATCATCCATGTGCAAGGCAAACGTCCTACCGCTGTGCCACCACTCCAGTCCCAGTGACTTTAATTTCTACTATTTCTTTTTTGTTTTGTTTTGGGGTCACACCCAGCAGCGCTCAGGGGTCACTCCTGGCTCCACGCTCAGAAATCACTCCTGGCAGGCACAGAGGACCATATGTGTTACTCCACCCTGGATTTACGTGTAGCGACCTGAAACCCACCCATTTCTGGGAGGGGTCTTGGGAACCGGATAGTAGGTGTAACCTTACCTGCGAGACCCTCCCATTCCTGGGAGGGGTCTTGGAAATGTTAGATAAGGCTTGGACCAAGGGAATTCGGCCCTTTTGGCTTTTTGCCCTTTTGGCTCTTTGCCCTTTCTGCGCTGCTGTGCGCTCTGGCTTCTGGGTTTCTGTGTTCTGGTCTTTGACCAGCATGGAGCCCAAAGGGAAGATGGCTAACAGGAAATAAGATGCAGGCTAGCAAAGTATTGCAATGCTTGAAAGGTTATGAATAGGCCACACACACGTGGTGGCTAGGGCTTGAATAAAGTTGTTGCTTCCTGACGCCTGACTGTGAGTGAGTGATTTCACCTGGGCCTGGGACTCGCCAACTGCATGGAGGTTGCAGAGCCACGTGGACTGGGATGGCACGGAGAGAAATCCACCGCCATCCAGCCCCATCGTTAATTATTTAATGCAACACATATGGGTTGCCGGGATTCGAACCACCGTCCTTCTGCATGGAAGGCAAACGCCTTACCTCCATGCTATCTCTCCGGCTCCGATTTCTACCATTTCTTTAGAGTTTGGAATCATAACAGTGGTAGTCACAGCCTTGAGCTCAGGAGTGACCAATGTTCAGGTGACCATGCGCAATATGCATATTAGAACCAGGGTTGTCTGTATGCAAGGCACATGTCATAACTTGTGTTTCATCTCTCTGGCACCTACAATGATTTTAATGGTATCTTGAATGTTGATTTTCTCTCAGAAGTTTTCAGTTTAGTCTGTCCAAATCCATCAGAAGAATCACTTTCTATAGTAACAAAAGCCTTAGAAAATGTATTTCTTAAATAAAAAGACAAGAAAGTCAAAATTGTTCTTTGTTCCATGGGCTACAGAATAGATATGTTAGCAGGTATGAAAACATGAATCTCCCGAACATCTCAAACTGAGCTCTGGGGAAACTGGCTGCATTGCCTCAGTGAGCAGTGGTTTTTGAAATGAATATCTTTTCTTCTGAACAATCGGTCTCAAAAGAGGCCTTAAGATATTCAATAAAGTCCAGGGAGATAGCTCAGAGGACTGAAGTGCATGTGTGGCCCAAGTTGGATCCCAAACACCACACGGTCCTTTTCACACTGTCTGCATTAGCTGTAGGGAGTGTCTTAAGACACACACACACACACAGTAAAATATTCAGTAAGCCATGTGATGTGCAAATCTGCTTGAGTCATATCTAGGCATCTAAATCCCTAGATTTAGAATAACTCTGAATGGACTAAAGATTTCAGGAATGGATCAATGAATTCAACTTAAAGTAACCAATTGAATTAACCTTTAACAGGAAAGTCTTTCTTCCCTTGGAAACATTAAAGCTGGTTATTCTTTTTAGCTATGAAAGTCCTAGATGGCAATTTCTACCAATATAAGGCTACTAAAATCTCTTATTTATTGTAGTTGCCTTCATCAATGATCTTAGTCACATCTTCTGAATTTCTTGGTGCAGTTTCTACAGCCAACAATAGCTGGCTCCATCTTGTATGGAGGCTTCTTTCCTTAATGATCCCTGAGCATAGAGCCAGATATAAGCCCTGAGCACCAAAGTATGTGACCCACCAAACCAACAGTAATCATGAAGTGACCTCTGCTAGCTCCATGCCTTTCTTCTACAGTTTCCTTACTTTTTCACAGATTTGAAGAGTGTTAGACCTTCACCCTGACTTAGATTTAGAGATTGGTGTGATTGGTTTGATCCTTCATCCAAACCACTCCAAAAAAAATCCAACAAAACTTTCTCTGTATCAGCAATGTGACTGTCTCACTTTCTTATCATTTGTGTGTTCACTGATGTGATTTTTCATTTCCTACAAGAACTTTCCTTTGCATTCACAACTTGGTGACTGTTCAAAGAACCCAAATAATTTAATTCCAGAATTACCTCTTTCATTTGGAAAATACCCACCACTCTTTGAATTTTTGATAACTTATTTTGAGTTTTCATAGGCCCCAGTTTCACTCTAAGGATCAGAGTAAATTTCACATCACAAAGGCTCATAAAAAAAGAGAACTAACAGCATCAGCTGGTACAAAGCAGGAAATTCACTCGAATTTTGATAAATGTCCTCCCTGTCATGACAGCTCTATTCACTGACAAAGGCCCTGCTGTTTTCTACCAACTACAGGTTCAGTAAATGGCACTTAACAATTGTGGCAGTTCTGCAAAGCAAGCAAAATGTTTACCAGGATGAGACCAGCCAGGACCCATTTCCTTTTATTCTCATCAAGATGAAAAGAGTGGCTAGGTTTATGAAAAACTATGTATTAGGGCCTTGATCCTTATGCTGTCATCTCTTGTTACCCTTCATGAAAGAAGGGAATTGTTTGGGTTTGGAGGGTGGGAGGAAAGCCACTACTTGATTTTCCAATTCAGCCCGATTCATCCATAGGCTGGTTGCCAGTAGGTTACTTTGCCATGTAGGCCATTTATTTTCTACATCACAAGTTCCCAAACTGATCTGGCCTACCAACTCCTTTTCAGAAAAAGAAAAGGACATGGCACCCCTCTGGGACTCTAAGCAAAGAGAAAGCACCCCCTAATTGCACCTGAGTTGCTATTCTGTCTCCTCCATCATTTCAACAATCTCCAAGGGTTGGCATGAATCACTTCAGAAAATATTCTTCAGATTATAATACAGTTCTTTGGGTCTTATTGCTATAGTAAAGGATTTCATTTAATATTGTGTCCTCTTAGTTCTGTGCAAACAAAGACAGTGAGAATCTTGGCTTGGGAAATAGGCTTGTTTAATCTTTGTTCATGTCCAGAATCCAATACAAGATTTAGTACATGGTTCTTTCAGTTAAGAAAAATACTTATATGAAATTTTATATAAATATAAAATATATAAATTTATATAAATATAAAATTTTATATAAATATAAAATATATAAATTTATATAAATATAAAATATATAAATATAAAAAGTTTACATGTACTGAGCACTTAAGTTTTCCAGAGTGTTTGACAGCAATCCCTTGTCGTAGACCCAAATTAGTATCAGGCTGGTATCTGGGAGCAAAATAGACCTCTGCTCTGAAGCTCAGCATTCTCTCCTCTACTCAGAACCACTCCAAAACTTCTTCCTCTGCATAATACATGTGATTCCCACAAAGTGCCTTGATATCTTGCATGATGTCAATTCAATAATTACATGTACTTATTTCCCACGAATTGCTTGAGAGAGGCCACTGAAAAATACACAACTCTTTTTGAAAAGCAGTTAGAAATCTGCAAAAATACAAAGCACAGACTTATTTTCCTAAAAAACTCAGGAAAAGGGTTTATTTACTTGACCAGCAAGGGAAGAACAGTAAGAAGGCAACCCAGAGTTGGACTTTAATTTTTAAAATGATCTTTCTTCCTGCAGTTGCTGAAAGTGGCTGCCTTGGAACTTGTTGTGAAGCTGGTCTTTATCATCTCTCTGGGTAATCAAATACCTGATTTCCCTCTATTTATTTGAGACATCCAAAGGCATGGTATTAATAGTTCACTTCATTTTTAGTACATACAATTTGTAGGCCATGATAAAACAATGATCTTCAACACAATAATTTATAGCAAGCAAACTTAAATAATAGAACCATTGACTATTAGAGAAACAGTGACCTTTGAAAACAATCTCTTTCAGGAGTTTCAGAGCTTCCCAAGCAATGCTCCAGGGACCAGCTGGTACTGGGAAATGAGTGTGTGTCAGAGACAGATCCCACTCTTTTGAGCTATCTCCCTGGCCCATAAAATAATTATAAGATAAGTCAGGTCTTTGTGCATGGCATAAAGCTGTACATTATTTTTAAAAAGATGAATGGGCTGAAGAAGATAGCACAGCAGCTAAGGTGCTTGCCTTTTGTTTTGTTTTGGGGCCACTCCCAACAGCACTTAGGAGTTACTACTGGTTCTGCACTCAGAAATCACTCCTGGCAGGCTTAAGGGACAATATGAGATGCTGGTGATTGAACCTAGTCAACAGTATCCATGTCAAATGCCTTATCCACTGTGCTATCTCTTGGGCCCTGGTGTGTACCTTTTATGCACCTGGTCCAGTTCAGTTCCCAGCACTATTTCTGATACCTTGAGCACCACCTGGAGTGATTTTTGAGCACAGAACCATAAGTAAGTCCTGAGCAGCACCAGATGTGCTTCCAAATCCAAAAAATAAATAAATAAATAAATAAATAAATAAATTAAATAAATAAAGTAAAAGATGAATAAACTTGATCATATAATTTTTACATTCTCTACACCGACACTAATTATGCTTTTCTTTACTAACACTAGAATGAAATATAGGATAAACAAAATCAAAGGACAAATGGAAAATACACTTGCAACCGAGAGGCTAATTTTCTTAAACTACAAAAGGTCTCCCACCTCAGAACAACAACAACAACAACAAAAAAAAACTCACACACATACAGACAATAAAAATGGAATATTAAACTTTGAAAATAAAAGTCTTAAAAGTCTATAATAGGATAATTAACTGCTCTCAAAATACATGATAAGAACTTCAATGGTAGAAGATATTATTGTTTTGTTTTTGCTGAGCAGACATGTGGAGATCTAAAGTTAGTTAACACAACATAATGGACAAAGGGATGAGAAAAAATAAATTCTCTATGCATGGCCAGTGAACTGGACACTGATTCTAGAGGCACAATGGCCATATTTCCTAAATAATAAGTAATATATACCTTTTGACTCTGGATGAGCCCCCTAATTCTTACAGTTCTTTGTAATATACCTAAATTGACATTTCTAAGAATAGTATGACAGCCGTGTTTACAGTAACAAAATATTAGCAACCACCTAATGTCCACAATAAAAGATGCAGTCAAGTACATTATGCATAATTAAATGCACAGACCAAACAAGAGGAATAAATATGTTCCAAGAATATACTAGATAGCCATTAAAAACAATAGAGGAGCCAGCAACACAGCTTCAGCTGCGCTGCACATTCAAGTTATGTGTTAGATGCTGAGTTTGATTACTGTACTTCATAACTCCTCAGTGCTGTCACAAGTAGCCCTGATGCTCCCAAAGCACTGCTGGATGTGATCCTCATTTTTAAAAAGTGGGCCAGAGCGATAGTACAGAAGGTAGGGTGCTTGCTGCACGTGGATATCCCAGGTTTGATCCTGGATCTGCTGGGAGTGATGCCTGATTGCAGAGCCAGGAGTAAGAACTAAAAGTTTCTGGATGTGGCCCAAAGACAAATAAAAATTGTGAGAGGAATGAAGCAGCTTTTTAAGTATGACCTAGAAATCTAGCAAAGAAACCATTAGATAAATTAGCATGCAAACAAATGGTTTTAATGGGAGTTGTCTAGATCACTCTTGGCCCCAAAGTATAGTAAAGAGAAATTGAGTGGAAAAGGAGAAAAGCAAATATAAAAGAATGGGGGACAGGGACCAAGAGGTTTCAGGTGCATTGGTGGTGTAAAGAAAAGACAGAACTAAATATCAAAGCCAAAGTCAACAAAATGGGGCTGGAGCAATAGCAAAGTAGGTAGGGTATCTGCCTTACATGCAGCCGACCTGGGTTCAATCCCTGGTATCCCATATGGTTCCTTGAGCCTGCCAGGAGTGATTTCTGTGTGCAGAGCCAGGAATAACCCCTGAGCACCTCCAGGTGTGGCCCCCCAAAACATCCAAGCAAAAAATAATCCCCCAAAATCAACAACATTAAATCATTAGACCCAAACTTTAACAATCTAAATTTTAAATGGACCTGTTATGCTGGCAGGTAGGGTGGTGAGATTGGCGTTGAAACACTGTACGTCAGAAACTCAACTATGAAGAACTTTGTAAATCATAATCGTTTCAATAAAAGATTTTTAAAAAGCATGCAAACAAGAAACACTTGTCTGGGATAGTCTCATTCCTTCAAAAACAAACTAGGATGCAAACTCATACATGTGTATAAATGTACATGCTGGTTAGTAAGAGTGGGTGCTCTTCTGGCAAGGAACTCTGGATGAAAGCCAAGAGTAGAAGGAAAATTGCCTTATCTTCCCCTTATATACTTCTTTGGTGCATGTTAATCTTTTTGACATGTCTTATAAAGTCAAATAAATAAATTTATAAATAAATTTATCACATTAACAAATTATCCTCAGGAATTTAGAGCCACTTTCCTTTACCTCATGATCTCTAAACTTAGTCTCTGAGAAAATATGTCAGGAGGAACCACAGAAGAGAGAACCCAGATCAGATCCGGACCTCACTCCAAATAGTATCCAGCTGAAATAAAACCTCTTGGAATCAATAAATATTTCAGGGGCTGGAGAGATAGCACAGCGGTAGGGTGTTTGCCTTGCACGCAGTGACCCAGGAAGGACCTGGGTTTGATCCCCAGCATCCCATATGGTCCCAGAGCCTGTCAAGAGCAATTTCTGTGCATCAACAAAATCTAACTGTTTGTCTTCCAAATAATTAAAGAAGATATTTGCCAATAAAATACAGTGTAGGAGACATACACAGCTGACTCAGGTTTGGCCCAACTCAGGTAAGCCTTTGAATACTCTGGATGTGGCATAAAAATTATTAAAAATTAAAAAAAATGTACAGTGCAGAGGCTAAACAGATAGTAGTAGCAGTGTTAAGACACATGCCCTTCATACACTCACTCTGAGCTTATTCCTTAGCACTACATGGTTTTCTGAGTAACATATATACAGCTCTGGCAGGTGCACAAGCACCACCAAGGTATGATTTTGAAATCCTCTGAGCACCACCCGGCTGGGGTCGGCCAACATTTTTGGGCATTTCATCACCTGTCCAATAGAATGAGAATGGACAGGAAGAGCATGGAGGCTTCCTGAGCACTATTTGGGAGGCACAATAAAGACACTGCTACAAGTGACTGGGTTTATTGGTGTTTGTTTTTTTTTGTTTGTTTTTGGTTTTTGTGTCACACCCAGCAGTGCTCAGGCGTTATCCCTGGCTCTATGCTCAGAAATCACTCCTGGCAGGTGCGGGGGACCATATGGGATGCCGGGATTCTAACCACCACCTTCTGCATGCAAGGCAAATGTCTCACCTCCATGCTATCCCTCTGCCCCTAAAGTGACTGGTTTTTATTCATTCATAAAGAATTGCTTTTCACTACATATTTATTTTAACTCCATTTTGGAATTTATTTTCCTTAAGCTTTATTGGAGTTCTGGTGTTACTGAAGACATTGAGAAATAATAGATAAAGTCTATAATGTGCTAATTTGATATACAGTGTGAAAGGATTTTTCCCATTCCACCAAAGAGTTGCTACCTGACATATTTTTCTTTTTTCTACCTCTAGTCAGAATATTTAAATTTCATTCCTAGTTTAGTGCCTTGCTTTCAAAGAGGAATTTAAATCTATGGATTTACTTCACTTTAGTACTTTCTGTGTTTTGTTTTATTTCCTTTAACTTTTTTTTGGCTTTATTTTGTCTTATTTTGGAGCCATGTACAGCAGAGCTCAGGGTTTACCTATTTCTGTACTTTTGGATCACTCCTAGTAGAGCTTGGGGGACCATAAGTAAATTTTGAATCAAACCTGGGTTGGTGCCATGCAAGGCAAGAGCCTACCCTGCTGTACTATCTCCCTGCACCTCCCCCAATTTTCTTTCCACTATGTTTTTTTTTCTCTAAAGATTTTAAATTCTAGATTCACTTCAAAGACAGACTTTCTATTTGCAATGATACAAATGGGCACATGTAGTTTTGTCATAAACACATAAAATGTATTTAAAAAAAATAAACAACTTTCCCAAATCTGACATTTTCTAGACTACCAAGAATGTTGTGCTTTATTTTTCTCATTCCAGACTATCCTCCATTGTCAAGCTTTTATTCATTATAAATATCTTGGTTGCAATGTAGCCATTACTTTGTGTGTGTACATATTCTCTTTCAAGAATCTTTTTGGGCCCCTTATATGCTGCTATGTTTCCATAGTTACAGGAATTATTAGCATCAGCTCTAGTTGCTCATCCTTAGTATTTTTACCCACCTGATCTTAAAGTTCAAGCAAAGCCGAAAGATGACTCTCAAGGGAGCATGGAATTGGATGGGAAGCTGGGATAAGCTGTTTCTCAAACCCTTCCCACTGGAAAGTACTTTCAAACATACATGTTATATACAAATTATTCCTATACTCACCATGTTTACACATTTCAGTAAAACAGCTTGATATCAGATGTATAACTTGACTTGATGATACATTATTTAGACCTTGAAAATGTTTACAGCAACAACACCAAAAAGACCAAAACAAACAAACAAACAAACAAAAAACCAAACAGTAGAAAGAGGAGTGGTGTCTTCATCCATATCCAGGTTCAACCTTGGATTGAATCAGTGTTCTGGCACTGGCTACACCTTGTGAACATGAGCTGATCTCTCAGCATCTCTGCCTCAGACTTCTCATCTGTGAAATGGGATAAAGAGCCATTGAGTGTTATTTTGAGCTACCTTCAAGGGACAGACCACACAACACTCTCAGTAAAAAATGATCTCTGCTGCTATGAGGCTTTTTCCAGCTTTGTTGCATCTTGGGCACAGAGGCATTTACCCACTAGTGACTATATTTTATTTTCCTCATTTATTCCTTTGCTTGAGGGTTATACTCAGTGATGCTCAGGAGCACTGGCTCTGTGCTTAGAGGTCATTTCTAGCAGTGTTTGTGAGGACATCAGAGGTGAAATCTGATCTCCTACAAGCAAAGTCTGAGCTCAGCCCAGTGAGCTATATATCTCTCCTCCCATAAGTTACTACATACTTATCTTCCTACAGTTTCTAACACTTGCCTCTCTTACTCTTGAAAATTATATAGGATAAGTCTGATAAATGAAAGTAAAAACTAACATCCTTACTCTTCCCCTAAGAAATCACCCAAAGAAAAATGGTTGAACTTGAGCCAAGAAGCAGCATTTTTATTTAGAAACCTGATTTTTTTTTAATTTTTATTTTATTTTATTTTATATGTGGAAAAATGATTATTTTGTGCTTCTCCCCCCCCTTTTTTTTTCTTTTCCCCCTGCATAGGCACAGTAATTATTGGGGATATTATAGAGGGAATTCCATTGGCCTAGGAGATACAGGGTTTCTCCATCCCTGAAGTATACTGTCATGGGATTAACTATAGACTCCTTGCACGATCATTTACTCTCCCCTCGGTGCTTTTGTGGTGTATGGAAGATTTCTGCTTCGTCATGGATGGTAAAAGGAACCTGATTATTTAACTACAATTACACCGACTGGTTTGTTGCTCTATCCAAGATTCAAATAATACTGTTGATATTCAAATTGCCCTGCTTGGAAAAAAAAAAAAAGAAAGTTGTTCCTGTTGGCAAAACCTCCCATAGAAAAAAAGCAATGATGCCCCAACAATGGACCTGGGACAGAGAAGTCCCCACTGCACAGGAATGCAACATAGCCTCCCATGGACAGCATCCATCTCCCAGAGAGGGTCCAAGGAGAACAGCATCAAGAGCTATCCCTCAACTATGAGGGTTCACAAGCAGTGCTCTGGATATCTCCGGCCAGCTGGATGCTGCTGAGGTCATGCAGGACTGGGATATCTAGTTAACTACAGTGGTGTTGGGGCCTCCAGGGTCGTGTGTAACACAGTGCTCGGGATCCCCCAGAGCTATACCCAGCAAAGCTGAGAGGACCATGTCGTGCCAGAAATCAAACCCAGATCTGCCTGTTGTACTCCTGGCCCTGACAACCAGCAACTTCCTTCAAAAGTTTAGGCAAATCCTGCCAGATCAGATTTGATATACCACTGGGAAGTTTAGCAGGCTTAGACCCTAGGACCTCCTTTCCTCTCAATTGGGGGGGGGGGGGGAGTTATAGATTTACATTTCAGATGGGGCATATGTAATAACCATTAGCCCCAGTTTTGCAAGAATAATAGATATTTACCTAAAAAACTTTTTGCCACTATCTTTTTTTTTTAAATGTATTTCTGGAGATGAAGAAAGCAGTGGACACCTGTACTATGTAGCCTGGTATATATAAATTGTTTATATACATAACAAGCTGATGTATAGTAGTGAAGTAAAAAGATGGTTGCATCTTCTTTAGCATCCCTTCTACTGAGAGATAGGACAAGAACATTTATAGGTTTGAATGTTGAGCCTCTGTAGTTCTCTTGATTTGGGGGCCATTGGTCAAAATCAGCCACACTTTGTGGCAAATACACCCCATTCACCTCTAGTAAATTATGAAATACATCTCTTTGGTGGGAGTGGGTGGGAGGAAAACAGGAGACATCAATGGTGGTAACCGGAAAAGTACACTGGTGAAGGATGGTGTACAATGTCTGACTGAAACACAACAATGAACAATTTTCTTACCATGGTACTTAAATAAAGCAATTTTAAAAGAAAGAAAAAATACATCTCTTGCCTCTTCCTACCATTTATGCCTGTAATTTGTTCAACATTTTTATTCTTCATTAATCATGCTCATGATGCCTTTTTTGTTAATTTTACTTTGCAGGGGGCTTTTCCTCCCAATAAATAGGTCCCTGGTGGAGAGATGGATACTCACTTCAGAGCTATGCATGTTTTCCTTCGAATTCCCCAATGCAATCTTCCCATCCATCCCAGCCTTCATGATACAAAACACGCCCAATACTTTGACCTTGAAATAAGTAAAAATTCAATACTAGAAGGGCATAAATCCAAGGTACCTATTAAACTATTAATTATTATTATATTGGATTTGGCCCATACTCATCTGTACTCAGGGCTTATTCCAGGCTCCATACTCAGGAATCACTTTTGACAGTGCTCAGGAGATGGAACTCAAATAAGCTAGTATGCAAGGCAAACACCTTATTTTCTCTGACTCCATATTAAACTATCCTTAAGTATAGAAGTATCTGATTTAAATGGAACATTTTTAAGAAGTTGTTTCTAGTACCAATCATATGCTATAAACTAGCCTGCCAGATAACTGGTAACAGTCTTTACTTACATTTAAGTTTAGTAAAGAGATGGGAAAGAGCAACAATGGGCAGAGTGACAAAATTATGACCTTGGAGTCTGAACAGGAAGAATCACTTTAGATTCTCTGTTTCTGAAATGTGCATTCAATGAAGCAGAAGCAAGGACATTCGGAGTGGAGGTTGCATAGCTATGACAGCTGCCAGCCTAGCCTCTGGATTTGTGGCTGGAATAGAATTGAGACTAGCCACCCAATATTCCCAAAAAAGGAAAGGATTCTGTCCCAGTGGGAGGTGAACAAGGTTGGGAGTAGTGCTATGAGGTACCCTGCCAAAAATTAAAATCTCAAAATTGAGAGAATGACAAATAAGAAGAGCAGAATTTATGGGCAGTGATCTCTTTAGTCGCTGTGTTTTTTTCTTCTTCTGGTATACAACGAATACATCTATTTTGTTTGTTTGTTTTGGAGTTCCACCCCCAAACCACACCAGTGGTCAGGGTTTACTCCTGGCTCTGTACACCGGAGTCGCTCCTGGCATGCTCAGGAGACTAGCTGGAATGCTGGGGATTAAACCCAAGTCTGCTGTGTGCAAAACAAGCTCTTTACCCACTGCTCAGACCCCACAACACATCTATTCCTTAGGGAAATGGGCCTGAAATTTTTATTTTTATATAAAAACAAAGGAGAATATATAAGTGACTCTGTTCCACTGTGATTAAATGTTTTTGCTAAGAAAGTAAATAAGGGGTCAGAGAGATAGCATGAGGAAAGGCATTTGCCTTGCATGCAGAAGGTCAATGGTTCGAATCCCAGAATCCCATATGGTCTCTTGAGCCTGCCAGGAGTGATTTCTGAGCATAGAGCCAGGAGTAACCCCTGAGCACTGCCTGTATGACCCAAAAACCAAAAAACAAAACAAACAAATAAAAAAAGTAAATAAGATAAATTATGTAAAATTTATGCAAAATTATGTCAAAATAAGGTAAATTATGTAAAAAAGTAAATAAGATAAATTATGTAATTATGTATGTGCTGATCCTTGCTAGGAGTCAATCAGTTTGGACTGAAGAAGTCCTTAATTGGTTTCTGCCTTGTCCTGTCAAGAATCATTTTCAGCTCCAAGGTCTGATTTGAAAACAATGAAAAAACAGGCTTAAAATAAAAACATGCCTTATTTTCTTTGAAACCTAATCCCAGACATAGAGCTGGGATGTAATTTACATCAAGTACCCTGAGCATCTTGCAACCAAATTTAGCACTTCTAACAAAACCTTTCCAAAAGATGAGCTCTCAGGAGTTCTGTTGGGCAACAAAGTCTCAATATGCATTGGATATCTGCCCTATAATCTGTGCTGTCCAGAATCCTCCAGATTCCCTCTTCCAAATGACATTAAGGACACATAGAACTTTTAAATATAAAGCATAACAAAAAAAGGAGGAGAAATGTTATCTGGTATCCTATACTCCTCTGATCAAATAAACAAAAATGACAATGGAGAGAAACACCCAAAATTGTGTGTGGCCTTCACAGACAGAAAGGCCAGAGAAACCTTAAATTGAGAGATTCTGGGTGCAAAGCAAGAACAGTAGTTCTAGTCTAAAGTGATGAATAACTTTTATCCAACGCTGTAGGAGCCTTGGTAAGGGATGAAAGAAAAAGAAAGGAAGAAGATGGGAAAGATAGTGCGGTGAGAATCAGTCTAGTAAAACCTTTCAGTGACTGTAACCATAAGTATGTACTTGGTGATGGGTCCAACCTCATACCAACCAAAGAAAATGGTTCATAGCATTTATCCATCTCGGTCCATAGATGATACCCATGCAAAATTATCATAATGATGATGGCCTTAAAATAAATAAAGCAGAATCAAAGTGATTGTTCAATGAACTTAATACTTGCTTTGCCTGTGGGTGGCCTCGGATTCAATATCCGGCACTGAGCACTGCCAGAAATAACTCGAGCACTGCCAAAGATGTGAACCCAAAACAATGACAAAATAAAACAACAAGTAAGTGCATAAAACAACAGGAATTGATGTCTAAAGGAAGATTAGGAATGGACTAAGGTGGTTGAGGGGAAACTTGCGGAGTGGAACCAACTCTGACAGATAGTTAAGATAGGTTGATCAACCCACCTTGTGGACGATCTCTCTAGTAAATACTCGAAACCCAGAGTGGAGGGAAACCAGTAACTGGTGGTTGAACTGACAGAACACAGTGGGTGAGAGAAAGAGTATAAGATAAGTCTCAAGTTTCTAGCTTGGGAGTCTGGTGGCAAATTCGAAAAACTGAAGAGCAAATTTCTGAGGCAAAATTGAATATTCAATCTTAGCATGCTGAATTTGAAACATTTTGGCACAGTGAGTGGGCTTATCCATAAGGCAGCTCAAAGATAATTCTGGAACTCTAGGGAAAATGCTGAGTTAAACTTGTGTCACAGTGCACTTGTTTAAAGTGGTGGAGGCTTTCCCTTCCTCTCTCCTCCAGTGGTTGTGATTTACTAAAGAGAACTGGTTTGAAGCTAGATATTCAAGTGAACCTAGTTTAGGGGCAGGCTAACCACATCCAGCATGGAAGTCCTCGGTCTGCAGTTCACTGTTGTGAAGGCCTTCTTTGGCCCCAGGCAGAAAAGTCAAGATCAAAGCTCATATCACAAATATTGTTCTGATGAAAAGCAAACTCTGCTTTTGATGTGGGCTAATCTCTATTGTTGTTAGAAACAAGAAGAGTAGAGTAGCAAGAAGATACTGTCAGCAAGTTTAAGCCAAAATGTATTCATTTAAGAGAGTTAGGGAGAGAAAGAAGGAGGAGAGGATTTGGAAGGGGGAGAAGGGGAAGTTAGAAGAGAATGGGAAAAGAAAAAGAGAAAGAGAGGATGGGGATGAAGAAAGAGGGGGAAGTATGGAAAGAGGGAGGGAACAAAAGAGAAAATAAATGGGAAGAAAGAAGGATGGAAGAAAGGAAGGAAAGAAGGGAGGAAAGGAAGGAAAGAGGAGAAGGAGGAAAGGAGGGAAGGAAGGAAAGCTGAAATCAGCTTATGTTTTGGTTCTGCAGGGCTACAGAGCAGGTTAAGCACAATATATTCTTTGAGAATCCCAAAGAAGAGCAGACAAAGCATATGACATCAGATACTTCTCTTCCTTCTCAGGCTATGCTGACTATGATATAAAGGTAAAACTAGAATCTGTTTCTGGCACTTCCAGCTATCTGACATTGACATATCCCACTGTTCCCAGCAGACTCTCTTCATCCTGACTAGCCATCTTCCTTCTTTCTCAGAATAAGATGCTGTTCTCTGAGGAAATGAGGCACAGAGTGGGTATCTGAACAATCTCTACAAATGCTGGAGTTAGTAAAGTGTTCACAAAATTTCCTATTTTAAAATAGACAATATGCTATGAAACAGAATGCAAAACCAGGAAAATGTTTGTAATTGTCAATGCTTAGATTTCACAGAATATCTTTATTTACATACAACCCAAGCAAACTTTTATTTAGGAATAATGTCCAGAGTCTCCATCAAAAGTCTTTTACAAAGAAAAGGTCTAGGATGTGATGACCACTCCTCTGCCTTCATCAGCTTGCTCAGCACCTCATGAGTCTCTTCATACACAATTGTCACTGGTGGATTAGGAAGGTCTTGCTAACTAAATAACTGCATATAAGGATGAATGAATCATCTGCATGTCCTTGAGCTCTGCATACTTCATTAGGAAAATAATAAGGCAAAACAAGAGTCTGAGAAGCATGTAGATTAGAGTCCAGTCCTATGACTGGGGAGATCCTCAGCAATCACCATTAATATAGAGATTTAAGGAACACAAAAGAGACTCTGATCAAATTAAGATTAATACCCAGATTTCCGCTTCCATACTCATCTTCAAGTAAGACATGTTCTTACCCTTCAGTTTTAGAATGAGGAAGGACAGAATTTTCCAGAAACCAAATCATAGTTCTTGTTATAGTTAGCTGCCTAACTCTTTGGGAGGGGATCAGAAAAAATGAGTTGATTATGCAAATCTTTCTTTGCTGCATACAAAAGAGAGTGAAAAGACTGACAAATAAGTTGGATATGATACAGTCTTGAGAGTGCACATTCTGGTCTGGATGTCACAAGCACTCCCAACTGGCTAGCTAGAGAAAGGCAAGTCGTCAGGCTGGAGGTATCTGCCCCTGCTGTGTGATTACCAATAGGGAGAGACTTGGGTGTGTCGCCTGTGCGTGTTTCTCTACTGTCCTGTGTCCTGAACCTCTCCTGAGTGGGCCGAGAAGGGTCCAGCAAAATCGCTCTCCTAGAGGCTCCAGAAGAGCACGGCCGCGAAGCGAAGCGGAGCTCTTTCTAATGAATGAACCCCAACATAATATGCAGAAAAAAAATCACACTAGAAGTGTGACAATGGGGAAACTCACAGGCAAACACCATGCACAGAGAATGAAGATGATAGCTCTGATGACACAAAAAACACAGTACCGATAAAAACCGGCTAAGCTATGCAAGAGCTGGCTCCCTGTGTGTGACACCAGGCGGGGAAAATCCGCGAAAGTACACTGGCCCAGTGGGGCTCAACTGTGAAAGACTGTGAGTGTGACCTGTCTATGTCTGTCTACTGTCCTCTTGCGTGAAACTCTTGCGAGCGGGGCAAAAAGAGGCTCAGAGGAGCACGGCCGCTCCGCTTCGCTACGCGGCCGTGCACTCTTTCTAAGGAAAGAACTCCATTGCAACAAGAAGGAAAAATCACAGTAAGAACGGCGCTATATCACAGAAGCAAACATTTCTCTCTGGACTGTATTCTCTGTTGCATGCTCAGGCCTAAGATTTGACCCAGTGTGAGGCTTCATCCACGGAGGACTCCCCTCCCTTAGAGGCAAGTCAGCCCATCCAGAAAGGGAGGAGCCAGAGGAGTGTGCTGCCTACATCATATAGACAATGAATACCACCACAACACGTAGAAAAACCCACAATACAAGTGTGAAAATGGGAAAACAACGCAGGCCAGCATCAGACATAGAGAATGAAGATGACAATTCTGAGGACCAGATAATGACTGAACAACTAATCAACCTCTCAGATAAGGACTTTAGACTAGCAATATGGAAGGTGCTCAACAGACTCCAAGAAACCATGGATCGAGTTGAACAGAACACTAATAAGAACCAAGAAAATATGAAGGCAGAAATGACAAAACTCCAAACTGAAATAACATGCCAACTAACAGGACTGAAAAAGTCAGTAAACGAAGTGAATGACAAAATGGATAAGCTCTGGGACAGGGTATCAGAAGCTGAGAATAGACTTGGTGCTGTGGAAGATGAGATACATAACAATTCCATACAGCAGGAGAGATTGGACAAAAAACTTAAAGCAAATGAGCAGACAATGGAAAAATTAGTCAAAGAATGGGAACAGACGAAAATAGAAGTCTATGATAAGATCAACAGAAACAACTTAAGAATCATTGGAGTCCCAGAGACCCAGGAAGAAAATTTCCAGGAAGAATCAATGGTCAAGAACATCATTAAAGAGAAACTTCCAGAGCTAAAGAATATATGTGATCAAATCCTGCATGCCCGAAGAGTACCAACCAAAAGAGACCCCAGAAAAACCACCCCAAGACACATTCTAGTCACAATGACAAATCCCACAGATAGAGACAGAATTCTGAAAACAGCAAGATCAAAAGGGGAAATCATGTTCAAGCAAGCTTCCCTGAGATTTACAGCAGACCTGTCACCAGAAACACTCAATGCCAGAAAGCAGTGGTGGGATATTGTGACAAGACTGAATGAAATGAATGCTTCACCCAGAATACTATACCCAGCAAAACTCACTTTCCGGTTTGATGGAAGAATACATGGTTTCACAGACAAAAAACAGCTCAGAAACTTCACAGACACAAAACCAGTCTTAAGAGAAAAACTGAAAGACCTAATCTAAGACAAGACTACCCAAAAGAAACACCAAATTTTGAAATAAAGATGGCGTTAAATCCCAGGACAATTCTTTCTCTCAACGTCAATGGACTAAATGCACCAGTTAAGAGACACAGAGTGGCTAAATGGATCAAAAAACTCAATCCAACCTTCTGCTGCCTACAAGAAACGCACCTGAATAGTCAGAACAAACATAGACTCAAAATAAAAGGCTGGAGAAAAGTTATCCAAGCAAACAACACCCATAAAAAAGCTGGAGTGGCCATACTAATATCAGATAATGCAAACTTTATACTCAGGAAGGTTGTAAGGGACAAAGACGGACATTTTATATTAATCAAGGGGTACGTAGAGCAGGAAGAAATAACTCTCCTAAACATATATGCACCGAATGAGGGGCCAGCAAAATATTTAATACAACTGTTGACAAATCTGAAAAATAATATCAACAACAACACAATAATTGTGGGGGACCTTAACACGGCTTTGTCAACACTGGACAGGTCAACCAGACTGAAACCCAACAAGAATATACTAGACCTGAGGAGAGAAATGGAAGAAAGAGGCCTAGTGGATATATATATAGGACACTCCATCCCCAGAAACCTGGATACACATTCTTCTCCAATGTACATGGGACATTCTCCAGGATAGAGTACATGCTGGCACATAAAACATACCTCCATAAGATCAAGAGGATAGAAATTTTGCAGACTACCTTCGCTGACCACAAGGCTCTGAAATTATTTGTGAACTCCAAAGGGACTCAGAAGAAACACTTTAACACCTGGAAGTTAAACAGCCTCATGCTCAATAACCAGTGGGTCCGAGATGAAATCAAGGAGGAAATAAAAAGGTTCCTGGAAACAAATGACAATAAAGACACAAACTATCAGAACTTATGGGACACAGCAAAAGCAGTACTGAGAGGAAAATTTATAGCTTTGCAAGCACACATCAGGAAGGAAGAAGGAGCTTACCTGAGTAGCTTAATGACACAGCTAATAGAACTAGAAAATGCTCAACAAAAGGACCCAAGAATAGGAAGACAGAAGGAAATAACAAAGCTGAGAGCAGAAATCAACGAAGTGGAAACTCAAAAAAACAATCCGAAAGATCAACGAAAGCAGAAGTTGGTTCTTTGAAAAAATAAACAAGATTGATAGACCACTGGCAAACCTAACAAAGAAAGAGAGAGAGAGAAACTTGATAACTAGTATCAGGAATGAAAAAGGAGAGATCACTACTGATATGACAGAGATTCAAAGGGTAATCAGAAACTACTTTGAAAAACTCTACGCCACTAAAAATGAGAACCTGGAAGAAATGGATAAATTCTTGGACTCTTATAATCTTCCACGGTTGAAGGAAGAGGATGTAGCATATCTAAACACCCCCATCACCATTGATGAAATTAAAACAGTAATCAAATGTCTGCCGAAAAACAAAAGCCCAGGTCCAGATGGATTCACTAATGAATTCTATCAAACTTTCCAAGAGGAACTACTGCCAATCTTGGCAAGACTCTTTCATGAAATTGAACAAACAGAAACACTTCCAAATAGCTTTTATGAAGCCAACATCACCTTGATACCTAAACCAGACAGAGACGCTACCAAAAAAGAAAATTACAGACCAATATCACTGATGAATGCAGATGCAAAGATCCTCAACAAAATCCTGGCAAATAGGATTCAATGCCTCGTTAAGAAGATCATCCACTACGATCAAGTAGGTTTCATCCCAGGAATGCAAGGCTGGTTTAACATCCGTAAATCTATCAACATAATACACAACATCAATAACAAGAAAAATAAAAACCACATGATCATATCAATAGATGCAGAGAAAGCATTTGATAAGGTCCAACACCCATTCTTGATCAAAACTCTCAGCAAGATGGGAATGGAGGGAACCTTTCTCAATATAGTGAAGGCCATCTACCACAAGCCAGTGGCAAATATTATCCTCAATGGAGAAAAACTGAAAGCCTTCCCTCTAAATTCTGGCACAAGACAAGGCTGTCCTCTCTCACCACTCCTATTCAACATAGCACTGGAAGTACTTGCTACAGCGATTAGGCAAGAAAAGTATATCAAGGGAATCCAGATAGGAAAGGAAGAAGTCAAGCTCTCACTGTTTGCAGATGACATGATACTCTACTTAGAAAACCCTAAAGACTCTATCAAAAAGCTTCTAGAAACAATAGACTCATATAGCAAGGTGTCAGGCTACAAAATTAACACACAAAAATCAATGGCCTTTCTATATACCAATAGTAATAAGGATGAAATGGACATTAAGAAAACAACCCCATTCACAATAGTGCCACACAAACTCAAATATCTTGGAATCAACTTGACTAAATATGTGAAGGACCTATACAAAGAAAACTATAAAACTCTGCTCCAAGAAATAAGAGAGGACACACGGAAATGGAAACGCATACCCTGCTCATGGATTGGCAGGATTAACATCATCAAAATGTCAATACTCCCCAAGGCATTATACAGATTTAATGCCATCCCTCTAAAGATACCCATGACATTCTTCAAAGAAGTGGATCAGACACTTTTGAAATTCATTTGGAACAATAAACACCCTCGAATAGCTAAAGCAATCATTGGGAAAAAGAATATGGGAGGAATTACTTTTCCCAACTTTAAACTGTACTACAAAGCAACAGTTATCAAAACAGCATGGTATTGGAATAAGGACAGGTCCTCAGATCAGTCGAATAGGCTTGAATACTCAGAAAATGTTCCCCAGAGATACAACCATCTAATTTTTGATAAAGGAGCAGGAAATCCTAAATGGAGCAGGGAAAGCCTCTTCAACAAGTGGTGTTGGCACAATTGGATAGCCACTTGCAAAAAATTAAACTTAGACCCCCAGCTAACATCATGTACAAAGGTAAAATCCAAATGGATTAAAGACCTCGATATCAGCCCCAAAACCATAAGATATATAGAACAGCACATAGGCAAAACACTCCAGGACATTACAGGCATCTTCAAGGAGGAAACTGCACTCTCCAAGCAAGTGAAAGCAGAGATTAACAGATGGGAATATATTAAGCTGAAAAGCTTCTGCACCTCAAAGGAAATAGTGCCCAGGATACAAGAGCCACCCACTGAGTGGGAGAAACTATTCACCCAATACCCATCAGATAAAGGGCTAATCTCCAAAATATACAAGGCACTGACAGAACTTTACAAGAAAAATACATCTAACCCCATCAAAAAATGGGGAGAAGAAATGAACAGACACTTTGACAAAGAAGAAATACACATGGCCAAAAGACACATGAAAAAATGTTCCACATCACTAATCATCAGGGAGATGCAAATCAAAACAACGATGAGATACCACCTCACACCCCAGAGAATGGCACACATCACAAAGAATGAGAATAAACAGTGTTGGCGGGGATGTGGAGAGAAAGGAACTCTTATCCACTGCTTGTGGGAATGCCGTCTAGTTCAACCTTTATGGAAAGCGATATGGAGATTCCTCCAAAAACTGGAAATCGAGCTCCCATACGATCCAGCTATACCACTCCTAGGAATATACCCTAGGAACACAAAAATACAATACATAAACCCCTTCCTTACACCTATATTCATTGCAGCTCTATTTACCATAGCAAGACTCTGGAAACAACCAAGATGCCCTTCAACAGACGAATGGCTAAAGAAACTGTGGTACATATACACAATGGAATATTATGCAGCTGTCAGGAGAGATGAAGTCATGAAATTTTCCTATACATGGATGTACATGGAATCTATTATGCTGAGTGAAATAAGTCAGAGAGAGAGAAAAACGCAGAATGGTCTCACTCATCTATGGGTTTTAAGAAAAATGAAAGACACCCTGGTAATAATAATTTTCAGACACAAAAGAGAAAAGAGCTGGAAGTTCCAGCTCACCTCAGGAAGCTCACCACAAAGAGTGATGAGTTTAGTTAGAGAAATAACTACATTTTGAACTGTCCTAATATTGAGAATGTATGAGGGAAATGTAGAGCCTGTTTAGGGTACAGGCGGAGCTTGGGTGGGGAGGAGGGAGATTTGGGACTTGGGTGATGGGAATGTTGCACTGGTGATGGGTGGTGTTCCTTTTATGACTGAAACCCAAACACAATCATGTATGTAATCAAGGTGTTTAAATAAAAAAAAAATTATAAAAAAAAAAACACAGTACCAACTATCTGATTAACCTCTCAGATAAGAGGTTTAGAATAGAAATATGGACGATCCTCATAGAAATCAAAGAAAATATAGCTCTAGCTAAACAGAACACAAAGACAGAAATCAGAAAACTCCAAACTGAAATAACAGATCTGAAAAACACAGTAGCTCAACTGAAAAACTCAATGGACAGCCTCTGCAGCAGGGTAACAACAGCCGAGGACAGACTTAGTGAACTTGAAGATCAAATGCAGAACAACTCCATACAGCAAAAGAGACTGGAAAAGAACCTTAAGGCAAATGATCATACAATGGAAAAAGTACTCAAAGAATGTGAACAGATGAAAATAGGAGTTTTGATAAACCCAACTGGGTAGATATTAATCTTGGCATATTATTTTCAAATGGGGACTATTGCCAGTTACTCAATGAGGACATCTGACAGGTAGTTGCAGAATGAAGAGCTACTGTAGGAAGAGAAGAACCAGCTGCTTGCTCTTGGTTAGATCTCCCAAAGGATGAATCACTTCCCAGAAATCACCTCAGCTGTGCAACATAGCCTGGCACATCTGTACTTCAGATTCATAGTCCTTGGAAGAAAGAGAACATGAGATTATGTATACCCTCTGCACAATGCTCAGGGCCAGGATAAATGAGTTAATAAGCAATGAGCATTGTGCAAGCCACAGGTGACCACAAACATTATTAGCACCACATTATTTTTTCTACCAAAGTGGTTCAGACTTTGAACAGAAGGTGAAATCCCAAAAGAAATGTACTTCTAATACAGGGAACTAGATGTCTACTCTTAAGTAATAGACTGCCTGTTAAAATGCCCCAGGTTGTCCAGTCACTGGTGGCAGGGACAGATTTAGACAATATGAAGGCCACAGTATCCCCCAAAGTGCTATTGAAAAGCACCAAAGTAATAAGCAATTCTAATTAACAGTGGCATCTGCAGCCACAGCAGAAATGCCTTGGTCAGATGGATGCTTCTCTGAACTCCCTTTCTTGAGACTAAAACTTATTTAGCTGTATTTGCAAACTAAAGTTCTGTTAACAATGTCTACTCAATCACTACCATCGTCATGATAGTTGTTAGTGTAGTTATTTCACTAACTGAATTCACTACTTTTTGTGGTGAGTGAGAGAAATAGAATGCCTGTCTAGAATGTGGGCAGGGGGTGGGGAGGAGGGAGTTGGAGGCATTGGTGGCCAGAAAATTGCACTGGTAAAGGAGGCATGTTCTTTTTATAACTGAAACCCAACTACAAACATGTTTGTAATCATGGTGCTTAAATAAAGATATTATTAAAAAAAAAAAAAAAAAAAAGCAATGTCGGGCCGGAGTGGTAGCACAGTGATAGGGTGTTTGCCTTGCGTGCAGCTGACCTAGGATGGACACCAGTTCGATACCCAGGCATCCCATAGTACCCTGAGCCAAGATGGATTTCTGAGAGCAGAGCCAGGAGTAACCCCTGAGTGCTGCTGAATGTGGCCCATAAAACAAAACAAAACAAAACAAAAAAGGCAATGTCTATTCATTTGACTCAAACGCATCCCAATCCCAACTTGATATGTATGTAAATATAACATAGTCAAAATGCTCTAAGTGAAATGTATTTGATACAACTTTGTGGCTGCCAAGATTCCTGTTAGCAGGGAAAATGCAGAGTTATTCAATTCACTATAGGCTTAGATAGCTCCTTCCTGTTCCCAGGAACATTTCTTCCTGACTCTATATTTACCCACAAAGTGCAAATACTAAGGAATGATTAGGCAGTTAATATGTATTGGAAGATCTCCTGTTGCAACTGAGAATGTCTAAACTCTAAAAAAAAATTAGAGAGGAAACCTCATACTCTTCTAAGGTGGCAACCTTCTTTAAATTCTTAATTCATCTCTTAATTTAATCAGTGCTCCAGTATTTGGCACATTTTTTTCATGGCAAGGCAAAAGGTTTAAACTGGTAGGGTTGTAAATAGGTTTTAGAAGTAAAGAAAATAGAAGCTATTGTAAAGGGCCAGAGAGACAGTTTGCATAGTTGGCATGTAGAAGGCCTGGGTTCAATTTCTGGCACCACACACAGATGGTTTCCTGAGAATGGCTAGGAGTAAACTCAAAAAACAAACCAAGAATAGCCCTGAGCATCACCAGTTGTGGCTCCAAAACAAAAAGCAGCTATTTCAGAAAGACTCTGAAAGATGTTAGCAGCAGTGGGGATCAAACTTGGATTCATTCCTTTGATCATATTCTATACTGGTGGGTAATCTTCATTGGCCTAAAGATCTGAGTCGCCACAAACACTCATTGCCTACCCAAAGAACCGTGGCATACCTTAACTACTATGATGCTAGCATGGATAAGATATCCTAAAATTACAAAATGAAAGTAAATGGATTAAGATAGGAATAGTCATCAAAACTTCACAAAAGAGATACTCCGAAGAGTATTTCATCTATTTTTAGAAGCAGGAAAGTAGCTTCCTGGCAGCATGAAAAAAAAAAAAAAAAAAAAAAAGCATATGTTTGGCAGGCTGCATACATCTGAAAAAATTTGTCTATCATTTCTTTCAATCACTCATTTATTCATTATTCATCCATTCTTCAAGCCTCTCCCAGGCTGTCCACAGGGGTCTGTATAGATTACAGAAAGTAAAACACAATGGGGACAGATAAATTAGTGAGAGATGTCAGGCTATGAAGTTTTGATTGTATCCTTACAATCACTAAGGGTCTAACTAAAGAATTGTTAGTAAGAAAATGACACTGTCATAACTTCTAAAATGTAAAGTACTCTGATCAAAAATACAAGTTATAATTTTGGGCCCCTACGGTATATTCCAAGGAACAGTATTGATGGGTAATATGGAAGTTCAATTTGTAGGTTTTTTTCTAAAAAGGCTGGACCAGTCAGCATTACACCAGTCCTTTTCTCCCTGCATTCACACCAGCACTAGTTATTCTTGTTCCTCTTCATGTGTGCCAGTCTCTGTGGTGTGAGATGATATCTCACTGTTGTTTTGATTTGCATCTCCTTGATGATTAATAATGTGAAACATTTTTATGTCTTTTGGTATGACTGAAACTCAACCATGAACAAATTTATAACTATGTATCTCATGGTGATTCAATTAAATTTTATTTTAAAAATATTAAAAATTTGTCCCGTAGGGGCTGGTGAGGTGACGTTAGAGGTAAGTGTCTGCCTTGCAAGCGCTAGCCAAGGAAGGACCGCGGTTCCATCCCCCAGCATCCCATATGGTCTCACCAAGCCAGAGTGCTTAACCCCTGAGCATCAAACGGATGTGGCCCGAGAAACCAAAAAAATAAAAAAATTGTCCTTTAAAAATACAAATAATAAGCGGAGGAGTCTAGAAATTGGAGCTGACAGTTCAACTATAAAGACCTTGCAACTATCTAGAACAGGAATCAGCTGACCTGGATAGATCAAGAGCAGGGGGTGGAGAGAGAAGCATCAAGTTTTCAAACAGCCTGGATAGAATAGGCACACTCAGAAATGGGAGGGTCAGAAACTGGGCTTGTGTTTCCTAGTGGAGGAAGCAAAGTGTCACTCTGTTACCCCGTGAAAAGGCATGCAGAAGAACATTTGAAAAGAAACTTTAAAAAAATGAAAGTTGTGATTTTCGTTCATGAATATTTTTTAATATTTTTACTTAAACGCCATGATTACAAACACGTTTGTTGTTGGGTTTTAGTTATGAAAAAGAAGGACCCCCCCTTCACTAGTGCAACCCTTCCCACCACCAATGCCCCTCACCTGTTTTCGAGACAGGCATTCTATTTCTCTCACTCACTCCCATTGTCATGATAGTTGTTGGTGTAGTTATTTCTCTAATTGCACTCAGCACTCTTTGTGGTAAGCTTCATATTGCAGGCCGGTCCTTCCAGCTCTCATCTCTATTGTCCCTGTATATTATTACAATAATGTCTTTTATTTTTCTTAAAACCCATAGATGAGACTATTCTGTGTCTATTTCTCTCCCCCTGACTTATTTCACTCAGTATAATTAATAGTGTCCATGTCTATCTATGTATAGAAAAATTTTATGACTTAGTTTTTTCTAATGACTGCATAGTCTCATTGTGTAAGGGGTCTTCAAACTTTTAAACAGGGGACCAGTTCACTGTCCTTCAGACTGTTGGAGGGCCAGATTATAGTAAAAACAAACATTATGAACAAATTTCTATGCACACTGCATATATCTTATTTAGAAGTGAAGAAACAAAATGGGAATAAATACAATATGTGGCCTGCGGGCTGTAGTTTGAGGACCATTGGCATATGTATCATAGTTTCTCATCTGTTGTTGGGCATCTGGGTTGTTTCCAGATTCTGGCTATTGTAAATAGTGCTAAAATGAATATAGGTGTGTAGAAGGTATTTCTATATTGTATTTTTGTGTTCCTAGGGTATATCCCAAGGAGTTGTATAGCGGGATTATGGCAGCTCAATTTCCAGTTTTTTTGAGGAATCTCCTCATTGTTTTCCATAAAGGCTGGACTAAATGGCATTCTCACCAGAAGTGAATAAGAATTCCTTTCTCTCCACATCCCCACCAGCACTGATTGTTTTTGATCTCTGTGATGTGTGCCAGTCTCTGTGGTGTAAGATGGTACCTCACTGGATTTTTTGTTTGTTTGTTTTTGGATCACACCTGATGGTACTCAGGGGTTATTCCTGGCTCTGCACTCAGAAGTTGCTCCTGGCAGGCATGGGGGACCATATGGGATGTTCATCTGTTCATCAGCTGAGTGCAAGGCAAATGCCCAACTGCTGTGCTATCTCTCCAGCCCCTCACTGTTGTTTTGATTTGCATATCTCAGAGCATTTATAGCTCAAGAAAATTCTGTGCCATTCATGCAGAAAGGTGCAGTTAGTGTGCATGAGATCAGGCCAAAAGTTGCAAGAAAGGGACTTGAAACTTACAACTATGGAAATAAAAAAGAAATATATAAGGATGACAGAACAGTAAGGAAGTCTTTAGATAAACAAAGAGGATAATGAACTTAAAAAAAAATCTTTGGCAGAGCAGGAGTACTAGGAAGGGATACTATTATGGAGTCAACAGGTAAAAAAATCTCCAGAGAACTGTACAGCTGCAGCAAGTGCTGAGAAATCCAACCTGCTCCACTTTGTTATCACCTTCACATCAATTCCATTGATCTAATTTGTAGGCACAGTCATGTGGTTGTATTTTTTGTCACTACTGTGGTGCGGGCCATAGAAAGTGGTGCTGGGAGTTGGGATTTGTAGTGCTGGAGATAAAACCCAGGGCCACACATGCAAGATACAAGTTCAGCTTTATAAAGCACATCCTAACACCACCAGCCACCCCCACCCCACATCATTTAGCCTTTCTTTTAAAGCTATGCCTAAATTCTCATCTCTCACCATGGTTCAGAGTATCTGAAACTCCTTAATATCAGTGTTTCCGATCTCCTCTTCAGTGAGACAGCCCAGGTCATCAGGAATTAGAAATGAACAGCTGACATGTGTCAGGTAATTTCAGAAACAGCCAGCACAAAAACCTTTGGAAAGTACATTTTATTGGCATCAGAGATGATGAAGAGGTTTTCTAAAATAAGTCAAAGTCATTTACCTGACAGCATTTCCAGAAAAATCTGAATTTCAAAAACGCTCTGTTTCCAAGAAACAGTAATGGCTTTTTTGGTTCCCTTTTCTTTTCCCTCTTGTCCTGCCCTTCTTGGATCACTAATTACAATTTTCTGGAAGGGGAAACTGGAAAACCAAACCAAGTTAGTGCCACAAATGAACTGCAACTGATACTTTCATAGAAATTTAGTATTTAGTTTTTAAGATTGAAGGCTAAAAGCATCATTACTTAATGCTCTTTGCCAGATATACATTAATAAGATAGATGTTCTTCCCTTTAAAAGCGCACATTCTTTTCAGTTTTGTTTCATTAAAAAGACCCAGAGAGAGAAACAAAGTCAAACTCAGGCCAATCTTGAGCTAGAGTAATTAAACCAAACTTCTTAGGTCTGGTGCTATGCTCTGTAAAAATCTTCAAATCCCTTATTTCTCTGTGACAGATGGTAATTTTGTGCCTGCCATATCATGATACTCAGAATTTACTTCTGACTCTGTGCTCAGGGATCACTCTTGGCAAGAATTTAGGGGACCCACATGCCATTCTGGTGATAGGACCCAGTCAGCTCTGTGGAAGCAAGCACCTATCCCCATACTATCACTCTGACACTGAAGCTAACTTTGCACAAATTAGATCCAAAGAGTGATGCTCCTAAAAAGACTCTTTGACCTCTGACAGTCAGGAATGTCTGCTGAATCATTTTAAAACTAGAAAGTGGTAAGGAGTAAAAAAAAAATATCAAGTGGATCTTCAAGGAAATGTAAGCATATGATTAAATTTTGCGTGGTAACCACAAAAGAGCCAAATATGAAAGCTGTTAAAAAATATGAAAGCACTTCCTCTGGGAAGTGAGCTGGGAGATAAAGAGGGTGAGGATGGCTGGAGCAAGAAACTGCTTTTTTATTCTAAGACTTTTTGTATTTAGAGTTATTTTTTTAAATCAGGGGCATTTTTGTTTGGCAAATAAGAAAAGGGTGTAGCATGAATTAATACTATTAAGTAATACTATTATTTACATACTTACTTGGCTTATAGATTTCTGAATGCACATTCACCAAGTCTCTCTCTCCTCTCTCTCACACACAATCTTTTTTACAGGTAAAAAAAAAAATGAAAAAAGTTAGAAGGCTGAGACTCAAGTACATTTAGTGAGTTACCTAAGTATAGATAGATACATAGCCAAAGTCACATGGATGGAACTAGCAGGTATCATGTGCAAGAAGCAGAAGAAAAATAGAGTTCTCTCCTATACGGGATATAAAGAAATATAGGTGGGAATTACAAGAGATCAAAAGCCACATAATCTATGAACTAGTCTACAAAACTGATGGAAGTGAGAAGAGGTAAGAGAGGTATAGAGGCATGGAGGAGATTGAAGGAAGATCTTAGACAATGTTGGAAGGAAATGAGCAATCTGATGAGAGCTGAGATAGAGTTGGAATGTTGTTCATGAAACCTTATCACTGACAGTATTGTAGACTGTAATTCATAGTAACTAAAATTAATTTTTAAAATTAATTCTCCATACATCCACATGCATGTATCCTGCTTCTTTATGTTTTTTTTTAATTTTTTTTTATTTAATCACTGTGGTTTGTAACCTGCTTCTTAGGATGGATTTTATAAAACAGAGAATGGATTTATTCTTGTTCAATAATTCTCACTCTATCATAAGCCTTTCTAGAAGGCTTTCTCTACTACATTAAACTATAAATGTCTGCTGTGAAAGGTAAGAGGAAGTAAAGTAGAAGAGGATGAGGCATAGAATCTCTAAGGTCCAAAATGAGTCCATTTTAAGGGAGATGAGTCCCCTATACACCGAGGATGTGATTACACTGCTGAGGATTAGATTTCAAGAGCTGCCATAACCAAGTATCACCAACTTTTATGAAGCCATAAAAGCACACAGATTCCAGTTCTAGAGACCAGAAGTTCCCTTTGAGGGCAGGATGGAAGGATGGAAGCTTTATATGAATGTATCAAAGTGGCAAGACCTCATGTCTACTATTGTCTTCTTGGTCTCCCTTCTAGGCCTGGTAGGTGCAGATCCTTTCTTCATAATCACAGAGGTATCAGCGTAGGGTTTCCCCTGCTCCAGTCAGACCTCATTTTAACTGCTCACATCTTCACAGCTTCATTTCCAAATCATGTAGTGCTAGGAATTAAATGGCAGTCTATGAATTGGGTAGGAAGATGATACCAATTCAACCCATAATATTCTGAAAATGACAAATTCTTGAAGCCTTCTCCCAAATATTTACAGAGTTTACTGAAGATTTTATTTTCTTGAGAATGCATCTCATACAAGGTAAAGCCAAATTGAAAATAAAATTTAGGGGCCAGAGCAATAGCACAGTAGTAGACGTTTGCCTTGCACACGGCCAACACAGGACAGACCTGGTTCAAATCCCAGCATCTCATATGGCCCCGAGCCTGCTAGGAGCTATTTCTAAACACAGAGCCAGGAGTAACCCCTGAGCACCACCAAAAAACAAACAAATAAAAAAAAAAACTCACAAAATGTATTGGGACTGGAGAAATTGTACAACAGGTAGGATTCTTGTACGGTACATGGCCAATATGAGTTTGGATCATGGCATTCCCTGAGCCCACCAGGAGTAATTCCTGAGCACAGAACCAGGAGTCAACACTGAACTTTTTAGGTGTGCCCCCAAAAATCAATAAAAAATAAATTAAATGACTTTTACCAATGTTTAAGTCCTCTAGAAAATAATGTAAATCGTGAAAACCATATTATTATCTACATAAATTATATTTATATTACAAAACATATTACATATGTACATATATTATTATATTTGTACATATATTATTGTTATATGTACATATTAGTATATGTACTATATTACAAAACATAATGTATTTAGTTTACATTATACTAGAATATCCCAACCAGGAGTTATATGGCCCCTGGAATATGCCCTATGGCTATTCCTAGTAGGCCACAAGTCAAAATCATGTCAATGATGGGGGGAGAGGATGTGTGTGGCACAAGGTTAGGGAGACAAGGGATAGGATAAGGAGGTCATGATTGGAGAAAAATTGAAAAACTGCTACTGGATAAGAAGCAATTATAATGTAAATACAAATAAATATATACCAATATGTACAATTCAAAATTATACCAAAAATATTTTGCAACAAATTAATCACCCAGCAATGTAAAAGCATTCACCCAATAGCTATAATCAAACTTTAACACTCAAATAGATATGTCATGTTTTAAGGGGCCCTGTCAACTAAAGTACACAGCCGAATGAAGTGTGAGCACCTCAGACTGAGGAAAGACATGAAAATTTAAAATCCAATTTACTTTTCCGTTCGACCATGATATTTACCTTTTGCTTGTCTCTCAGAAGAATACAAAACTTAAAACAAGGAAAACAGCCTTCCCTTTGACTTCTAGTCAACTCTTCTTATATTACTCATTCTTATTAGCTCTATTAAAACTAATAGTTCTATAATTTGCTATCATAATTATCCTAAAAGATTTTGATTAACTTAAAACAAACTTTTCTGGCTGCATTCAAAGTAGTAGACATTAGGGCTAGAGCGATGGCACAGTGAGTAAGGAAGGCACTTGTCACGCACATGGCTAGCCTGGGATTGATCTATAGCACCCATACGTCATGTCTTTCACATCTGCCAGGAGTGATCCCTTAATGCAGAGTTAAAAGTTAGCCCTGGGAACAGCCAGGTGTGGCCCTAAAACAAACAAAACACAGTCAAAGAATTATAAATATTTCTCATAAGAATAAATTTTATAAAGCTGACAGTTTTACAAGCACACCTACTTCTCACTCTTCATTTGTTTGTTTTCATAACTCATTTACCCACTCACTTTTCAATGACACACTAGACATTCATGGGTAAATCTTAACCTAAAAGTGGCTTGCTTGCTTTATTTATACATGTACAGATGGAACTGAAATGCATTGTTCACAATATACGCAGTGACACAAACAGGTCGAGTCTTATATATCTAATAAACATGTATCCAAGCATGATGATAAACTGAGAAAGCACAAATCATGTTAATACCCAGAATTTAAGATGAAAATAAAAATATAATATTTTTCTTATGAAAAAATGTACTTAACACAAAATATATTTAATCTTTAATAATAATTTCTTTATTTAAGTACCATGATTACAAACATATTCATAACTAGGTTTCAGCCATAAAATGCACACCCCCGGGGCCGGGCGGTGGCGCAAGAGGTAAGGTGCCTGCCTTGCCTGCGCTAGCCTTGGACGGACCACAGTTCGATCCCCCGGCGTCCCATATGGTCCCCCAAGCCAGGAGCAACTTCTGAGCGCATAGCCAGGAGTAACCCCTGAGCATTACCGGGTGTGGCCCAAAAACCAAAAAAAAAAAAAAAAAAATGCACACCCCTTTACCAGTATCACTTTCCTGCCACAAAATCTATTTCAAATGCTCCCTCCTCCTCCTCCTCTTAGCCCTGACAGAAGACTGGCTTTCCCCCTGAAAATGCCATTTCTTTTGCAACTCTTTCTACCCCTTAACCTCTTGTTCAACTTTAAGTGCAAAGATGAAAAATCAGCCAATTCTATGTTCTTTTTTGTCCCTTCCAAATACTTGATCAGAGCCAATCTCATGATGAACACTGCTCCTTAAGCTGCTGAAAGGAATGGCAGGTCCTGCTGTTGATAATGTTTCATGAGAGCATAAGCTCTGGAATCCTGCTGAGTGAGCATCGAGCCATTGGCCTTGGTATTTCTGATCCAAGTCATACCCACAAACTCGGGAATTGCAACTCAACTATTCCTGGTGTAGAAGCTATGAACAATAGTGTGGAAAATGGCATGAAAGAAGGGTGAGGGGATCTGGTGGTCTTTGGTGGAAGAAAGCTGGTACTTTTGTTGAGGCAAACACTGTACTTCTAAAACAGAGTCGTTTACATTGGGTAGCAGTGTAATATATATAAATATGACCACAACAAAAAGAAATTAAAAATAACATATAAGAAAAACACATGTTTACATTTATTCCTTTGTTCCCTACCAATTCTCCAAAGATATGCTACTTGTCTGTTGCTAGCCAAGTACAATGGCAGGTCTTATATTACAAAGAGTTTTTAGGAGGTAAAATACAGAAGCTAGGGCCCAGAGAGATAGCACAGAGGCGTTTGCCTTGCGAGCAGCCGATCCAGGACCAAAGGTGGTTGGTTCGAATCCCGGTGTCCCATATGGTCCCCCGTGCCTGCCAGGAGCTATTTCTGAGCAGACAGCCAGGAGTAACCCCTGAGCATCGCCGAGTGTGGCCCAAAAACAAAAAACCAAAAACCAAAAACAAACAAAAAAAAAATACAGAAGCTAAAACTTAGTAGTCATATGGGAAATAACTAAAGTAGATTGGGATTAAAACTGCAGGAGCCAGAGCAATTGTTCAGCAGATAGGGTACTTTTCTTGCATGTGGCTAACATGGGATCAAACTCCAATATCCCATACGGCTCCAAGAGGGATCTCTGAATGCAGAGCCAGGAGAAAGCCTGAGAAAGAAAACAAATAAGCAAACAAATATAACAACTGCAACAACAAAATTAGCAAGATCTGAAAGCAGAGCAAAGACTCAGAATTCTGGCCTTCAATTTGAATGAAAATGTAGCTGCTTATTTAATGTACCCAACTTACTATTCTTCTTCAACACTTAACTTTCAGGCTCTTACTTTGTATCTCAAATTAAATTAAATTAAATATAATACAACTCCTTTTTATTACTAGCATCGAACTATTATACCAGAACCTCTCCAAATCCAGTGTAAGGAAACTTCAAAGGATGAAGTTTCACCTTCAAAAAGTGAAGACCAGGGTCTGTCTTTGGGTTTCCCTCCAGCCCACCATGGAGTGCCTGGGGACTGAAACTTTGTTGATATTCTACTGACTTTGGACCTGTTCTCATGCTCAGGATGCAGGAGGTATTTGGTCCATAAATGCAGAAGAACAAACTGGGTTAGGAAATCTGCATCCTGGCCTTCGAGATACAAGTGGCCTGGAACAAATTAAAAAAAAAGAAAAAAGAAAAAAGAACTTCCAGAAAGAATACTGGAAGTATCACATGAGAGGAGAGCAAATTTGGGAAATGGTCTTTCTTCCACAGAAAGAGGAGGGAGGAGTAAGAGGCATAAGGAGAATCAAACGGGTCCTAAGGATAGAGGATTTAACAGTATGCTACATTCCTCTGCTTGCTCAATGGCACTGTGATTAAGAAATTCTGTTATCGCCTGCAAAAGGAAGTTTCCCGAAACATTAAATATGATAACCTCTTAGTGGAGTTTTCCACAGCCATTGCAATAAGCACTTCTAATCACACTGGTGCAAAGTACAACCAGTTGAGATATAAGTGAGAGAACAAGGCAGTCTGGGGAAGAAAATGCTGCTCCCGATGAGGACACAGCTATCAAATATTCTCCTCAGATCACCAAGTCCAGTTCAAAATCCTTTTAAATTCTATGTGCACTATGCTTCTAATAACTGGAATGATGAACATTGGCTGCCAAGAATTCAAGGCATTGAGAAATCAGTCTACTTAATGTCAAACTCGACATTGTTTTCTCTAGTTAAACACTTATTTTTTTTTCTAAAGTGATTTTGAAAACTCGACTTAGGAACTTCTAGAAAACATTAACAATCAAATATTTATTATGAATAGTAATGATATTAGCAAGGACAATAAAGATCAGTCCTTTTGATGTTATATCCCTATATATTTGATATTTGAAGCACATGAATGTGGCTGTCTGAATGTGACTAGTTCATGGTGTCTTTCTCAATGTTTCAACTTTTTTTTTCAAATGAGTTAAATGTGATCATTGTTTTCTATGCTGTGGAAAGGAAAATCCCTGGAACTGGTTGAGTTCAGATAGTAACAACGGAAGACTCAAGAATAAAGAATTGCTGTGAATGTACCACTCTCTCCTCTACCTGAATCAAACTGGATGGATGAACAAACCACTGGTGAACTCAATGTTAAAAAAACATCAAATTCCATTCCCCATTAGCAAGAGCCTAAACCAATGTTTTCATGTTTTCCCAAGTGGGTAATAGGAAGTGTGTACCATAGCAATGGCTGCTTTCCATTTTTATCTCAGAGAAGGTAGATTCTTGTGAGGCAAGGGGAAACACAGCGATTTTATTTTATCTGTTTGATTTTGGGTCCATACCCAGCCATGCTCAGGGGTTACTCCTGGCTCTGACTCAGCAATTATTTCTATGGTTTTTGGGGGACCATATGGGATGCTGGGAATTGAACCCAGTCAGTAGCATTCAAGACAAGAATCTTACCCTCGTACTAGCACTCCAGCACCCCCTTCTCTTTTTTTTAAAGGAGGAAGTAGAACAAATAGTTAAAGAATCTCTCCAAAAATGTTCTGAAACTCAGCAAAAATCAATAAATTAAATGGGCTATTGCTAATTTTTGGAAAAGGGATTTTTTTCCTCTATAAATTTCTTCTATTACATCTTCAACCAGCCCCAACTATTTTACAATAGTAAATTTTCTCAGATCTTCACATAGAACGCTCAAAGTAAGCTGCCCTTTATTTTCTATTGATTAACTAGAGGGTCATCTACAAACCTTTAGGTTACTTAGAGATAGTTATTCATTCTTTTCTGCAATTGTAGTTTACTGAGTGCCCACTAAATTTCTCATAATTCTCCAGTCATAGTGATGATAATCTATCTCCAACAGGGAAAGACAGAGAAGACACTAATCATTAATATGTAATACATGTAAGATGAAGATAGATGGGTATAGATAAGTAATAGATAACAATATAAATCCATAAACTATGATGTATTCAGGAGAAAAGGTAAAAATATAAATAGCCACTGCCATTAATAATCTTGTTAATCAGTTTTACAAAACCAGTATGGAATTACTAATTTTTAAAGCTTCAGAGAATAACTATCTCAGGTAATAATGGCAACATTCATTTCTATTAGCAATTTAGTCAGTGTCAAGTCTAGGCTCATTGTCATCTTATTCACTCCCTCTCACCCCCATTTTCCACTTGCTATTCTATACTGTTCCATCTGAAATAGGGAACAAGAAGCCACGACCACAGAAAATTTTTACCAGCATTGACCCTCATCCATTTTAGAGCAACTTCTTGACTCTTTAATTCTTCAAAACCATTTATCAGGTTTTCTGTTTTTAGTGGCATATGGTCTTATTACTAGCTATTCACAAGGCTGCACTTTTGGAAGTCACATCGATAGGGTTAGCAGCTTTAACAACTAAAAATGCAGGCTGCCCAATTAGATATGAGTTTCAGACTATCAGCACATATTTCTAGCATCAGTAATATCTATGACATATGTATGGGGGAGAAATTATGTATCAAATCACTGTTTTATCCAACACCCCTATAAGTGAGGATCCAGAAAAGTTGATTCATGTCTTCACTTGTGTAGATAGAGGCACTGACTCAAGTGGGAAGGAGAGAAAGAGCTTCCAGATTCACTGCCCTCAAGGTTAGATCAATCACATGCAGAAGAGCAAACTTTCCCTGCAAGCCCCATTCCAAAGGTCTGCCTTACCTACATCATGAATAAGGATCAATCTGCTCTGAACTTTGCTAGTAACCAGCCCTCTGGCACAGGCTCCACACCTACAGGTGAAGAAGAACTTAGTGGAACACTTCTCTTTGGCTGGGGATGGAGCTTAGTGGTGGATTATATAAATACCTCATATATATAATCCAGATTTTATATATATATATATATATATATATATATATATATATATATATATATATATATATATATAAGATTCAATTCTGTAATTCAGGTAATTTCTCTAGGTTCTATAGGCATTTTCAAAATATATTCAATTTAATGGAGTATTTGAAACATTTATAAATTTATATTCATATTTTTCTCCTGATAAACACAAATGGATAAGCAGCATTAAATAGGAACACTGTAGTCACCTGTCATTTCCTAGTAATTGTGGCAAAGAAGTATTTGTGGTGAGCATGTTGCCTGGCAAAATACAAAATTATGAGTTTGTGAGATGAGCTATAAGTTTTTTTAAAAAGTACCCTGCAACAATTTTTAAATGTTTAAAATATTAAATAAAAACAAGAAATACATTTCAAAGTTATGTTTTGCAAGTTCTAAAAGTAAGGACAATAGCATATCTAGATAGCTAATTTATATCCTCTTTTAGCCCAAGATTGATATAATAGAGTCCTAGTTGCTAGAAATATTCTAGTAGTTATTGAGTAGTTACTGACCTAACACCACCTATATTATGTCAAAGACAGTAATTCTCACCAAACAAACCTATTTTACTTATCTGGTGTGTTTTGGAGGCCATGGGAGTGGATTTGTCTAACCCAGTTGTATTTAAATCTTTCTCCTTTCTTGTGCTAAGGAATCACTCCTGGTGATGCTCTAGGAACTGTGTCCTATGCTGGATCAAAGTGAAGTTGCTGCAAGCAAAGTATTTGTTTTATTCCTGATTCTAGCCCAGCTACTAATTTTTTCTTTCATTTTTTCTCCCCCTTTCCACTTTTTTTTTTTGCCTAAATCCTGCAGTTATACAAGATCCCTTATTTTAAGATTATACACTCTAGTTGAGAAAGACAGATATCATGGTTACAATCAATATACTCTGTACTCTTCATGCTAGGTACTATAAACTATGTTCTCTATATTAACACTGCACTTCAACTCTATAAAAAGGTATCTGTTCTGGACTTCTCTGAAAAAGATCAGCAGATGGCCAATAAGCATATGGAGGGGGAAAGTTCATTATTACTTATTATATATTAGGAAAATTAATATCAAGGTAACAATGAGATACCAACTCACACAAGTGAAGAAAGACACATATCAAAATACTGAGAAAAGGGGCCAGAAAGATAGTACAGCAGGTAAGAGCATTTGTCTTTTAAGTGTCTGACCAGGGTTTTTGATCCCTGGCATCCCATATGGTCTTTTGAGCACTGTCAGGAATAATTGCTGAGTATAATGGCCAGTGGTAGCCCAAAAGCAAAAAAAAAACAAAACAAAAATACTGGGAAGATTCTATATTGGCGAGGGTGTGGTGAAAGAGGAACTGTTGCTAGTGAGAAATTTACCTGGTTTGACCTTTATGAAAAAAATAAGGAGATAACTCAGTCATCTAAGAATCTGACCCAAAAATTCCACTTCTTGGTATCTACCCTCCAGCACACAATAACATTCATTTTTAAAAGAAGACATTAAAAACATATGCACATTATTCTTTGCAGCACTTAGTGCAAAAGCTAAAAGATGGACTCAAACTAGGTGTCCAATGACAGATATGTGAATCATGAAGATGTGGTATATATACATGAAGAAAATTGTGAGGAGTGATAATATCCTGCAATTTACAGCAACTTGAATAAAACTGGAAGATATATTGAATGAAGTTAGTCAGAAGGAGGATAAACACAACATCATCCCAGTTATATACAGTATATAGAATAATTGGATAAGGGAATGCAATGTTTGAAGGGGGAGATCTCTAGATCACCCTTGGCCCCAGAGTTCAGAGAGAATAGAGAAGAAAAGAAATTGAGAGTTGAAACAGAGAAAGACAATATGCAATGGGGAGCAAGATTCAAGAGGATCTGAGCTGTATGGTACAACTAAATAACCAAAGCATGAACTCAACAACATTGAAAACAAGAAATTAAAACTCTAGCAACCAAACTTGAAAATGTGCCTGTCAAGATAGCACTCTGGGAATGAGGCGTGAAAGGTAGATGGGAGAGAACCTGGGAACTCTGATAGAAAGTAGAAGACACTGGTGGTAGAGTTCATGCTGGAACATAGTATGTCTAAAGCCCATCTATAAATAACTTTGTAAATTGTGCTTTGATAAAATTAAAATAAATGATTTTTAAAGCACCTGATTGTCATGTTATCAAAGAGAAAACTGAGTTCTAGACCAAGTCTGAGGTAAGGTCACAAAGCTAGTTTGTCCAGTTGGCTCAAGCTGAGTCCAAGCTTTGGACTGAAAGCCTCAATGGCTCCTTTGTTGATACAAAGGAATAGCATTATGAAAATTGAGGTGCATAGTTAATCGCTTATGTGTACTCCAAAGCACAAATAAAGCACAATCAATCTGCAATTTCCTGAGACTAGGAAAAACAGAAAAGTGATCCCTTCAATAAGGCAGCAAGTAGCTTAAGCTATCCAGCTGACACAAGATGAGATACCTTTGGCTGACCACAGCCCCCACACGAGTGATTCTCCTGCACTCTCTTCATGACTGCCAATTACCAGATTTCTTCCCAGTGGGCCTCAGCCATGACTGTGTATTCAATCACCCAGGGAGTCTGGAAACTAGCTAATGACCAGAACAAATCCCTGACTAATTAAAATCAGAGTTTGGGGAGAAAGTCAGTCCTAAATGTTTAAAAAAATTTCCTGTGTGGCCAAGATTGAGAACCATTGCTATCTGATAACAGCCTGAGGTTCTGCCAGAGAATATTTGACAGTAGAAGAGCCAATTTCTGCTTATTATAGAGAAGACTACATTCAGCTAGTGGGGATAGATGCAGGTGCTGCTAACCATCCTACAGCATCAAAGATAGGCCCTTTCCCCAAATAAAAAATATGTTTCTTCAGAAAAATCAATCATAAACACTAAGGTTGAGTAACAGAAAGAAGATAGCTAAACTGTGATAATCTGATTTTACAGAAGGTACTTGCAGGAGCTGTGCAAACAAACTGTATTTGTAAGCTTGTCTGCTAACCACATATTCAGTGATGTGGAAAAGAGGTAGCAAGAACTAAGGTTCACCTTGCATGGCTTCGTAAGGATGGCCCACTCAATCTTGATTGTGTTTGAAACATCCTTTAGCAACTACAATGGAGAAAATGAGTCTGGGCCTGTGTGGTGTACATCTCTCTCTCTCTCTCCTTCCCCCAGATTCCCTTTCAATGCTGTAGGAGATTAAGTTATGATGGAACTTCAATGGGCACCAGTATCTCCTTGGGAGCCAGCTCTACACAAAGAAGGTTACTACCAATGCATACATTTCTACAGTTCTCTGCCTGAGAGGCAGAGGCATATCTGGACCTCACAGGAAGACAACCAGAAGTACCCACAAGGCAAAGTCCACAGCAGTGGCCTTTAACATAATAATGGATAGAGTAGATGAGGGAATTTCACCCCTGCCCTGGCATAAATTAAGCTCCAGAGAGAATGAGAGTAACAATAGGTCTTTTACAATTCATTCTCACTCCATCCTGAGTAATGGGACTCAAATACATTTCTGGTCAGACCCTCCTTTTTGTGCTACCTCTGGAAAAACATGTCTCAAAATATATTGAACAATCGGCCTACAACACACACACAAGAATGAAATAGAGAGAAAGGAACCTGGCGATATCTTTGTCTATCCTGGTGCAAAAAAAAAAAATCTTCAAAAGGCCGTTATTAATATATTTAAACAGAATAGCAAAGGTTGTGTATAGGCAAAGCAACAAGAGAATGCCATTATAAAAAAAATTGAGAACCAGAAAATATTCTTGGAACTTAAGAGATAGGACAGATAAAATGAAAAATAAATCAATAAAATAGCTGTAGATAAAAATCTAATCATTTGCCAGGATAAAGAACAAAAATTAAAAGTGAGAATAATTGGAGAAAAATAACAGATAGTAAACAGTAAAGCCAACCTACACAATTTTATTTCTTTTTATTATTTTATATGCTACTCCTAGGCCAAAGCAAATATATACTGAATAAAGACTTTATTCAGTATACTAATCACTTATATCTTCATATGCAAACCACTTAGACCTACTGGCACTATACAATTTTCTCCAATCCTAGAATATACATACTGAATAAATACTGCCACCCTTCTTTGTAGGTATTTGTGTCATTTTTCATTTCTAATCACAGCCACTGCAGAAAAGCCAGCTTTGTACAGGTACTGACATCACTGGAGAAATGTAGCAATGCAATGTTGAAACTCCAGTTAATGGTTTGCCTGGTAGAACAGATGTTGCTGCTTCCCTTGAAATGCAAAAATATTTCATGGTCATTCTACTGAGTTCACCAGGGCAACCCAGAGAAACTTGGCACACAGTTGGAAACCATCATTTGAGCCAAGGTACTATTTGTGCTAACATCAAGGATATTTTATCCAACTGAGAATACTCTTAATAAAGAAGTTAATAAAGGCTTTCAAAAAGGAGAAACAGGTACACATATACGAAAGAGATGGTCATGACATTGCACCCAAAACTCTGATGTTGCTTCAATGACCACATCCAACCTATCAGAGAGGACATTAGAGATGTGACACCTTTACCTGCCTAGGGTCATTCTAAGGAAGATATTGAGGGAAGCCTTCCAGAAATATAAGGGAATAAATCAAAAGTCAAGAACAGAAAGTCTAGGAAAACAAACATGAGAGAAGTGACAAGATTAGGCTGAGGAAGAGGGCACTGGGTCAAGACAGAACTAGTTCGGCATGGCTGGGATCTAGGAGAAAAACAAACACAATGGTGAACTATAGAATAAGTAAAATTACTGCTAAAACTAGGACAAATTTTTGCTGCATTTTAGGACAAACCAATGTAACAGATGTAAGAACACGAAGCAAATTGTGTGTATGAAGAGGGGAATTATTAGCCAGAAAGGTGAGTATAGACAATTACTTGACTAGAAAATAAAACTATAACAAGGCCAGAATGATAAAACAGCAGATAGGGTGTTTGTCTTGCATGCAGCCAACCCAACTGGTTTCAATCTCCAGCTTCCCATCTGATCCCCTGAGTCTGCCAGGAGTGATTTCTGAGCACAGAGCCAGGACTAACCCCTAAGTAGGGCTGGGTGGGGGTCCAAAAACTTATAAAAATAATCCCAATTTTTTAAAAACATCAATTATTTCAGTCTATGGTGGCTAAAACTGTCAAAAAGCAGTGCAAGCAGGTATATTGTTGCAAATACTCAAACAATATATATTATATATTAGAGTATATATTTTAAATATGGAAAATCTATTTTAATGTTAGAATGCACATAAACTTTCTGGGGAATAGAGGAGCCTGAGGGCAGGATAGGCAAAGGAATGCTATTATATATATATTTATATATATTAGATAAAATCTAAAAATAAACCAAAAAACAGAGGACAAACTATAAATATTGCAAGCAAAAGGAAAAATCATTAACCTTGATTTTCATTGCAGAAGAAAGCATGTTTCAGATAAAAGTATTTGAAATTTAGGGCCCTGAGTAGCCTAGGAATTTTCTGTTTTTTAAACTTCACTCTGCTTATGCAACACTTCTGCATAAGTCACCTCTTCTGAGAAGTGTTCTTTTCCACTTCACATATCCTTGGTACCAACAGATCATCCATAAGACCTGATACAGCATTCACTCCTTTATAATTTATTCTTCTTCATAAGATGCATTTGCAATTTATATCAATGTAATTTATTACTCTACACCTGTCTCCTATCTGAACTGTTCTATTTTTATAAAACAGGAATTTCATCTTAATCCTCTATAGATTTTTGCCTTAGAGTACCAACAGGGACTCAAATGATAAAAAAAAAAAAGAATTTAATAACTAATTCTGTATATATTATAAAACATGTCTCAATGCAAACAATATATTTATAATATTTTGCTACATCTGACTTGGGAAATACGCCTTAAAAATCTCTGCGGTCAGGACCAGAGAAATAATTGTGGGGTAAAAGTGTCTGTTTTGCATGGTACTGACCCCATTCAATCCTCAAGCACTGCATAGGGTTCTGAGCACCACTAGGAGGTTCCCTGAGCACACAGTTCAGAGCACAGAAAGAGGAATAAACCCTGAGCACAATTGGGTGTGAGCCTCCTCCCCACCAAAATAAAAAAAAAAAAATCATTGGATTCAAATTTCCTTTTTCATTTGTTTTATTTGTTCATTTGTTTTGGAGCCAAACCTGGCTGTTTGTGTTCAAGATTTCCTACTGAACCTATGCTAGGGATTACTTTTAGCAGGCTCGAGTGATGATGTGTGGTACAGGGAATTCAAGCCTAGGTTTGCTACATGCAGAACACACACCTTATCTCCTTCTCAGAGTCTTGGAGTCAAATTCTCAAAGTCAAGTTTTTGCCCAATGCTTTGATAATGGCTCTTGTTACTCGTAGGGGATCCTTTTAATCTGAGATCACTTTAGATTAAATTATCTACCTTAAAAAACAAATATCCGCAGACTGACATTGTGAACTCAGATAATATTTATTAGACCAGATCTGCAATTTGAAATCTTAGGGTATGGAGACTAGAGAGATAGTACAGTGGGCAGAGTGTTTGCTTTGCATGCAGCCAACCCAGATTCAATCCCCCCATCACCCCATATAGTCTAAGAGCCCCACCAGGAACATCCCTGAGCTCAGAATCCGGAGTAAGGTTCAAGAAATGTGTGGCCCAAAAACAAAAACAAAAACAAAGAATCTTAGGGTATGTATTTTTGTGTCCTTTCACCAGGAAAAAAATTTCAACACATTTCTTTGTTGTCCATTTTTGTTCATTGGGTTTATCTTTCCTTTTGGCTTTTGACTGTTCCAACCTTTAGGGGATATTCTATTAGATTTCTCATCTTAGAATTTCTACCTTAGTGTCTGCCTTGCAAGCGCTAGCCAAGGAAGGACCGTGGTTCGATTCCCCGGCATCCCATATGGTCCCCCCAAGCCAGGGGCAATTTCTGAGCGCTTAGCCAGGAGTAACCCCTGAGCATCAAACGGGTGTGGCCTGAAAAACCAAAAAGAATTTCTACCTTAGGAGTAGAGAAATTATGATATATCTTCTCCTGAATAGCTTCCTACTTTCCTTGAAACACTAACAAAAATATAACAATAACAATAACCAAATAACATACTAAAGCATAATTCTGGCATAAATTTTATGCAAATTTTACTTTTTTAATAATATAACCATTTTGACTTCATTTGGGTTTTATTTATTTATTTATTTATTTATTTATTTATTTATTTATTTATTTTTGGTTTTTGGGTCACACCCAATGGCTCTCAGGGGTTACTCCTGGCTAAGCGCAAAGAAATCACTTCTGGCAGGCACGGGGGACCATATGGGATGCCGAGATTCGAACCACCGTCCATCCTGGATCGACTGTTTGCAAGGCAGCTGTGCTATCTCTCTGGCCCCTTGACTTCATTTGGATATAAAGATCATCCACATCTCTGCACTTACTGGAAAACATTTAAAAGAAGTTTTTATTTTGCTGTGTAAGTTAAATCCTTACTTGCCATTTTACATTTACAAAGCACTGTTCTGCATGTTCATGCACATTCAGCATATTAGACATAGTTCACATTTGCCTACCCTAGCCCACAGCAGCCTACGCTGTGGTTTGGTTGATGGGAAAAATCTGAGACTACTAAAAGTCATCAATGAAATGTTTCCTTGTGAGCTCCTAATTCATCCTGGACAAGGGAAACACACATTCCAAAGCTGTCAACTACACAATTAAGTTCCCTAACATGACAATTAGTAATTTCTTCCTGTGACCCCCCCAAAAGGCTGTATCTAACTAAACCACTGAACTGTTCAATCTCTATGACTGAGTTTCTATCAGAGAATACTGCTGAGGTAAGCATGCGACATGACATTTCATTTAGTTAGTTATTATTTAGTGCTTATTATGTTCCTGGTAATGAGCTAATCATGCTCCTACACACAATCACTTTACTCTTTACAATGAATCAATTAACTACGAAGAGGAAGCTTGCAGGTTAAGTACTTTGCACGGGATCAAACAACCAGAAAGAAAGAGAGTAGAAAAATTAAGTCCAGAGCATGTAAATCAAAAGCCCATCTTCTAAGCCACTGTACTCTACCGCTCTGAACAGAAAGAAAAGGCACCACCGGGGAAAGAATGGCAATTTGAACAGTGTGGCAAATGAACAGGTATGTCTGATGCAGTAAGATTCTGCACATGTATCAATATGCTAGAATGGCACTCCAAACTACAGAGAAGAGAAGTAATTTTTCAAAGTACTAAGCTCATGTGTGGGTCATCATTTAAATTTCCATTATAATCGCTACTAATCAAGAATTTTTCCATCTAGGCCAGCCTACATTGGGAGTGGGGTTCATCTGCATGGGTCTGTTAGGGCATTTGCTTCATGGTGCATATACCATCTTTTAAGTCTCACTCTGTAGGCCAGAGCTAAAGGCAAGCATTATTATAGATCAAAGACAGTGAAGTGGGTAATGAGGTTTGGTATATAAAATACTTGGTATAAATGCAGGGGAAATTCTTTTCTTCAACATAGACTGCTTTGAAATGCCTCATTTGAAACAGAATTCTTAGTAAACCAGTAGCTGCCGGAGAATAATTTCTCTCCACCAAATGGACCACTGGTAGCTTCTGCTAGATGTCTTTCACAGGCGCAGAGCTGTGTGCACTGAGTTATTTTTAATATATGCTCCACGGGGTGACTGTGAAAACGCGCTGCTGAGCATGAAAAGCACCACGGCGCAACAAGGAACAGAGAGCCGTGTACGATCGGCTACACTCAGGAGTAAGGGCTAATTTCTTAAGCTTCTACATAAGCTGAAAACAAAACCTTTCCAATATCCAAGAAGAAAGTTTTCCTCTCCTTGGGCTTCAAACATGTGCACATCTTTAGACTGGGAAGTCCCTGAGTGACAGGAGGCAAAGGAAAAGAGATCAGAAGTCTGACATTCAAAACAATCCTCACATTTCCCTTATCACTTTGCAAATCATGCCTGGCTCTTTTTTGCTCAACGGCTTTTCAAGTCTGGTCTAAAGTGCAGTCTTTTTTCCTCTTCCCAGACAGAGCAGGTAATGGTTTCCATGCTCAGAGGCCCAGTAGGAGTCTTGAATTCCAAAGGTCGGTATGAGTGGTAGAGAACAGATGATGTCACAGATAGGTTGAGGAAAACCCCCATCTCTTCCCTCTCTCCCTCTCTTTCTACCTTGCTCTCTTCTCTTCTCCACTCTTTCCCCCTTGCTTTCATGTCCTTTCATTCACATTTTTCTTTTATTCCCTTCTAACAAGCAGACTGATGTGTGCCCGGTACTCTGGTCTATGTGCTGAAGTACAATTCCCACAATATTTTTATTATTGTCACTTCCTTGTGTCAGCTTCAAGTGTCCTCCCTCCTTAGCTATCATTACTATTGTCCACTCCCTGGGATTAAACTCAGCACCTTACACCTCCTGGCCCTCCCTGTTCACACAGCAGGAAGAGTCTGGTAGGTGCCAAATAACCCGGTGTTACTTCCCTCGGGTGCACAGTCACCTCTTAAATCAGATCATCTCTGAAACTTGCACTTCCGAACACCATCCACAGAGGTTCCACCTGGTGTCAAACCTACAATAGGAGGGAAATCACCTGACTAACAGAGGCTTTCCTGAGGAAGGAGCACAAGTGTAATTCAGGAATACTGTTGGTGGGTCAAGGAATGGCCACTCACACATGAGAGGTTTACTATCCTTCAATTCAGCTAGAAACAGAGTTCTAGAGAGTCATCTTGAAATGGACTCTGGTATTTCCTTGTTTCAAGCCCTGTACACTCAGAATAAAATCCAACTTGGAGGGAGGCCCACACTTTTCCCCCTCCTCAGTCCTCTTTATTCCCTTTCAGTGAGCAGGGCTTATGTTTCAGTCTGCCCCTAAGCTCGCTGGTGCCATCCTGAGGGGTCTGCCCTCGGTAGTAAAACTGAAGTCCCTTCAAAGGGCAACCAGGGTCCCAGCATGCCCTGATATGCAACTCAGAGCTTCATGCTATACTGCAGGGGTCTTCAAACTTTTTAAAGTGGGGACCGGATTATGGTCCCTTAGAGAGCTGGAGGGCCGAACTATATGAGCTACTATTTCCTACTCACACTGCACATATCTTATATAAATAAAATAAACCATTTATAAATAAACAGATCACACACCAGGATTTCAATGGGAACTGTGGGCCTGCTTTTGGCTAATGAGATGGTCAATGTCCGGTTCCATATTTGTCACTGCCAGCCGTAACAAGTGATGCAAGTGGGCATCAGTTTATCTTGATCTGGTTGGAGATTTCAGATTCATTATTGAAAAAGTCTGTTCATAGGCATAAGTGCTACCAAAGATGGTTACCATTTTGAGTGCATGGTTCCTGATATTTGGATATACACTGAGTGTACATGCTGGCAGGTATCTTGGCAACCAAACAGCGCTCACTGCTGGCGGGCCGGATCAGACTCCTCTGCGGGCCGCAAGTGGCCCGAGGGCTGTAGTTTGAAGACCCCTGCTATACTGTCTGGGACATTTCTAGGTCAAACCTTTCTTTAACTAGTGAATAGTTTCTTCTCTGTGCTACATATTACTTGGGGGTTGGGGGGGATCACATTTGGTGGTGCTCTTGGGTATTCAGAAGTCACTCCTGAAAGTGCTCAGAAGACCAAATGTTCTGGGATCAAAAAAAGTTCTGGGATCAAACCAGAATTGGCCACATGTTATAAGTTGCCCTCTGTAGCATTTCTCTGGATCCCTCAAATATTTTTTTCTTGAGAGCAATACCCTAGTGGTCCTTTACTAACTTTTAATTAGTAAATAAAGGGTTAGATGAGGAACTTCTATGCAATGAGCCTTTCCCACCCAGGTTTATGTATAAGACAATCTTTGTTTTGGGTGAAACCGAGTTGTAAACAAACAGATACAAAGAAACCAGGGTTGATCTTTGCTTTGGGTAAAATAAGGTGTAACTTAACAGCCCAGCACCTCTGGGTTTGAGCAACACCACAATACTTGACTGTTCTGTCCATTACCTAAATATCACCAGAGTGACTCTGAGGTTCCCTGAGCACTGCTTGGAAGCATCTTATAAATGCAAAAGAGAGGCAAAAAACAGAGCCGGAGAGATGGCATGGAGGTAAGGTGTTTGCTTCCCATGCAGAAGGTCGGTGGTTCAAATCCTGGCATCCCATATGGTCACCTGAGCCTGCCAGGAGCTATTTCTGAGTGTAGACCCAGGAGTCTCCTCTGAGCACTGCTGGGTGTGACCTCCTCCCCCAAAAAAGAGGCAAAAAACATAGTTTTGTGCTTTGAAATGAGAAAGATTTCAGCTGCTATCACAAGCTTAAAAAAATGAAAGAAATATAAAGTCAAATCATATGAGTGATCTCTAGAAAGTTCTGGAAAAGTCATGGGGCCAGATGATCTCCAAGAGTATTCAGAAAAGAATGTGTCCAGGAAACACCCTTAATTTTACTTCAATGTCTGCATTAGATATTTGATTTTAAAAATTGATAATAAATGTATAGTTTCATTTTCTATGGCTTCTGGTCATTTGTTACAACTGCAATAAAAATAACACAGCATAAAAATGGAAAAAAGAAATTATTAGGACAAATGATTGCACCTTCTCATCAGCAGAGGACAGCATATCTACTTATCTCATACAGCTGTTTATAAGGCTCAAAAGCTTTACTAGAATCTAAGCCTTAGGATTTGCTCACTGAAGTCTTCTCTTTTTGGCAAGTGACTTAATTAGTTTGTGCCTCAGTGTTCTCATCTGTGTAACAGACACACTACCAGTTCTGGATGATTGTAATCCAATTTGTTAGTCATGAACCTGGTAAAATGTGTTATAAAGTGTTAGTCATTAATAAATCATAAAAAGCTCACAGAAATATCAGGCAAATAAAGAAGTATTGAAAAATAAGTATGCAGAAAGAATCTAGCTCTCAAGAAGATGGGCACTAAATGCAGGTTCTGACAACAGTTCAGACATTTATGGGGAACTGGAGCTACCCAGACTCATGGGAACAGCGTCCTACACATACTCCTTTATATAAATAACATTTAAGAAATTCTATTGCTTTTTAAATTAGCGCTTGCTTAGGTTATATTATTTATACAACTCACTTCATGATAATGAAGTGGCTGTGCTTACTTCTATGGTTCAGGATCAGTATGTCTTTATATCTTAGCCATGTTTCTCAACCAGCTTAGCAAAATTCAATACATAAAATGCAAGAAAAGAGTCAGGAAGATGCCTTAAAGCATAGAATGCACACTTCACTGGTGTAAGCGACAGATTTAATCCCCACACCACAAGGTACCCCAAGATATTAGAACAACATAGAGCTGGAGACATGGCACAAAAGTGCACATGATTTGCATGTGTGAGGCCCAGGTTTGAGCTCTGTCACAGCCCCCAAAACATCTAGAAGTATCCCTCCAGCCACAAGCTGAGAAAGTCACTGAGAACTACCAGGTATAGTTCTCTCTCCCCCACAAAATGTTAGAGGACACCAAGACAAACTAGTAAAGAGATGATCCCTGACGAGGGGGCAATATCAGCTTCATTTTATTAGAACAGTGAAAGAATCACCATAAATGTTGGCTACGTGCTATTTAAATATTTGTTCTGAGTCTTCTTCCATAATGCAGCCAAGTGAAGCAAGAATTATTTTCCCCTTTCCCCGTTTTTCTCAGAAGAAGCCACAGAGGTATAGGGAGATTAGGGTAAAACTGGCAGAGTGGACTCAGGCAAGTACATACACTTGCTCTCAAGACTTTACTTCCCTGGATGTTTAATCCACTGGTAGAGATAGAAATGTCCACTAGAGGGCGCTTGTCACATCATGGGCTGAAGGTTGGCAGTAGTTGAAATGCTCCATTGCCGCTCTTAAAACACAAAGCAACAGCAGAAAGCTTACAAAGTCAGGGTCATTGTTATACCTCTTCAAATACATCTCTCTTATGCCCAGATACAGCACACAAACACCTTGCTTCTGGAATCAAGACTGCAGTTTCAAAATATGAGCACGTAGGTATGTGATTTAAAAAAATCTCTGATGGGTCAGATAAATTCCTTCAACTGGGAATCTCTCTGCCAGATCCAACAACAAAAGGCTGAATGGGTTCTGCTTGAATGAGAGTAGATGACCCATGGCTCCACTCTGAGTGGCCAACAAATGCTCCCCTTGGAACAAGAGGCACTATGGGGGGAGATGGGCTTAGAGTGGTGTGCATGGGTCCGGGACCACTTCTAGTGATACGAGGCCCTCTGGGGTTCAGTGCTGAGGATGCTGGGTGTGGAGGGGAAAGTATTAACCAAGTGGGGCCTTCTAGACTAGATACCCAGTGGGACTCAGAACAAAAATACTATTTTATTTTACTTTTTAAAAAATTTGCTTGAGGGCCTGGAGAGATAGCACAACGGCATTTGCCTTGTAAGCAGCCGATCCAGGACCAAAGGTGGATGGTTCAAATCCCGGTGTCCCATATGGTCCCCCGTGCCTGCCAGGAGCTACTTCTGAGCAGACAGCCAGGAGTAACCCCTGAGCACCACCGGGTGTGGCCCAAAAACAAAAAAACAAAAAACAAAAAAACAAAACAAAACAAAAAAATTTGCTTGAAGCAAAATACATTTTATTAAAAGAAATTTACTTAGAGAAATAAAATGTGAGGGAAGAGGAAGAGAGAGAAAGATATCTGTTCAAGAGAGAACACTGGCTACTCCAGAAGACAGAAAAAAAAAAAAAAAAAAGAAGAATCACCATTTTCAGGAAGGTATCTGCTGATATCTGTTCTCTCTAAAGACATTTGAAACTTCAGGCTGGGGTAGAGGGAGACTACAAACACTGAGTGCAAATGGTTTACATTCAAGAAGCCCCCAGATCTTCCTCAGAGAACCAATCTGCATTTTCTAACTATGCAGTATAGGGATCTCACCTGAAACTGGTGAGATAGTACAATAGGTAGAATGCTTGCTTCTCACACACCAACCCTGGGCTCAGTCCCCAATAGAGAGCACATAGTCTCACCTGAGTACTGCCAGGAATGATTTCTGAGTGCAGAACCAAGAATAAATACTTTGCATAGCCAGGAATTGGCTCCAAGCCAAAACTGAACAAACAACAATAACAACAACAAAAGAATGTCATATAGGAGAGGTGTTTTTTTTGTTTTGTTTTACTAACCTCATTTTCCCACCTGCTGCATCAATAAAGCTACACAACTGCTAGATATTTTTGTTGTTGTTTTTTTTTTCCTCGTCAAAAACTGAACACAGGACTATGTATATAAAGTAGATCTCTACTGAAGCAATATCTCTGAACCTGTATACATGTTCATTTTGTTTTGGGACCACACCTGGTTGTATTCAGAGCTTGCTCCTGGCTCTTTCTAAAGATTATTCATGATAGTAACCATGGGGCCATATGGGGTGCCAGGGATGAAACCGAATCCAGGTTAACCACAGGCAAGGTAAATACCCTACCTGTTGTATTATCTCTCTGGTCTATATAAGTGTTTTCAACTATAAAGCTTCATTTCTTCCTCTTGGGAGGGGCGGGGGAGAGGAAGATGTATTAAAAATCTGAGATGGAAAGGATTTGCTTATGTCTCACATATATCTTCCAGTATATCCTGGTGCCCAGCATACTACAGTCCAAACTGCACTGGTCCCAAATTCAACCTGCCCCTTGGCACACAAACCAACACACACTTGAGTCAAGAAAACTTTTTTCTGTTTGCTTATGTTAATCATAAAGCCAAAGCAAATAGCCTTCCACTTCCAGAATCCAACCTAGCAATTAAGTATGAAGACATCACAAATCCTCTAGAAAATGGGGTGGAGGGAGGAAAACCCTCTGTTCCTACCACAGAGTTGCATCAGCTGCCACACTTAACCAAGTTGGCTTTCCAACTTTGAACTTTCTCAGATTCAAATAGCAGCAACAGTGGGGGTGAGGGGACAGGAAATTGATTTTGGCCTCAAATCAACTAGCAGTTTACAAGGTTGGGTGGAAACCTTTTTTGATGTCTATGGGGCTCTTTTATTTATTTCCACTTATGAGAGAGTACCCTACCCTAAGTAAAAGACCCAGACACTCAGTCTAGTCTGTTCATTCAGGGTGAGGGGCTGAATAAATAAATGAATAAATAAATATAACAATTGCATACTAGCATTGTACAAGGAACATGAGCTCAGGGAAGAGGGGTAGCAATGGAGAGATAAATGCATTGTGGTTGAAGGAAAGGAAAGCATACTCCCTTATTTTGTTTGTTTTTTAGTTTTTCTTTGGTGCTACTCCTGGCAGTACAAGAGTTACTCCTGGCTCTGTGTTCAGGGATCATTCCTGGCAGTGCGTGGAGGACCATATGAAATTGAACTCTCTTGTAAGACAAATGCCTTGCCAGCTGTGCTATCACTCTGGCCCCTAGCTTTACCCACTTTTGACTTAAGCCCCTCAAAAATCTGCCTCATCAGGAAACTCCCAAAGGCGGATTCCCTGGGCGAGTTACTATTTAAAGTTGGGGCCTCAATTCTCAAAGGCATAGTTTCTTTCTTTTTTTTCTTTTTTTTTTTTTTTTTTTTTTTTTTTTTGTAGTTTTTGCAGTGCTCAGGGGTTACTCCTGGCTCCATGCTCAGAAATTGCTCCTGGCAGGCACAGGGGACCATATGGGACGCCGGGATTCGAACCCATGACCTTCTGGATGAAAGGCAAACCCCTTACCTCCATACTATCTCTCCGGCCCCTCAAAGGCATAGTTTCTAAGACACCTATCTCACACGCGGTGGGTATGTGTCTATTTACAATTGCTAGTGGCTTTCACACTCCTTGGGAGAAATTTTCCTGGAAAAGGAGGTTAGAAAAACCACTTCCAGTCCCTCCACCCAGATTGACAGGCCTACACCTGGCAGCATACTTGAACCTTCGCACAAAACTGCAGCCACATACTTGCAGCCACATACTCCCAACAGTCTTGCCATAAGTCTGGCAGATTCCCCGTGCGCGCCCCCCAACACCCCCACTGGAAAGGAGAGAAGGATCTTGAAGAGCTAGTGCATCATCTCTCTCTGATCCCTTTAGGATTCAACCCTTCTAAGCGCTGCCATGCGGGGGAAGTGGGGCGAGGGGGTGTCAGATGGGAGAGAAAACGGTGCCAAAGCAGAAAAGTCTCCCTGCGTGGCTAAGATTGGGCGAGTGGGCTCAGACAGGCACAGCAGAGCAGGGCGAGCAGCTCTGGAGCTGCTTCCAGATAGCACTTCCCAGCCCAGCCAGGACCCCGAGGTTTTGCAAAATAAAGATGGCAGCTGAGTGCCATGGACACCTCGACCCTGCAACTTGGCCTAGCCTTAAGTCCCTGCCGGAATGCCTCCCGGGTGGAGAGGAGGCGGGAGGAGTGCGCCCAGTGGGTAAAAGTTGTCCAAACTCCCTGCCCACATGCCACACCCCACACCCCAGAGGAGCGCACCCCTGGGTGGGACGGCACGTGGGTGCGAGCGCCGGCGAAGGGTGCTGGGGCCTTAACCCCTTACCTTCCAGCAGCACTTCCTTGCCCGCGCGCTTCAGCGCCTGCACCGCCTCGTCGTGGGTGGCGTCGCGCAGGTCGGCCCCGTTCACGGACAGGATGGCGTCGCCCACATACAGGGCCTGGGTCTGGTCGGCCGCCAGCCCCTTGAAGATCTTGCTGATAAGGATGGGCATCTTGTTCTCCTTGCCCCCCTTGATGCTGATGCCCAGGCCGCCCAGCTCCTGCTTGAGCACCTTCACGCCCCGCTTCTGGTTGGAGATGGACTCGGGCACCTGCTCGGCCAGGTCGGCGAAGGCGCTGCGGACCCCGGCGGCGGGCGAGTCGGGGGGCTGCCCCGGGCCGCCGCCGCCTCCACCTCCAGCTCCTCTGCCCAGCGAGCCGTTGGTGGCCGTCGTGGCGATGCCGTTGTACGCCGCGGCAGCCTCGTCGCAGCTGAGAAGCAGGGCGTCGTCGCTCAAGTTCACCAGAACTTTGTGCCAGCGATCGCGCACCAAAACTTCCAGCAGCCCGCTCCGCTGCGCGCGGCCGCCTCCTGCCCCGCCGGCCCCGGTCGTAGCCACTGCCGCTAGCGCCATCTTTCCGGCATTCTTACCCGGCCCAGGGCTGGCCGAAGGGGTGGGCGAAGTGGGCGACGGGGTGCCGGGGCGCGCGCGAGGGGTCTGGGTAGCACCGGGGAGCGCGCGCCGTGGCGGGGACGCCGCGCGCGCGCGGGACTGCGCTCCTAGGTCTCGGCAGACGCGCTCCGGGTGGCCGCCGCGGGATCCGGGGTGGGGAGGAGCCGCCTAAAAAGAGGGAGACACCAACACGGGGGAGGGTTGGGGTGGGAATCTAGCCAAGCAGAAAAGGCTGAGCGCGCGCTGGAGGCGGTTCGCCGGCGGGGAAGGGCGGGACCGGCCTCCACCGGGCGGCCGCTCACCTGTTCCAGCCGCTGCAGGCTCGGCGTGTGACCGCGACCGCCGCACGCCACGCCGGCACAGACCTTCCCGCCTCCTTCCAGCTCGGGGCGCAGTGCCTTCGCCTTCGCCTTCGCCCCACCCCGACCCTGCCCTCCTGCACCCCCACCCAACCCTAACCCCCCGCGGGCGTCCGCACCGCACCTTGCCAGGCTCTGCGGTCCGGCCTCCTGTGCTCCCAGCCACTCTTTCCTTCCTACCTGGCCTCTCTCCGCTCAGCGCCACCCCACGCCGACCTGTCCCTCGTCTTACTAAAGCGGTGGACGTTAGAAATCCGAGTCTCCTTGAATCCAAGGCTTCTCTTGCAGTTCTTACCTGTGTGCTCTCCGCAGGGGCTCCTGGCACAGAGGCCCCCCGGATTCTTGGACAGACCGCAGCTACGCCTGTCCCAGGAACCTTGCTGGCGCTCTAAACTTCCTCCTACTTCTTGCCTGTGTCCGAAGGTGTCCCCGCTGGCTGTGCTTTTTTTTTTTTAAGCAGGTCACTGCTTGCTCCAGCCCTCAGGGAAAAAGGTTCTTCGGGCTCCACACACTTTATATGACTTGTTCTTCTAATGACACTGCCCTCCTCTTGCCCCCCCCCCCCATGCCCCAATGCCAAATGCTTCCCAGGGTTTGAAATTGTGTTCGTTTGCTTTGGTTTTGGGGCCACAGCCGGCTGCGCTCAGGGGTTATTCCTGGATCTGCTCAGAAATCGCTCCTGTCAGGCTCAAGGATGGGATGCTGGGGATTGAACAGGTCCATCTCCTGTTGTCCACGTGCAGGGCAAATGCCCTACCACTGTTCTCTCTCTCTCTCTCTCTCTCTCTCTCTCTCTCTCTCTCTCTCTCTCTCTCTCTCTCTCTCTCTCTCTCTCTCTCTCTCTCTCTCTCTCTCTCTCTCTCTCTCTCTCTCTCTCTCTCTCTCTCTCTCTCTCCAACCCCAATAATGTAATCCACCATTTAAGAACTCAATGGCCATGGATGAAAGCTTAAAAGTGCCTCTAGTTGTTAATGATTTAGAGCACACACACTCTCATACACTCTTGCTTTTCTTTCTCCCAAGACTTGAGTTTACAATGATGGTCACTTTTCTGGCCAAATACCAACTTTTGGAATGCGACTAGCACGTCACTATTAATCTCCTGGGTCCTGCTCCTTGACAAAGTAGGTCTCTGGGACCCTTCTGAATATTTCCAAATAAAACACTATTCTTTCCCAGGGATAACTCCTTCTCAAGAGAACCCCAAATTATCGAAGAATCAGGAATCTTATGAATCAGAAATTTTTCATTCCCAGAAATGGAACTCTTCTAGAATACCTGGACTTTTTAACTGGTAGAAAACTCAAGCCTATAAAAATAAATAAACCTGGGGCCAGAGAGATAGCATGGAGGTAAGGCGTTTGCCTTGCATGCAGAAGGTCAGTGGTTCGAATCCTGACATCCCATATAATTTCCCGAGTCTGCTAGGAGCGATTTCTGAGCATAGAGCCAGAAATAACCCCTGAGCGCTGCCAGGTGTGACCCAAAAAACCAAATAAATAAATAAATAGACCTGGAGCTGGAGGGATAACACTGCTGTAGGGCATTTGCCTTGCCTGCAGTGATCTGGGACGGACCCGGGTTCTATCCCCGGCATCCTATATGGTCCCCCAAGTCTGCCAGGAGCGATTTCTGAGCGCAGAACCAGAACCTTGAGCGCTGCTGGGTGTGGCCCCAAAACCAAAATAAATAAATAAATAAACTATAAATTCCTATAGGATGACTGGTGGCCCAGAGAGGGTCACAAAAGGAAATAAACAAACTTGGGGAACAGGGTCTAGGGAGTTTGCCTTATACACAGCCAATCTGGGTTCTATCCCTGGCACTTAATCTGGTCCCCCAGAGCCTACCAGGAGTAATTTCTGAGGACGAAACCAGGAGTAACCCCTGAGCGCTGGCAGGTATGGCCCCAATACAAAATAAAGAAATTTTTTTAATATAAATAAAATAGTTGAAGCTTATTTTCTGAGCAGGGGGTAGTCATCATCTTTATTTATTTATTGGTTTGGGGGCCTCACCAAGCAATGTTCAGGGGTTACTTCTGGCTTTGTGCTCAGAAATCGTTCCTGGCAAGCTCAAGGGACCATATTAGATGCCAGGAATTGAACTAGGCCTGTTCCAGGTAGGCCACATGCAAGGCAAAGGCCTTGCTGCTGTGCTATCTTTCTGACCGCCACCCCCCCCCCAGTCACCATCTTTTGCAAAAACCTTTGTACTTGTCTTTCTGCTTATAGCTCCCTCCTGTCCCATAGTTTTCACCCATATCTTGCAGAAGTTCTGGATTTGTGTTTGTGAAGGTGCCCACAGCAGGGATACAACCCCAGTATCCAGACAGTGAGTTACTGGTTGGTGTACCTCTGATGGATGGAGCAGCAGTGGGCACTGCCCTTTGCTTTATTTTAATTTTGTTTTATTTTATTTTATTTTTTGGTTTTGGGGCCAAATCTGGCAGCACTCAGGGGTTACTCCTGGCTCTGTGCTCAGAAAATGTTCCTAGTAGGCTCAGGGACCATATGGGATGCCAGGAACTGAACCCACATAGGCCACTTGCAAGGCAAACACTCTGTCTCTATGCTTTCTCTCCAACCCCTGCTCTGTGCTTTAGAGGCTCAAAGCATGTACATACTTTCAGAGAGATCTGAATCTGAATGTGTGTGATCCAACCCCAGCTCAGGAAGGTGGAGATGAGCAGAGAATGCCAGTGTGATGATTTAGAAATCAAAATAGATCTGTCTGGGCCTCAACTACAGCTTGTGTATATAATAGAGAATTAGGGGAGGTCCCAGGCATAACTAGAAGTAATTTATCAATTTTTCCATAAGAAGTTGCAGGCTCGGGCCCGGAGTAATAGCACAGCAGTGTTTGCCTTGCAAGCAGCCAATCCAGGACCTAAGGTGGTTGGTTCGAATCCCGGTGTCCCATATGGTCCCCCATCCCTGCCAGGAGCTATTTCTGAGCAGACAGCCAGGAGTAACCCCTGAGCACTGCAGGGTGTGCCCCCCCCCAAAAAAAGAAATTGCAGGCTTCAGGATGAGAATTTCTCAGAGCCACTGTGATGAGCACAATTTGCTGTGAAAGCAGACTGGCACAGGAAGGAGCATACTGCATCAGAGAGAAGACAACTATGTAATAACATTCATTCTGAGGCATGCATGCTAATTAGAGATGGGTTTGCCAGTGGAAATCCAGCTTTTCGAGAGTTTATGAGGATCATATTGCTTTTACCAAGACTTCCATTAGTAACAGAGTTCTGATAACAAAGAAATCTGAAGATGTTGACTTTTAAGAGAAAACAGAGTTCTGGATAAGTTTTGCAACTTACCTTGAAAATTCTAGAGGCAGCAAAAACTCTAACCTTCCAGAGTGACCTGATCAAGTTCATTTTGGGGGTAAGACTTTCTATAGGCCAGATATTTATAGCATACGTGCATTGACTGAATGTGGGAGTCATTGTGGACGGGAGGTGGTTTTGGGTGTGGTTTGGTTGTTCGGTAGGTTATTTTGTGGACCTGGGAACACTCAATACTTTTTCCATAAACTATGGTAGAAGAACATTGGTACTTTGGTGATAGTTGTGGTCTGGGAACTTTTACTTTTAAGCAGCATGAAATTGTACCCTTCCAACAAAGAATATCCTAGGACCAGAGAGAATGTAAGGCATTTGCATTGATTCTGTTTCAAACACCCCATACTATAAATGCACTACCAGAAATGACTCCCTAGCACTACCAGGAAGGACACCTGAGTATAATAGGATAAAGCCTCAAAACAATCAGAAAAGACAAGGGACATTCAGTTTTTAAATGCATGGCATCTCAATTCTAAAATCTAGTAAAAGGGGACAAAGATTATATGCACAACTTATGCACAACTGACTCAGAATTGATCTCTGGCACCCCATATGGCATCCTAAAGCACACCAGGAGTGATTCCTGGGCATAAAGCCAGGAATAAGCCCTGAGCACAGCAGGGTAGGGTATAAAAGTTGCCAAAATAAAATCTAATAAAAATAAATAAATGCAAGACTTAGAAAGTTTTCATGTAATTTCATAGCAATTGCTTCTTTGTTTACATTGTTTGGACTTATAAATGGTTTCCCGAGATAATGGAAAAACCCTGTGTAGCAATAACTAATCTAAGTACTTTGCATATGTTAATTTAGATCTCATATCAATTCTTTAGGAGATTTATCATTATCATCATCCAATCATGTTGCCACTAAATGGCAGAATGGGCATTTGAAGTGAGCAACAGAAAGCCTGTTCTCTAGCCACTCTTTCCTACATACTCCTGTTAATCCGCAGAGCCTGTTGACTAAACCCTTGTGTTCACCCTCAGCCTGTAGGGTTGAAAACAGCTTTTTCCTGTTTTGTCTGAAAACACCCCTACAGGCTATGCATTTATATTATTCCCTACTGGCCAGAACCTTTAAAATTTCTTTTCTACAGAAATGTTCATATGTTGAAATGGGGTCTGTTGACCTAAAAACTTTAGCTACCTCTTCTTATTTGACCCCCGATTTGCACTAAATAATACTTTAACTTTTCTTAGGTCTTGAAAGGACGGGGACCACTCTATACTACTGATCAGAATAGATTCTGCTCTTTAGATGGCTCCTCTTATTGTCTTGGTTTTTGTTTTGTTTTGTTTTGTTTTTGTTTTTGTTTTGAGGGATGTCAACACCTGGTGGCACTCAGGGTCACTCCTGGCTCAGCACTCAGAAATTACTCCTGGCAGGCTTGGAGGACCATATGAGATGGCGGTGATTGAGCCGGGTTGAACGCTTGCAAGGCAAATGCCCTGTCTGCTATGCTAACACTCCAGCTCTTCTTATTTACTTCTTTATTTAACTTTTGGGTCACACCTGACTGTGCTTAGGGCTTCTCTTGGTGGCTCTTGAAGGACCATATAAAAAGCATGCCAAGTAGGTGCCTTAACCTATAAACTATCTATGTATTTCTCCTGCAAGGTGAACCCTGACAGCAAGATCTTTGGAAAGAATAAAAGAGAGAACCAGCCAGATTTCTCATTTTCTAATGGTGGTAAATAAGGCTCAAAACAGTCTAAGGCCACAGAGGTGTTTGTGGGAAAACCATAACTGTATTCTCCTGACTAACAATGTGATTTAAGAAAGTACAGATAAGATGTTCTGGCCCCTGTACATTTGTTGTTAACCAGATTTCTTTTAGTCTGTCTTCCATTCTGTTTCCTGCATTGTCCTAAACATTTTGCCCTTTCTTTCTCATGAAGCCCAAACCTGAATGCTTTTCTGTAGGATGTATCTTTTTTTTTTATAGATGTCTGGTGGACATGTTTTTTTTTTTTCAAGAGCAAAATACATAGTCCTTAGCTTTGTGCAGCAAACAACTGTAGAAGAAGCAGTAGTAGTAGAAGAAGCAGTGTTCATTTTTCATTCCTTGAGTAGATCTGTGCACATACCATGTCTCAGGCACTATCTAGGAGCTGAGGAATGGAACAGGCAAGCCTGCAAAGACATGTCTTGCAAAACAGGATAGTTGTGGTAGGGTGGAAAAGGACAGCAAACAGAAGATAAAATACTTTGTACAGAAGTAAATTCTGGAAAATGACATAGTAACAGGGTCAAGAGTGATTGAACCAAAGACTATCTCCAGGTAGTTGTTGACAGAAGACTTTGTTAAAGGTGACTTTTAGATTGAGACAAGGGCGATAAGAGAGGGGAATCTTTGCCTCAGGCAAATGGGGAGTTAGAGGAACTAGGACTTCACATGCCTGCAGCCACAAGTTCAAATTTCTGGTATTCACAAGCACTGAGCCTGCTCCTGGTAGCTCCATTCATAACTATATAGTTCAGGCCTCTCTGATCTCTGGCACCACAAGCTATGACTGACCTTGCTGCATCCCCAGTGTATGATAGCAACCCAAAGGGGTGCTGTCTCTGAGAAGCTATGAGAGGAAAATATGTGTAAATGCCATGGTCAGGAAGTAAGTATGGTTAGTGATTTTCACTTGTGTGACCCCATCAAGTACATGAGTCAGCAACACAGTTAAAGGAATATAAAGCTCAGTAAGCACCTTAGCTGAGTGTGCAAGCACCTCCACCTGCTATGCATGTTTGTGTGAATCCTGGTCACTGCAACTTGTGTTGCAGCTACAAAGCAAAAGGAAGGGGGAAAAGAAACCAATGTATAGAAGGAGGCTTGTAAGATGGAGGCAGAGAGTCTTAGGGGGAGAAAAGTACCTGAGATAAAATCTGATGTCTGGCTCAAAGGACATAAAGGAGGCCATGATGGTTGTGGTAACCAGGGAGAAAGAAGGGGGTGAGAGGAATCTCAGAGACAAGTGAGGCAGATTATATGCAAGATCATGAGGATCTAGAATACTGAATTTGCTTGTGCTTTCTGAACTCTCACAGCCAAACATTGCAGGCCCTAAGAGACAGCCTTGGTCGAATAGGTCTTCTATTGATCATAGGTGATCATAGGTCTTCTGAGTCCTAAAGAAAATGCTGTTATCCATTGTCCACGATAGAGAGTGGTTGCAAAATCGATGATGAAGAAAAGCCATGGGGAGCTCCTTAAGAGTGATGGTGAAGGAGGGCTGGCGAACAGGAGAAAAGCAGAGGAAGGTGTTTCTTGGGGGTGCTACATGCCTCAGGCGAGATGTATACAAGCTAATAGAGAATGACTAAAGGTCTGTTAAATTTGTCCCACCCTTACAGAGGGGCTGGAGACAGGCCCACCATGGAGGTCATTGTGCAGGAAGAACCCAGATCGCAAAGGGAAAATAAGGGAAACAGGGTTGCGCAAATGAAAGAAGAGTAGCAGATCTCCAGATTCCAACTCCTAATTCTGATGAGCCATTTTTTTTAATTTTTTTTTATTTTTAATTATGAGAACAAAGATGCAAAGAAAGAGGACAAGGTAAAGTTACAGTGGAAGGACAATCACCCATAACATAATTCTCAGAAGTCCCCTTGCTTATATCTTAACTTTGAACTTTCAGCCAAAGAACATTAAGATAAATAAAACAGAATTCATGTACAATTACTTTGTCCCTCAAGTCCCCAGATTGTAACACATTATAATATTTCTTAACAGCACACAAGGCAATCTAAAGCCATAAAACTTACGTAACTCCTTAAACATTAGAGGCATAGTATTTTTTACATTTCCATATATATTATACATGTATATGTATATAATGTATATATATAATGTATATAATACATGCATATTAGCTTAAGTTAACCTCAAATTTTAAGTGTTTTTTTTTAAGGATTAGAGTCAAAGGAGCACAGTAAAAATGGTGTTAGAGTGGCAATTGTTGTTTGCATAGGCTGATGAGCCATTTTTATTTAAAAGACAAAGTCCTGAGAATTTGAAGGCACACAAACAGAAAGCTCAAAGGATTCTTTCTTTTCTGGTATGACCCAGTTGGCTAATAGATACATCACCTATTTTAAATGAGTTGGTATACACCCTTGATTGCATGTACCTACATGGGCGGGCCAAGGATAAAATAGAAGGCCTCCATTCCCGTCCTCCCCGAAGACTATCTGCTGGCCTGTGAGGTGGCAGCTCTTTTATTGCTCACTGTTTAGACTGGTGTAGTGGTAACTTTTCCTGAAGTAGAGCTAGCCCAAGGCAAAATCTGAAGCACATAGATGATGTTTTTCCCATCTTCTTTGGTTATTTTCTACTCCCTTTGTTGTCCTTCCATCTCTGCTGCTGGAATAGAACCTGTATCAATGTTTTCATAGCTCTGAAAATATCTTGTGTCACTTTTTCTTTTTTTTTTTTTCTTTGGTTTTTGGGTCACACCCGGCAGTACTCAGAGGTTATTCCTGGCTCCAGGCTCAGAAATTGCTCCTGGCAGGCACGGGGGACCATATGGGACGCCGGGATTCGAACCGATGACCTCCTGCATGAAAGGCAAACGCTTTACCTCCATGCTATCTCTCTGGCCCCTTGTGTCACTTTTTCAAAGGGATAAAACAGATGAGTGGCTAAAGAAACTGTGGTACATATACACAATGGAATACTATGCAGCCATCAGGAGAGATGAAGTCATGAAATTTTCCTATACATGGATGTACATAAAATCTATTATGCTGAGTGAAGTAAGTCAGAGGGAGAGAGAAAGACGCAGAATGGTTTCACTCATTATGGGCTTTAAAGAAAAATGAAAGACATTTTTAACAGTATCTCAGAGACAAGAGAGATGAGGGCAGGTAGGTGCAGCTCATCACATGAAGCTCATCACATAGAGTGATGAGTGCAGTTGGAGTACACTGAAAACTATCATAACAGTGTGAATGAATGAGGGAAGTAGAAAGCCTGTCTCGAGTACAGGTGTGGGGGGGGGGGGGAAGAGGGAGATCTGGGAAATTGGTGGTGGGAATGTTGCACTGGTGAAGGGGGGTGTTCTTTACATGACTATAATCATACAACTATAATCATGTTTGTAATCACGGTGTTTAAATAAAGATAATTATAAAAAAAAAGTACCAAAAAAAATGTGGTCAGAAATATAGTGCCTGAACTATTCAAGCCCCCTTTAGGTCCCCTTTAGGCTTGTTGAGGTGAGGGGGAATAGTATAGTATCCTAAATACATTGAGGCCTTGGGTCTGATTTAGGCATTTTGATATCATTCACTTGAGACAAGTCTAATGTAATCTAAGGAGAAATTTTTTTTTTTGGGGGGGGAACCCTGGCTACTAGTGGAACTTGATCTGGAGGAGCTCAAGGACATACACAGTTAGGGGTCACTGTTCCCTGGCCCCTCTCCTTTGCTTCTTTACAACCACGAGAGGGGTAACTGAGTTGGCGGCTTACAGGAAACAGGCAAAGAGGACAGGTGTAAACCTGGTTAGCCTCAGTTTCATTGTGCATCCATGGTTCAAAGCCTGATATTCCCTGTTCCTGCAAGCCAGGTTCCTGCATGGATGTTGTTACATGCATACTCATTTTCTTCAAAGTGAGTTTGGACCTGCCCCTTGCTGGGGAAGAATTTTTTTTTTTCTATGCTGTGCTATCTCTCCGGGCCCAATTTTTTTTTTTTTTACACCACCCATCACCAGTGCAACATTCCCATCACCAATGTCCCAAGTCTCCCTCCTCCCCACCCGACCCCCGCCTGTACTCTAAACAGGTTCTCAATTTCCCTCATACATTCTCATTATTAGGACAGTTCAAAATGTAGTTATTTATCCAACTAAACTCATCACTCTTTGTGATGAGCTTCCTGAGGTGAGCTGGAACTTCCAGCTCGTTTCTCTTTTGTGTCTGAAAGTTATTATTGCAAGAATGTCTTTCATTTTTTCTTAAAACCCATAAATATGTGAGACCATTCTGCGTTTTTCTCTCTCTCTCTGACTTATTTCACTCAGCATAATAGATTCCGTGTACATCCATGTATAGGAAAATTTCATGACTTCATCTCTCCTGACAGCTGCATAATATTCCATTGTGTATATGTACCACAGTTTCTTTAGCCAGTCGTCTGTTGAAGGGCATCTTGGTTGTTTCCAGAGTCTTGCTATGGTAAATAGAGCTGCAATGAATATAGGTGTAAGGAAGGGGTTTTTGTATTGTATTTTTTGTGTTCCTAGGGTATATTCCTAGGAGTGGTATAGCTGGATCGTATGGGAGCTCGATTTCCAGTTTTTGGAGGAATCTCCATATCGCTTTCCATAAAGTTTGAACTAGACGGCATTCCCACCAGCAGTGGATAAGAGTTCCTTTCTCCCCACATCCCCGCCAACACTGTTTATTCTCATTTTTTGTGATGTGTGCCATTCTCTGTGGTGTGAGGTGGTATCTCATCGTTGTTTTGATTTGCATCTCCCTGATGATTAGTGATGTGGAGCACTTTTTTCATGTGTCTTTTGGCCATCTGTATTTCTTCTTTGTCAAAGTGTCTGTTCATTTCTTCTCCCCATTTTTTTGATGGGATTAGATTTTTTTTTCTTGTAAAGTTCTGTCAGTGCCTTGTATATTTTGGAGATTAGCCCCTTATCTGATGGGTATTGGGTGAATAGTTTCTCCCACTCAGTGGGTGGCTCTTGTATCTTGGGCACTATTTCCTTTGAGGTGCAGAAGCTTCTCAGCTTAATATATTCCCATCTGTTAATTTCTGCTTTCACTTGCTTGGAGAGTGCAGTTTCTTCCTTGAAGATGCCCTTTAGCCTCAATGTCCTGGAGTGGTTTTACCTACGTATTGTTCTATATATCTTATGGTTTTGGGGCTGATATCGAGGTCTTTAATCCATTTGGATTTTACCTTCGTACATGATGTTAGCTGGGGGGTCTAAGTTCAATTTTTTTGCAAGTGGCTACCCAGTTTTGCCAACACCACTTGTTTGAAGAGGCTTTCTTTGTTCCATTTAGGATTTTTTTGCTCCTTTATCAAAAATTAGATGATTGTATGTCTGGGGGAACATTCTCTGAGTTATTCAAGCTTATTCCACTGATCTGAGGGCCTGTTCTTTAGTTCCAATACCATGCTGTTTTTTGATAACTATTGCTTTGTAATAAAGTTTAAAGTTGGGGAAAGTAATTCCTCCCATATTCTTTTTCCCAATGATTGCTTTAGCTATTCGAGGGTGTTTTATTGTTTCAAATAAATTTCAAAAGTGCCTTGGTCCACTTCTTGAGATGATTGTCATGGGTATCTTTAGGGGGGATCGCATTAAATCTGTACAGTGCTTTGGGGAGTATTGCCATTTTAATGATGTTAATCCTGCCAATCCATGAGCAGGGTATATGCTTCCATTTCCGCGTGTCCTCTCTTATTTCTTGGAGCAGAGTTTTATAGTTTTCCTTGTATAGGTCCTTCACATTTTTAGTCAAGTTGATTCCAAGATATTTGAGTTTGTGTGACACTATAGTGAATGGAGTTGTTTTCTTAATGTCCATTTCTTCCTTATTAGTATTGGTGTATAGGAAGGCCATTGATTTTTGTGTGTTAATTTTGTAGCCTGCCACCTTGCTATATGAGTCTATTGTTTCTAGAAGCTTTTTGATAGAGTCTTTGGGGTTTTCTAAGTAGAGTATGATGTCATCTGCAAACAGTGAGAGCTTGACTTCTTCCTTTCCTATCTGGATTCCCTTGATAATCCTTTTCTTTGCCTAATCGCTATAGCAAGTACTTCCAGTGCTATGTTGAATAGAAGTGGTGAGAGAGGACAGCCTTGTCTTGTGCCAGAATTTAGAGGAAAGGCTTTCAGTTTTTCTCCATTGAGGACAATATTTGCCTCTGGCTTGTGGTAGATGGCCTTAACTATATTGAGAAAGGTTCCCTCCATTCCCATCTTGCTGAGAGTTTTGATCAAGAATGGGTGTTGGACCTTGTCAAATGCTCTCTCTGCGTCGATTGATATGATCATGTGATTTTTATTTTTCTTGCTGTTGATGTTGTGTATTATGTTGATAGATTTACGGATGTTAAACCAGCCTTGCATTCCTGGAATGAAACCTACTTGATCGTAGTGGATGATCTTCTTAATGAGGCATTGAATCCTATTTGCCAGGATTTTGTTGAAGATCTTTGTATCTGCATTCATCAGCGATATTGGTCTGTAATTTTCTTTTTTCGTAGCATCTCTGTCTGGTTTAGGTATCAAGGTAATGTTGGCTTCATAAAAGCTATTTGGAAGTTTTCCTGTTTTTTCAATTTCATGAAAGAGTCTTGCCAGGATCGGTAGTAGTAGTTCCTCTTGAAAGGTTTGAAAGAATTCATTAGTAAATCCATCTGGGCCTGGGCTTTTGTTTTTTTGGGCAGACATTTGATTACTTTCTTAATTTCCTCAATAGTAATTGGGTGTGTTTAGATATGCTACATCCTCTTCATTCAATCGTGGAAGATTATAAGATTCCAAAAATTTATCCATTTCTTCCAGGTTTTCATTTTTTTAGTGGCATAGAGTTTCTCAAAGTAGTTTCTGATTACCCTTTGAATCTCTACCATATCAGTAGTGATCTCTCCTTTTTCATTCCTAATACGAGTTATCAAGTTTCTCTCTCTTTCTTTCTTTGTTAGTTTTGCCAGTGGTCTATCAATCTTGTTTATTTTTTTCAAAGAACCAACTTCTGCTTTCGTTGATCTTTTGGGATGGTTTTTCTGGTTTCCACTTCATTGATTTCTGCTCTCAGCTTTGTTATTTCCTTCTGCCTCCCTATTTTTGGATCCTTTTGTTGAGCACTTTCTAATTCTATGAGCTGCGTCATTAAGCTATTCAGGTATGCCCCTTCTTCTTTCCTGATGTGTGCTTGCAAAGCTATAAATTTTCCTCTCAGTACTGCTTTTGCTGTGTCCCATAGGTTCTGATAAATTGTGTCTCCATTGTCATTTGTTTTCAGGAAGGTTTTGATTTCCTCTTTGGTTTCATCTCGGACCCACTGATTATTCAGTATGAGGCTATTTAACTTCCAGGTGTTAAAATTTTTCTTCTGTGTCCCTTTGTAGTTTATATATAATTTCAGGGCTTTGTGGTCAGCAAAGGCAGCCTGCAAAATTTCTATCCTCTTGATATTATGGAGATATGTTTTGTGTGCTAACATGTAGTCTATCCTAGAGAATGTCCCATGTACATTAGAGAAAAATGTGTATCCAGGCTTCTGGGGGTGGAGTGTCCTGTATATATCTACCAGGCCTCTTACTTCCATTTCTCTCCTCAGGTCTAGTATATTCTTGTTGGGTTTCAGTCTGGTTGACCTGTCTAGTGTTGACAATGCCGTGTTGAGGTCTCCACAATTATTGTGTTGTTATTGATATTATTTTTCAGATTTGTCAACAGTTGTATTAAATATTTGCTGGCCCCTCATTCGGTGCATATATGTTTAGGAGGGTGATTTCTTCCTGCTGTACATATCCCTTGATTAATACAAAATGTCCATCTTTGTCCCTTACTACTTTCCTAAGTATAAAGTTTGCATCATCTGATATTAATATGGCCACTCCTGCTTTTTTTTGGGTGTTGTTTGCTTGGATGATTTTCCTCCAGCCTTTTATTTTGAGTCTATGTTTGTTCTGACTATTCAGGTGCGTTTCTTGTAGGCAGCAGAAGGTTGGATTGAGTTTTTTGATCCATTTAGCCACTCTGTGTCTCTTAACTGGTGCATTTAGTCCATTGACATTGAGAGAAAGAATTGTCCTGGGAGTTAGTGCCATCTTTATATTAAAGTTTGGTGTGTCTGTTGGTAAGCCTTGTCTTAAAGTATGCCGTTCAGTTTTTCTATTAAGAATGGTTTTGAGTCTGTGAAGTTTTTGAGCTGTTGTTTGTCTGTGAAACTATGTATTGTTCCTTCAAACCTAAAAGTGAGTTTTTGCTGGGTGCAGTATCTAGGCGAAGCATTTATTTCATTGAGTTTTGTCACTATGTCCCACCACACTGCCTTCTGGCCTTGAGTGTTTCTGGTGACAGGTCTGCAGTAAAATCTCAAGGATGTTCCCTTAAATGTAATTTCTCTTTTCGATCTTGCTGCTTTCAGAATTCTGTCTCTATCTATGGGATTCGTCATTGTGACTAGGATGTGTCTTGGGGTGTTTTTTCTGGGGTCTCTTTTAGTTGGCACTCTTCGGGCATGCAGGATTTGATCACATGTATTCATTATCTCTGGTATTTTCTCTTTAATGATGTTCTTGACTGTTGATTCTTCCGGAGATTTTCTTCCTGAGTCTCTGGGACTCCAATGATTCTTAAGTTGTTTCTGTTGAGCTTATCATAGACTTCTATTTTCATCTGTTCCCATTCTTTGAGTAATTTTTCCATTGTTTGATCATTTGCTTTGAGGCTTTTTTCCAATTTCTTCTGCTGTATGTAATTGTTATGTATCTCATCTTCCAGTGTACTGATTCTATCCTCAGCTGCTGTTAACCTGTGGGAAATCTCAAACATGTTTTTCTTCAATTCATCTACTGAGTTTCTCAGACCTGTTATTTGATCTGAAATTTCCGTTTGGAGTTTTCTCATTTCTATCTTCATATTCTCCTGATTCTTTTTAGTTTTCTCTTCTATACTTTGTTTGAGTTCTTTGAACATGTTCCATATTGCAACTCTAAACTCCTTATCTGAGAGACTGACTAGGTGGTTGATCATGTTCAAGTCATCAGAGTTGCCATCTTCATTCTCTATGTCTGGCACTGGCCCATGTTGTTTCCCCATTGTCACACTAGTACTGCGTGTTTTTCTACGTGTTGTGATTGTATTCATTGGCTAAATGCTGTGCACCGTCGCGAAGGGGAGCGGAGCAACCGTGCTCCTCTGGCTTCTCCCTTTCTGGGCGTGTCGACTCACCTCCACGGAAGGCTCACAGGAAGGCAGGCTGGCAGATGGGCCGCACCCAGGATGAAATCAGGCCAAAAATGCAGGACAGCAGAGTAGAGAGGCAGAAGGGTGCTGGCATCTGAGATCCAGCGAAGTTCAGTGGCTCCTCCCTTTCTGGGCATGTCGACTCACCTCCACGGAAGGCTCACGGGAAGGCAGACTCCCCGGAAAGTTCACAGGAAGGCAGGCTGGCTGATGAGCCGCACCAAGGGTGAAATCAGGCCGAAAATGCAGGACAGCAGAGTAGAGAGGCAGAAGGGTGCTGGCATCTGAGATCCAGCGAAGTTCAGTGGCTCCTCCCTTTCTGGGCGTGTCGACTCACCTCCACGGAAGGCTCACGGGAAGGCAGACTCCCCGGAAAGCTCACAGGAAAGCAGGCTGGCTGATGAGCCGCACCAAGGGTGAAATCAGGCCGAAAATGCAGGACAGCAGAGTAGAGAGGCAGAAGGGTGCTGGCATCTGAGATCCCTGGGAGGCCCAGGGCCTGCTTCTTGCCCGTAGTCTCATCTAAGGAGAAATTTAAGGAACAAAAATAACAACAGGTGCTTCATTAGGAAATGATAGCAAGAAAACAAAAAGTCAGAAAAAAAAAAGAAAAAAAAGTCAAAGGAGGATGTTTTAAAATGTGTTGAAAGTAGAATGTGCAGGGCTTGGAAATTGATTTGACTATGGAAAACACAGGCAAAGATTGATTATATAGAGATAAATTCATAACTAAATAACTATAATGCTAACTTGAATTGCTCCTCTGTATAATTAAACTTGAAGTATATAAAAATAGCCCCAATTAACTACGGTAGTTGGGAGTCTAGATGCAGAAGATATACTTAAAGGCAACCGTCTACTGCCCTATTTCTGAAAAACAAATTCAACTTCTCTTGAATTCAAGTCACAAGACACTGTATTCAGATCAGCAAAATGTATCAGCAAGACCAAATTTTAAGGAGGAAATTGATATCTAAAAACTCTTCCTGTGAAAGTGCAGAGACAACTAGAACAATTTAAAAAGGGGGCCTGGAGACAATTCAGGTAGCTATCTCCTTATTCCATTTCAATGGGTGTAAATACTTTTTATTGTAGTTCAAGTGATTGTGGTAGTACAAAACAGGGAACACAGTAGAAAGGAATGGTAAGTTCTAGAGTAGAATAATCAGAGCATACAGACTGGTATAATAATCAGAGCATACATACTGGTATAAGAAAACAATGAGGGGAACGGAGAGGTAATGCAGTAGGCAAGGCACCGGCTTTGCACACAACTCACTCAGGTTCTAATCCTAGTACCCCATATGTTTTTTGAGCTCTGTTAGGAGTAATACCTGACTGTAGGAATAAGCCCTGAGCACCTAAGATTTGTAATAAGCCCTAACCAACTAGGGGTGACCTTTCCTGTCAAAAAGGAGAAAACAAAGGCCGGAGTAGTGGAACAAGTGGTAGGGCGATTGCCTTATGCATGCTAACCTAGGACAGACCTTGGTTCAATACCTTCCACATCCCATATGGTCCTCATGCCAGGAGTGATTTCTGAGCGTCTAGCCAGGAGTAACACCTGAGCGTCACTGGGTGTGGCCCCAAAACAAAAATAATTAAATAAATAAAAGAGAGAGAAAACAATGAGAAAAATTATTTTGTATGCTTTAGAAAAGTGATTTATTATGAGTCTTTAAAATTTTAATTTTTAAAATATAGAATGTATCAATAATCTAATCGCATCTATGTTAATTTCCCTAGGTCTGATAATGATTTTGTGGTTCTGGATTGTTTTTGTTCTTATATAAAATGTGTTTGTGTACTTGAGGGTGAAATGACAATGTACTTGACTTTTAAATGGAGAAAGGATTTATCAAGAAAATGTAGTATGTGGTGAGGCCAGAATGGTAGCACAGCGGTAGGGCCTTTGCCTTGCATTTGGCTGACCTAGGACCGACTGCAGTTTGATCTCCCATCATCCCATATGGTCCTCCAAGCCAGGAGTGATTTCTGAGTTACATAGCAAGAGGTAACCCCTGATCACCAGGTGTGGCCCAAAAACCAAAAAGGAAGGAAGGAAGGAAGGAAGGAAAGAGGGAGGGAAGGAAGGAAGGAAGGAGGGAGGGCGGGAGGGAGGGAGGGAGGGAGGGAGGGAGGGAAGGAAGGAAGGTAGGAAGGAAGGAAGGAAGGAAGGAGGGAAGGAAGGAGGGAAGGAAGGAAGGAGGGAAGGAAGGAGGGAGGGAGGGAGGGAGGTAAGGAAGGAAGGTAGGAAGGAAGGAAGGAAGGAAGGAAGGAGGGAAGGAAGGAAGAAAGGAGGGAAGGAAGGAAGAAAGGAGGGAAGGAAGAAAGGAGGGAAGGAAGGAAGGAAGGAGGGAAGGAAGGAGGGAAGGAAGGAAGAAAGGAGAGAAGGAAGGAAGAAAGGAGGGAAGGAAGGAGGGAGGGAGGGAGGGAGGAAGGAAGGAGGGAAGGAAGGAAGGAAGGAGGGAAGGAAGGAAGGAAGGAAGGAAGGAAGGAAGGAAGGAGGGAAGGAGGGAAGGAAGGAGGGAAGGAAGGAGGGAAGGAAAAGAGAGAAAAAGGAAGAAAGAAAGAAAGAAAGAAAGAAGAAAGAAAGAAAGAAAGAAAGAAAGAAAGAAAGAAAGAAAGAAAGAAAGAAAGAAAGAAAGAAAGTGTGATAAATGGAGTTTGACTTTTATGTAAGAGACAAGTAAAAGATGATGGGAAAGAGAAAAAGAAAGAGATCTGTGAAGCAAAATTAATAATAAATTAAGGAAAGGTAAATGAGAGATTGTCATATAATCCTTTAAACTATTTTTTATAGGTTTAAAGATTAATGAATATGCTAGTCAGGTGCTAGATTGAGTACAATGATTGGGGTGCTTGCCTTGCACATATCTGATTTAGGTTTAATCCCGGAACTGAATCCCTGAACTCCATATGACATCCTGAGCACTTCCAGGAGTGATCCCTGAGTGCAGAGCCAGAAATAAACCCGGAACATCACAGGGTGTGGCCCAAAACAAAATAACAAATACACATGCCAAAATAAATGTGCTAGTCTCAGCAGAGGTTAATGTGTGGTGCTAATCAGTGGTAATCATTCTAATTAATGCATATAGATTAAGACAAGTAGAATGATTTTTTATATTTAATTAAATATAATAGTGTACAGTGTATAGTCAGTTATTTCTATGGATATTTTCTTTTTTTTCACTCTCATTTCTTTTTTTTTTTTTTTTTTTTTTTTTTTTTTTTTTTTTTTTTTTTTTTGGGCCACACCCTGTGACGCTCAGGGGTTACTCCTGGCTATGCGCTCAGAAGTTGCTCCTGGCTTCTTGGGAGACCATATGGGACGCCGGGGGATCGAACTGCGGTCCGTCCTAGGCTAGCGCAGGCAAGGCAGGCACCTTACCTCCAGCGCCACCGCCCGGCCCCTTCACTCTCATTTCTAATATGTACAGATTTTAAAAACATATAGTTTAAGATAGCTAGAAATGTTAGGGAATTCTGAAGATCCTAGTCAAGTTCAAGAATAGGGAAACTGGTTCAACATCTTATTTTTGGTTTGTTTGTTTGTTTTGGTTTTGGGGTAACACCGGCAGTGCTCAGGGATTACTCCTGGCTCTATGCTCAGAAATCACTCCTGGCAGGCTCTGGGGACCATATGGGATGCCGGGATTTGAACCTTCGTCCTTCTGCATGCAAGGCATGCATACCTCCATGCTATCTCTTTAACCCCTATATCTTATTTTTGTAAATAAAGTTTTGTTGGAGCACAGTCACAGACATATATGCTTATAGCTGTTTTTTCATAACATTGCCAGGCAAATTGAGTAATTTTTATAGAAGTGTCAAAATATGAAGAAAAAAAAGAAGTGTCAAAATATGATCAAAATATGAAAATTCTTTTACTCTAACCCTTCACAGGCATAGAATAATCCATGGTCATCTATTAAAATAATCCAGTATTGAAATTCAGGGTAAAAGACTGAAACAATTTTAAAAGCAGAAGAAAGATAGAGGTGAATGTGAGGGACACTGATCTGGAAATAAGTAAGCATTCTAGACCATAGTATCCATCCTTGTTTTATATAAAGAAAACAAAAGAGACAATCAAAACCAACATTTGTGAGGGCTTATAATGTGCCAGACAGTTTATGAAGCTTTCTCATGCAATATTCATAGCAACTATGTGAAGTTGAAGTCATCCTAGTTTCATAAATGAAAACTTGGAACACAGAGAAATGAAGAACCCCACTCAAGGTCACATCCACTTTTGGAGAAAGGATTAGAATTCAAAATTAAGTCTGACAAGCTTTACATCATGTCCATTTTCCATTGGGCCACCCTCATCACATTTTAGGCTTCAGTGGATTGAACCTCAGAGTTTGCACCCCTAGTCTTCTGAGTCAGAACCTTGAAAACCATTTTTAGAGAGAAGTCCCCAAGAGGAACAAGTTCTCTCACAAAAAGCAAGTCTTTGGCAGTCCTAACATTGCTATACTTTAAACTCTGTCCCACAGGCATTCTGAAAGGCTAAAAAACCTATGTCTGCTCCTCTCAGTCACCAACCCCCATACTCCAGAGTAAAAATTAAAAGCGTTCGCATATGGTAAGAGGAAGGGAATCTTATTTTTGTACAAACACTGAAATGTTTTCTTGCTTTTTAATTTCCAGAAAGTTGAGAACCAAAACTATGTTTTGTAATTTTTCTTTCCTCTTCTTTTCTATTCCTTTCCTTTATTTTCTCTTTCTTTTCCTTTTTCTTTGCTCCTTTTTTTTTTTAAACTTTTGGGTCATGCCTGGAGATGGACAGGGGTTACTTCTGGTTCTGTGCTCAGAAATTATTCCTGGTGGTGCTCAGGGGATGATATGGGATGCAGAGTATCAAAAGTGGGTCAGGTGCCTGCAAGGCGAGTGCCTTATCCACTATATTATCTCTCCAGCCCTTCCTTTTCAATTTTTAAGAAATAAATTTATATTTTTCAATAGTATTTACTTAAATTTCTTTGATTTTGTCGCAAAAAGTCCATCATAATCTGTGCATTCTGAAATTTGTTCAAGGTTAAGGTTACTGGGAGTCTTCTTTGGAGAAGGAAGCAGTTGTGACTATAAAAGAATGACACTGACGATATAACACGTTTTTTGAGGTTCACTCTGTCCTGTAGTTTTCCACTCAGCATTCTAAAGTTCGATAGCCATAAGTAAAGAAGAGCTATTTCTTAGTTATAAGGCAAACAATGAAAGGATTGAAGAGATAGTACAGCAGATAGGATGCCCTGTGTATGGCCAACCTAAGTTTGATTACTTGCACCGCATATAGTTCCCCAAGTCCTGCCAGGAGTGATCCCTAAGCACAAAGCCAGAAGTAAGCCCAGAGCACAGCCAAGTGCAGAGACCCCCCAAAAAAAAACCCCAATAAACAAAACCAAACAAAAAACCTGTTCAATATAAATATAATGTTAAGTGGACCAGTGTTAACAATAATCAATGGTGAAAGATTTACAAGCCCAGAGCACAGGTTTCCTGTAAAAAGTAAATGCTGCTCAGAAGTAGCTCATAATCTTTGCCATTAGAGAAAGCCTAAGGGTCGGATCTTCTTAGAAAATCAAGAGGTACATTTCAAGTACTTTTTTTTTTTAATTGGCTCAGCTTCTATTGAACTTCTCAACTTCTATTCTCAACTTCTAACAATGCTATTATCAGAAAGACAAGAACTAACCAGTTATGGCAAAGATATAGACCAAAGAGAATTCTTAGGTACTATTGGTGACAATGTAAATTGGTATATTCACTCTGGCAGATCTCAGTGAATTAATACTAGAACTATTCTAGACTATAGCAGACTCACTGCTGGGTTCTCTAAAAAAATGTATAATTACAGAGATCTCTGCTCTTCCCTTGTTCATTGCATAATTTATAATAGAGCAGATATAGATAGAACTTGTATGAAAAAATTGTGTGAATAAATAAGGCATATATGTGATTAAATTTTATTCAACCATAAAAACGAAAATTTGCCACTGTGGCAATATGAATGAGACTCAAGGGAATTATGTTAAATGGAATAAGTCAGCCCAGAAAGACTTAATATATCTCTTATATATGGAGTCCAAAACCACAGCAATAATAGAAATAGAATCTGTTACCAGAGGCAGGTGATTGGCAAGGTGTCCAAGGTGTCCAAGGCATAAAATTTTAGCTTTAACATTTTCTGGGCACATTTTTAGGCACCTAAATGTAATGTGGTGACTTATATTGAACAATTGCATTTTTGTTTGTTTGTTTGTTTTTTGGGTCATAACCGGCAGCACTCAGGGGTTATTCCTGGCTCACTCAGGGGTTATTCCTGGCTCTATGCTCAGAAATCGCTCTTTGTAGGCTCGGGTACCATATGGGATGGTGGAATTCGAACCACCGTCCTTCTGCATGCAAGGCAAATGCCTTACCTCCATGCTATCTCTCTAGCCCTCGTGATTTTTTTTAAATTGCTAAGAGAATGAGATTTAAAAGTTTTCTATTTTAAGGGGAAAACTTATAGTAATAATTTCATCATACATTTATTTCTCAAGCCATCCCACTCTATAATTTAAACATACCAAATTCTATAAGTCAATCATATCTCAAAACATTTAAAAAATGGACTATCTTTTGACCTTACAAAGAGGGAAGCAAACCAAAGAGTAAAACATGACTCTGTGTACCTGTCAATGTCAGTAACTGAGTTGTAAGATTTCAATTTTATCATGTATCTGGACAGTTAGTACCAGAATCAAATATGAGGTGGATGTTAGAGCAAACACTCTGCTTCATGGTTTTCTCCTTCAGGCTACTCCAGTGTTGAAACTATTTATTGTCAGCAAAATGATAGGAGACAGTTTTTCTGTTATGTGGTTCAACACTAGACTAAATACTTCTGTAACAGAATTTTGCACAGAAGGCACAGACAGTATCCAATAGTAATTTTCTAGGTCTTTTCATATTCCCAGTTGTCAAGAAGTAAACACAGACTTGCAAGAAAGGAGAAAAAAGAAAAGAAAAACATCATTCAAAAAAAAAAAGAAACCACCCCTTAAATGTACTTAACATGCAGATAGTTTGAGCTGCTTTAAATTTATAGATTCCAGAGTTCTCTGATTTTTTTTTTTTTTTTTTTTGGTTTTTGGGTCACACCCGGCAGCGCTCAGGGGTTACTCCTGGCTCTATGCTCAGAAATTGCCCCTAGCAGGCACGGACGGCCATATGGGATGCTAGGATTCGAACCAACATCTTTCTGCATGAAAGGCAAATGCCTTACCTCCATGCTATCTCTTCGGTCCCGAATTCTCCGAACTTTAAATGCAGATAATTTGAGAACAGTTCTGTGCAAGTACCTAGACTATGTTCCTGATAAATGTCCCTAATATTTTAGAAATTGGCTGTAACCGCAGAAACTTAGCCTAGATAAGGGACAGGATTTAGGAGCAAATTCACATGACTGAGCAGTTCAAAAGTTCACTCTGAATTTTGTCATTGTTATGGAACTCCTCTGAGAACTCCTATCTTTGACCTCCACAAATAGCATCTATTTGGTTGTTGTTTGCTTATTTTGGGGGGTGAGGTCCTGTCCAGTCTTTTATATTAACTGATTCTTAGCAGCACATTTTACAGAGCCATATAATTAACAACCAATCTCTAAAGCCATCTCAGAAAAACCCAGTAGAAATTGAACACAGCAGTCACCAGTCAACATCTTTTGACATGGCTCTCAGAAAACCCTGTGCTGGAATCCATCCCCTGATAGGCAAAGATGGAGAGATCAGGCCAAATCAGGGCAGACTGAGTTTATTGTATTGGTGATTACCCAGAAGACTATAATCTCCATTAAACGTCCCCTGAATTCTCTTGCTTTGCTGCTCTCTGCTCCGGCACCTTGTTCCAAGAAAAATCTTGTTTTGTCAGTATGCAAATATCCTCAGACCTCATTTTTTAGTGTTCTATAAAAGACTACTCTGAGGCTTTGGAAGTGGTTTGCTTGGAAACAACATGAAAAGGATCAGATTATGTTCACATTTTTTAGCTATCAAATAATTTTGTAGGTTTATTTTATTTTGGGAAGGTGGGGGTGAGTTTCCCCAGCAGTACTAGAAGCCATCATTGCTATAATCTGTAGTTCTTGGGAGACTTTGTGGTGCTAGGAGTGAAACCCAGAGCTTTGCCCATACCTGGCATGTGCTCCAGCGCTTTGGGTTATTTTTCCAGTCTCTTTCTTTAGTCTTCAAATTATAACAAGACTTGGAACATTTTCAGGAATAAAGACTTCCACATTCTTTCTTTCCAAAGTAACCAGGACTTTAATTTTCCAAGCCTTCCCCCATATCCTTAATTTAACATTTAAATGAACATTTTCTAACTAGGAAACTAATTTCTAACTGTTGACATTTTTCTAACTAGGAAACTAATTCTCTGAGTAAGCACTTGTTTTGTCTGCTGCTGAGAGTAGTTAGATTCCCTGTGTCACATATAGCACCCCTCTTTACCCCAAGCACCACCAGGCATAAGCCTGAGTACCACAAATCACCCAAAAACCAAAAGAGAAAAAAATGCTTTCATATTAGTAGGAAAACGGATCTTTAAAATTTCCTGGAAAAGTGGGCAGACCACTAAAGCATGATTTACTGATGAGGATACAAATATTACTGAGTTATGAACTTTATCAAGGTTTTTAGAATTCAGGCCTTTCAGAGTCAATCTATGATATTTTCCTCAGATATCTAGAGGATCACTGTTTTGTAACATGCCCATTCTGTTGAAGTCATCATTTTTTTGTTTTTGTTTTTCTTTTGAGGTCACACCGGCAGTGCTCAGGGTTTACTTCTGGCTCTATGCTCAGAAATCGCCACTGGCAGGCACAGGGTACCATATGGAATGCTGGGATTCAACCACCGTTTTTCTGCATGAAAGGCAAACCTCCATGCTATCTCTCCAGCCCTGAAGTCATCAATTTTAAACCTGAATCACATATTACCCTTTCACCCCAATATTATGCAAATATTTGGATAATTTTATAAACAGTATTGCCTGGCTCATAAACAGCCAGTTTCACATTCTTTTATAGGATTAAGAATCATCATACTTTTTTTCTGTTCTCTGAGAATGAACAATTTGAATTTTGAAAGAAAACAATTACATGAAAACCACCAGAAAATGAGATAAAACAAGAAATTATGTGTCTCATAGCATGAGCCAAGTGCAAAGCTAAGTATTTTACGTAGATTATCTGATTTAATCCTTGGAACTATTATCCAAGCAACTGTGGTTATTCATCTGATAATGGAGGAACCTATTAAGTAACCTGCCAAGGTCACTGTTGGATTTAACCATGTGCTTGCCAGATATACAAGACTGAGCCAATTTTACCATAACATTCTGACTGGTTAGAATACAACCGAACCCACAGTGCTCATATGGAACACAACAGTTCCCCAAAAAGCTCAGAAGTTGGGGATTCTGGGTGGATGATGGGACTGGAGTTATGAATGCTGTGTTGGAATGTGAAATGAATGGTGAGTATGGGCTTGTATAGACCCACTGCTGAGGACCTCATTTGGTACTTGAAAAGCATGAGTTGTGTGTGATGGCTTAGAGCTATGTGTCACAAAGTCAGTCCAAGACAGATGGCTTACCTGAATAGAGGGCAGGAGGTTAGTGTGGTGTGTTCTCAGAGCTTTATTTATAACTATCTATTTGTTCCCGAAGGGAATGTATTGCTTTTGCCAAGTGCCTTCACTTCCTGAGTGCAGGTCCTCCCTTGGGCGGATGTAAAGCAAGATTTTGCAATATCTGTGGGAGGCAAAAGAAGGGTTTTCTCTGAGTAAAGAAGAAACAGTTGAAGCATGTCTTTTCTTAGGGAATAATGAAGGCGGAAGGTTAAGAGGCCTCTGAGAATATTATGTGCACTCGTTTCAGAAAACTGTATTTAAAAAGTTTTTGAAAATGGTTCACATTGGTACCTACTAAAATGGTGAACCATTGATATATTTTTACTTCATCTATATAATACAAAGGTTAAGCTTCACCCCCCCCCCGCCCCTTTTTTAACCTAGTACTTCAGAACTACAATTGTTGCAATGCCAGGAATCAACTCTAGCCTTTTGCATGACTGTGGGCTGGAAATAACTTTATTGCCTGGGGAATCTTGCTCCTCTTAAATGTTTCCAAAATATTAAAACTCAACATACGATGGAGCTAGGATGGCAGAGCTTGTTGGGCTTTCTGCCAAGAATCAGAGTTTTTTTTAATAAGGAAATGGGCTATCACTGGAGATCCTGGCAGATCTTGGATGAGGACTAACTCGAACTCACAGAAATGGTACTTCTGCCTCATGAAGAAGATGTGTCTCATCTTTTTTCATTCCATGTCTAACTCTCGGGATGTGGTTTCTAAATCTACTGTCTGAACCCCCCTTCCTCTACTGAAAACAAGATAGAGTCAATGCATTTAGGCCAAAATGCTAACTTGATGACTAATTTTAGAAGGCAAACGGATCACTTTTCAGTAGGTAGATCTCTCTGTGATGTGGTGCATCCAGTCTTTGAAGAAATAGATTCATATGCAACACATCCACCAAAGATGGTCATTTAAAGGAAATCTTGCTTTGTTTTGTTTTGCTTTTGTTTTGGGGGCACACCTGGGGGAATGGAGGGATTACTCCTGTCTGCACTTAGAAATCACTCCTGGCAGGTTCCGGGGACCTTACAGGATGCCAGGTCATTGAACTCGGGTTGACTGCATGCAAGGCAAATGCCCTACCTGTTGCGCTATTGCTCTGGCCCCATGAAGATGATAAATTTTTAAAAATTTTCTTCAGTCACTCACAATAAAAATGGAATTATATGATAATTATTTACAGAATTTAATAATATGCGACCTTAAATATTATATACAGAAATAGAAGTTGTATTCCTTGTCAATGGATTGTATATAAAAACAAGTATTTCTGAGAGTTTTATCACATTATTTATGATGCAAATAAACTTTGACCCAGCCATTTTGTTGTTAAAATTTTTCTGACAGATATACTCAAACAGTACACAAAAGTGCTATACAAGGAAGTTTTTCAGTGTTGCTGTTTTTATCTATAATAGTAAAAAAAAAAATCTGGAAGCAATTTGGATGTCCATGAATAGGAAATAACATGGACACAGTTTTTAGATGTCTAAGTAATATTAAGTCAAAGGTATAAAATTTTAGTTTTCAGAAAAATAAATCCAAGGAATGTACTGACATGCAAAGCAGCTATAGTTAACACACTCTCCTGTGTAGACAGGTCTGGCCAGCTGTCCACAGGTAGAATATTCCTATGAAATCTTTCATGAACCAAAATGGCATGAAATGCAAAAAAGCCAAAACCAAAACAAAACAAAAGCCCAACCCCATAAAAGAAGAAGCAAATAAAATTCATGGGTTATTTTTCAGTGTTCTCCAAATAACTTACTAAATCTTATAGAATAACATAAAAATCTAATAGCACTGACTTACTATTGAAGCGGGAATGATATGAAACCTATCTAGTTTAGAAAGAACTCTTTCAGAAAAGCAAGTTGGTTGAACTCACAAGTACTGTCCACTCTCAATGGCTCTGAGCCACTTCTAGAATGGCTGCTGCAAAACAAATACTGAGTGCTTTGTTTATTTTGCTTTTCTTTTTTTTTTTTTAGAAAAGTTAAAATATTTTTTAATTTTAGAAAGCAAAACAATTACTAGTGACGGTGTCTGATAAAGCATGGTGTAATTTTAAAAGTGGGGGATACTTGAATTTGAAAGTTCCCACAAGAGAAGTTTTTTTTAAAAAATATGATTGTAGGTGGAGAAAATTTGGGGCACTTTCCAACACTGTACTCAAGAATCACTTCTGGAACTGCTGGGGACACAAACCAGTTTGGCAAATGCCTTACTTTCTGTATCTGTATCTGTGTCTGATTTCAAAGGAATAGAACTTAATTAAGGGTTCTCATTGAGATAGGGAGATGGCTCAAGGGACTGAGCCATGTGGAAGGTCCAGGTTCAATCCCTAGCATAGTATGGTCCTTCTGCCTCTAATTAACTGAGTCACTCTTCAGTTAATAAAAAATTAATAAACTGCTGAAATAAAATTTGTATTTTGCCCATAAACGAGAAATCCAGAAGCATCTCAGTTGTTTTTTTGTTTGTTTTGTTTTTTTGTGTTTTATTATTAGTTTCCTCAAATGAACTTACTTATGAACAAACATTATTTCTTTGTGAAGCCATTAGTTACATTCCTAGCTCCTAAGGAATTGAAGATCACTTTTGGTAATTGGACCTCTCAAGCAGTGCTCAGGAATTTAGGGGGCTGGGATTCTTCACCAGCTAGACAGAGAGTCCAATGCAAAGGTCTGAAGATACAGTGATGCTCCAGTCCTATGGAGTTGAGGATTCCATTACCCAGGCCATTACCCACAGGTGCTCAGTGGCCTCCAAGGGCTACATCCAGCAATACTTGGTGGTGTTGAACTTGGTTTGGACACGTGGGAGTTAGACCTCCCATCTGCTGTATTTTATCTAGCAGGGGTTTCAAACTCGCTGTCCGGGCCATTTGTGGCCCTCCGTATACAACATTTTGTGACACTGCCCTAGATGAAGGTTTTTTTGTTTTGTTTTGTTTTAGTTTTTTGGGTCACCCCCCCAATGTTCAAGGCTTATTACTGACTTCGCACTCAAGGATCACCCCGACTTTGCCTCCTGCGGCCCCCAGGTAAATTGAGTTTGAGACCCTTGAAGAACTTCTTAAGTCCCAGGAATATGCTGAGGGAGAGCAAGGAAAAATCTTCATGGGCTGAAAGAACAAGAAGTTAAAGTTCTCCCAAACATTCCAAAGTAACCACAAAGCAGACAGATCACTTTCTAATTGGTACCCACAGAAGCCACAGCAATCTTACTCTTGGTTAAGTGACACTGGAATGTGAGAAATGTTTTTTTGTTTTGTTTCGTTTGGTTTGGTTTGGTTTGGTTTTTGGGTCACACCCAGCAGCACTCAGGGGTTACTCCTGGCTCTATGCTCAGAAATCGCTCCTCAGAAATGGCTCAGGGGACAATATGGGATGCCGGGATTTGAACCATCGACCTTCTGATTGCAAGGCAAATGTTGCCTTACCTCCATGCTATCTCTCTGGCCTCTGGTTTTTTGTTTTTGTTTGTTTGTTTGTTTTGTTTTATTTTTTACCTTGAAAATATCAAAGAAAGCTAGCAACTCATGCTCCAATGAAAACTATTAATCAAGATCCCAGCCATTGCAATGTGGAGCTAAGAGGTACAAAAGGGGAGGACTGCAAGTATGAATCAAAAATAATTTGAGTGTACAATTTTCTACTGTATTATGTCAAAGTAGAACATTCTTGTGAAATCCTTGTGTTTTTGTTTTATTTTATCATGTGGAAGATTGATTTAGGCATGTTCCTACCATTGAACTACATTTCCAGCCTTCTTTTAAATACCCTTTGAAAAACAAAAATGATGTAAGGTAACTAAGAGCAGTTATTTATTTATACAAAATGTTTCCCAAATAAAAACAATACTTTCAAATCACACCAAATAACAAATTTCCCTCCTTTCCTTCCCTCCTTCCTTACTTCCCATCTTCCCTCCTTCCTTCCTCCCTTCCTACCTTATTTCCCCCTCCCTCCTTCATTTTTCTTTTTCCTTCCTTTCTTTCCTCCTTCCCTTCCCCTTCCTTCCTTTCCTCCTTTCCACCCTCCCTCTCTCCTTCCTTTTCTTCCTTTCCTCCCTCTTTTACACCCTACTTCCCTCCTTCCTTCCTTCCTACCTACTTTCCTTTCCCCTTCCCTCTCTACATCCTTTCTTCCTTTCCTCCTTCCCTCCCTCCTTCCCACCTTCCTCCCTTCCTTCCTTCCTTTCTGTCCTTTCCTCCTTCCTTCCCTCCCTCCTTCTTTTCTCCTTTCTTTGTTCCTTTCTTTGTTTCTTTGTTTCTTTGTTCCTTTCTTTGTTTCTTTCTTTCTTTCTTTCTTTCTTTCTTTCTTTCTTTCTTTCTTTCTTTCTTTCTTTCTTTCTTTCTTTCTTTCTTTCTTTCTTTCTTTCTTTCTTTCTTTCTTTCTTTCTTTCTTTCTTTCTTTCTTTCTTTCTTTCTCTCTTTTCTTTCTTCCTTTTCTACCTTTCTTTCTTTCTTTTCTTTCTTCCTTTTCTATCTTTCTTTCTTTCTTCTCTTTCTTCTTTCTTTCTTTTTCTTTATTTCTCTTTCTTCTTTCTTTCTTCTTTCTTTTTTATTACTTTTTTTTTTTCTTTCTTTCTTTTCTCTTCCTTCCTTCCCTCCCCCCTTCCTTCCCTCCCCCCTTCCTTCCCTCCCCCCTTCCTTCCCTCCCCCCTTCCCTCCCTCCCTCCCTCCCTCCCTCCTTCCCTCCTTCCCTCCTTCCCTCCTTCCCTCCTTTCCTCCTTCCCTCCTTTCCTCCTTCCCTCCTTCCCTCCTTCCTTCCCTCCTTCCTTCCTTCCTTCCTTCCTTCCTTCCTTCCTTCCTTCCTTCCTTCCTTCCTTCCCTCCCTCCTCCCTCCCTCCCTCCCTCCCTCCCTCCCTCCCTCCCTCCCTTCCTTCTTCCTTCCTTCCTTCCTTCCTTCCTTCCTTCCTTCCTTCCCTCCCTCCTCCCTCCCTCCCTCCCTCCCTCCCTCCCTCCCTCCCTCCCTTCTTCCTTCCTTCCTTCCTTCCTTCCTTCCTTCCTTCCTTCCTTTCCTTCCTCCTTCCTTCCTTCCTTCCTTCCTTCCTTCCTTCCTTCCTCCTTCCTTCCTTCCTTCCTTCCTTCCTTCCTTCCTTCCTTCCTTCCTTCCTTCCTTCCTTCCTTCCTTCCTTCCTTCCTTCCTTCCTTCCTTCCTTCCTTCCTTCCTTCCTTCCTTCCTTCCTTCCTTCCTTCCTTCCTTCCTTCCTTCCTTCCTTCCTTCCTTCCTTCCTTCCTTCCTTCCTTCCTTCCTTCCCTCCCTCCCTTTTTTCTTAACTGTTCCTTTATTACTTGATTTGTTTCTGGGCCACACCTGCCTCTACTCAGTGGTTACTCCTGGCTCTGTGCTCAGAAATTGCTAGTGGCAAGCTCAGAGCACCATATAAAATGCCAGGAATCGAACTAATTCTGTCCTGGGTCAGACCCATTCAAGGCAAATGCCTTACCATTGTGCTGTGTTATCTCTCTGGCCCTTGACATGTTTTTTGAGCTTACTCCCTAATCACCTTAGTTCTTCAGAACAAATCAATTCATATGATTACCAATGTCCTGGGGAGTAGGTTAGAATATGCAAAGACAAGTCAAGTTAATTGAGAAACTTGGGGAATACTAATGATAAAGAAATGGGTAGCACTAGTACCAGTTTTGTAGCCAACATCTCCAAGGACTCTTTGGAGCCAGGGTAGACCACATCCTCTCCTTCCCGTGCCTCTGTAATTTCAAAGCCAGGCAGTCATGCCTATGAACTACTGCTGTCGTCATATGTGATCATGGGCCCTATTTTACATTTCCTTAAAGTTCTGGACTATGTGGCCACTTACAACTTCATAATTTTAATACTGACTTTCCAGTAGCACTACACTACATTAGATGTGAGATTATTACAAAAGCCACAAAAGTATAACAAATAAAATGAATAACAGAATGCTCAGTTAGCAATAAACAATTTAGTCAATCTTCAGACTATGTGATAATGACCCCATTGTGAGATATTTCAATTTTCTCATATATTCTCTTAATGCATTTTCTCATAATTCCATAGTTACATTCCATAACTTCATAGTTGTAAGAAGCAATATTATGTAAATTCTTGATACCTACCAATGGTAGGTAGGGACCTTAGATTTTGGGGAGTTTGGGAAACTGGGTACAAAGATGAAGAGAAAATTATACTGGTGGTGGTATTGGTGTTGGAGCATGAAAGATCAGAAATAACTGTATTATGAATAACTCTGTAAACCATGGTTTTAAATAAAGGCATTTAATAAATAATAAAAAAGAGATATGGTTAAGACAAAAATAAAAGAAAAATATAAAGGAGGGAGTAAAAAGTAAGAGAAGAAAGAAAAGAGGGAACAAAAAGTAAAGAAAGAATTAAAAAAGATAAGAAAAAACGAGAAGGAAAGAAAGAAGAAAGAGGAGAGGGAGAAATAAAAGGGAATAAAAAAGAAAGAGCAGAGAGAAAAAGAGAAAAAGAAAAGAAAAGAAAAAAGAACTGAGTGCTGCTGGGAGATGGTAGGTTGAGGCAAGGACCCTTTCCTCTTGGCTCCCCTGTCTGCACTAAGGAACTTCAGATAGAGAAAAAAAATTCCTTATTATTGTTTGTTTAGAGGGTCAAGGAGTGACTTATCAGTTTATCATTTTTGGTAGGAAGAAGTGAAAAAGGCAGACCCAGTCATGACTTTTTCTTCCATGCTAACATGCCAGCTCTGAAAAGCAATGAAATATTTCAGCCCCTTGAGGACACTATTCCACTGCCTGTGCATGAATAGGTAAATTTGTCTCTGCCAGAGCTTCCATTTTAGGAAGCTCATTGTTGCTGCACATGTACTCACTACCTCCAGTATTGCTGATTTTCCATAAATAGAGCTGGTGTTTTTGTCTCCCATTGCCTGACTTCTCTGCATATCTTCTAGTTGGTTCCAAACAGATGCTGAAAAAAAGGTAAAATTATTAATTGTGCTTTCAAAAACAGACAAGAGGAATTCTTAAAGATACTTAGAATTAATGGCTAGGAAGATAGGAGGAAAGCCAGGAATGAATGTACCAGAATTAGAACGTGGAGTAAAATCTTGATTGGTCAACTGGTCTTGGATATGGGAGAGGTCAAATGAAATGAAGACTGAGAAAAGGCTGCTATAGGAAGAGTATTGAATAACTGGGGCAATGGGATCTTAAAGGCTTTGTGGGTAGGGTGGAAGAAGAAAGACTGAAATAGATGTCTGATTGGATTTTTTAATGAAAATTTTGGGGAAAGAGAGTAATCAGAGACTAGGTTAAGTTAATTGGAAAATTTGGGCTTGCAAAATATTTTGTTGTTTAAAATAAAATCTTCAAGATAATGTAAAGTGTTTAGTTTACTAACATACAGAAGATAAAGAGTGAGAGAGGGATTGAAATAAAGAGAGTAAATAATTAGCTAAAGAATTTTACAAAGAAACAAGAGAGGGGCTAGAGGGCTAGTACAGCAGTTAGGACATTCACCTTGCCTGTGGCTGACTCAGACTCCATCCCCTGCATCCCATAGGGTTGCTGAGCACTTCTGGGAATAAATCCTGAGAGCAGAAATAGGAGTAGACACTGAGCACTTCCAAGTAAAACAAGCAAGCAAACAAAACAATACCCATATTTTTAAAGGAGCAAGAGAAAGCCTAGGAAAATTGTATTTTTTTTCAAGATTATGGAATTTCCTTTCCCTTTAAGACAATTTTTCTAGCCTATTACACTGGCCTGGGCTTGGTCAGTTGATATTCTTGCCCCAGAAGAATATGAGTGGGCTTTACATAGAACTGCAGCTCTTAATCTTCCTTTTACAATGAAAAAGACACATCCTATGGAGATGACTGCCAGGTTGTCATGGAGTGAGAATTGTATAGTAAGAATTGCAACCTAGAGTGAACTACTTATAGCAAAAGTAAAAAAGCATATCTTTGATGTTATAATTTTCTAAAATTTTTGAGTTTGTTATTATTCAAAGCTGACTTATTATTCAAAGTCAAGAGGAACTTGTTTTTATTAATATAGGAAAAGACACTCATTATACAGAAGAGGATCAAAGAGTTAGGGATAAAAATGAACAAAATAGTTTTTGGTGGGATGAAGAAAAATATTTAGTTCTTTCTGGGAATGTATTGATGATATCAGAATTTCATCTACAAGGTCTAACTTTTGCAAAAAATTTTCTTAAATCAAAGCTGATTTCACAGGGTTTGTCAGTTTCATATTATTTGTCGTATCTTTCCTTATGATAATTGCTAGATTTATTACCATTAAAGTTTATCATACCAAAGTGCAGAAAAAGTCAATTGACAGATATTTTGCTTGATAAGATGTTTGAAATGTCCAGTATTACATTCTGTTTATTGATGTATGTTATTTTAAAATTTCTGCTTGTCTGACATAACTGGGCAACTTGAGAAAGTGAAGGAGATTGTTTAAATTTTACAGGCTTTAGGATTGGGAGTTCAGTACAAATCTTACTGATTACTCCATTCATTTATTCACTCATTTATTCATCACATATATTTATTGAATCAAGTAGTGCAAAGCTACTAGAAACAGAGTAAGTAAATCACTGTCTAAATTTGTCATCTTCTGTGTATTTGAAAGATTGAAATACTTACCTTTTTCTCCCTTGTCTTTCCTGTTGTCCTTCTGCTTGCCTCCTGGACAAGAACTTGTTTTTTTCTTAGGAAAAAAAACTTCTTCTAGATTTAATAAATTCTTTTTTTTACATGTTTTTTTACAGTTGTATTTCAGTTACATAGTGACAGTGAATTTGGGCCATTCCTACCACCACCAGTGTTGACCTCCCTTTACCATAGTTCTCAGCATGCATCCCATACCTCTACCCTTAGCCCCCTAGACTGCTAGCATAACAGGTCCATTTTGTGTATAGTTTGTTATAATTTGGGTTTCTTGATTCTACTGTCCTTGACATTGGTTTGGGTATTTAGGGCTGACCATCACTCAGTTTGTAAGGAGTTATATAAACATGAGGCAGGGTCATATGATTCATGTTCTATGGTTCTGTAAATAAATAAAAAGTCTGGGCCCCTATTTAGAAGCTGTAAATAGAAGTAAAATTGAAAGAAAAGAAGAAAGAAAAATGGGGGGGGGCAGATGTGACAAGTGGTTTTTTATTCCTGCATAGGTACATTAAAACAGGGAAATCTTATATATAGAAAAACATTCTTATCTAATAGGGGTAAGAACTCATGATTTTTATAATGTAAGGGTGATTTCCATTCTGAAAAATCATCATGGAGACCTGACTTAGACTTCAAGTGATCAGACATTGACTGCCCAACCCCGAACCATTAATACCAACCATAGAACTGGCACAGTTTTCTGGACTAGCACCAGGAATCAAACCCCCAGAAGAAGGCCTTAATACTGCTCTGGCACCAACTTGCACCAGGGTAGATTTATATGACACCCTGATGACGAGGAAGCAGCAATAACTTGATCTAAGGGCAGGTTGACCTACCTCAACACTTAATGGTGAGATGAAATCAGAAGACCCTCCATCATAGGATCTGTGGAAAAAAATAAAACAAAATTACTAATTAAAGAAGATGTACTATGACAACATCAAATGAGCAGAACTCTTTCTGGAACTATAAAAGAAGACTTTATTATCCTGGACTTAGTAAATTCTATGGGAACAAAAATAATGTGTCCCAGAAAATATGGTAAAAGGGTGAAGGCTATAGAGGTCATAGAAATTGAAGGATATTCCTTCAAATGGATAAAAGGAGAGAATGTCCTATTTTCCCATAAATTAGTCAGGAGCTATATACTCTTTCTTGTTTTGTGGCCATCTGTTAAAGAAGAGAGCAAAACTTGGACTTGAAGACCATGATGAGTAGTCAGTCTTATGGAGGTGGGACCAATACTGTGAAGATTCATAACTTGAGAAAGTATATTTGACCCCATAATTGGCACAAGAGTCAATAATTGTCCAAAACCAGAGGTCTATTGTGGGTTTGGACTGTAAAGTCTAAGAGGTTATCAGTTAAATTGCATATTAGAATATTTATTTATTATAAAGATTGTATTTTAATACCCCACATTCTGGTAGAAGCTTGGGACAGAGAAAGGATCCTAATAATGTGTGAGACTGAATATTCTATAAACCTGAGAGAATGGGGTAGTAAACCAAAATTAGCTAAATTCAAGAAAAAATGATATCTACTGTAGACATTAGTGCCTGTATTTTTTTTTTTTTTGGTTTTTGGGTCACACCCAGCAGTGTTCAGGGGTCACTCCTGATTCTACACTCAGAAATTGCTCCTGGCAGGCACAGGGGACCATATGGGATGTGGGATGCCAGGATTCGAACCACCATCCTTCTGTATGAAAGGCAAAAGCCTTACCTTCATGCTATCTCTCCGGCCCCAATGTCTGTATTTTTTATGAAGCAAATTTTCTTCTTTAGCATTCTATTCTCCTGGCCAATATGCCACCATTTTTCTCTGGGTACAATTTAAAACTGGTTGGAAAGGCTAAGAGGCCAAAGGTCTCCACCAAGCCAAAGGCCAGAAGAGAAAGACAGAACCAGCCATTGAGCATTAAAGGTAGAAAGTTAAATATTGACTTCTGTCCAATGGACTAAAAAAATCCAAAAGCAAGACATGAAACTAAAGGTCAGTAGCCAAGTATAAATGGAACTGAAGCCAGAGAAGTATGGAAATAAGTTACAGAACTTAGGAGCTGTTCTCTAGGGAAGTTCTCAGTATTTGGTGCATGAGAGCTGTTTTCATAAATACAATCTTTTCATTGTATTCATTGTATTGTTAGTTTTTTGTTTTGTTTTGTTTTGGTTTTTGGGTTATACCCGGCAGTGCTCAGGGGTTACTACTGGCTCTATGCTCAGAAATTGCTCCTGGCAGGCCCGGGGGACCATAAGGGATGCCGGGATTTGAACCACCGACCTACTGCATGCCAGGCAAATGCCTTACTTCCACACTATCTCTATGGCCCCAGTATTGTTAGTTTTTATAGTTAAAAGGCAACAGCTGGTAACCAAGGGTTAAGAAAAATATAGGAGAAAAAGATATGCTATAATAATAGTATATATTTAGAAAAGTAGTGTGCTATTAGAAAAGTTTACTATTAGCTTTGGAAAATTCTTTCGCTTAAAACCACCACCATCACTACCACCACACTGTCCAAATCCTGAGACTATTATTATATTTTAGTAGTGGATCACCACAATATAATTTCTCTCTTTTTTTTTACCACAATATAATTTCAAGGGTGGCAGTGTTGAGAGAAAATTTTCTTGATAGAAACTATGTCTTACTTTATTTCTCAGCACCAGATGGTCAGCCTGTTTCTTTTCATTGCCTCCTGATGGGTGTGATATCAAGTACAAGATAGTCTTAAGCAGAAAACTTAACCAGAAAACTATCCAAAAGAAAAATCATGCATGCCACAAATTTGAGCCACATAAAAAGAAAGAGAACATTAGTTTTAATATATGTGAATGGATAGTTATTTAACTCAGTGCATTAACAACACTTTAAGAATAGTTGAAACGGGGGCCGGAGAGATAGCATGGAGGTAAAGCATTTGTCTTGTATGCAGGACAGTGGTTTGAATCGCGGCATCCCATAAGTCTCCCGAGCCTGCCAGGAGCAATTTCTGAGTGTAGAGTGAGTAACCCCTGAGCGCTGCCGGGTGTGACCCCACCCCCATAAAAAAGAATAGTTGAAATGAAAATTACCAAGGGGTTGAGAAATAGTACAACAGTTAGTGTATATGCCATCATGCCCTTGATCTGAATTCAATTCCCAGCAGCACACTGTTCCTCATTCATTCCTCATGCATGGCTGGGTGCAGTCCTGGAGGCTCAGAAACACTTCTGAGAATTGCCCTGAAGATCCTTAATACTATTCTGTGGGCAGGGTATCTTCAGCACTGCCGGGCCAGAATATCATGGCTTCCTTAGACTTCTGTATTGTACTGGTGTGGTCCTCAGACTTCCTGAGTACCACTAGGGGAGGCACTTCAAACCCCAAAAATTATTGATGAAATAATTTATATATTTTGGTGGTAAATTTCTAAAATCTATTACATAACTTTAATTTTTAGTACATTTCAAGTATCCAAAAGCTACATGTCTTTCATGGATCTGTCAAATTTCAAATATTCAATAGCTACATGTAAATTGTGGATGCTGTGTTAGATAGGGCAGGTATGAAGTTTTCCTATAAACTGCACATTGGAAGGTCATAGCCTGCTTGGGGACATGGACAGATTGTACCATGATTGTTATTGTGTCCCCACTGTATAAGTAGCTTTTAGAAATTTTTATCTCATTTTAGTAAGCACGTCACTCTGTACAACCAGTTGTTGCATTTTAAATTGTTATTTTGCATGTTTTTACTCAATTTTGGTCATTTACAGAATTCATCTAATTTTGTACCAAGACCTAGATAATTTTTAGAGTCTCTTCTTCTGCTGTACACAGGAAAGAAAGGATGTGATTGATAACTAAGATAGCATTGTCTGTTTTTGCTTTATTTAGTTTTTAATATAAAACAGAAATAATAGTAGTGATTTGGTGTGAAAATTTTTATAACTTATTTAGAGTACTCAGTATATTATTTTGATAAAAAAATGTTGTATTTCTCCTTACACATTGTAGCACTATTTATCATAGTCAGACTATGAAAACAACTAAGATGCCCTTCAACAGAGGAATGGCTAAAGAGACTGTGGTACATATACATAATGGATATTATCCAGCTGTCAGGAGAGATGAAGTCATGAAATTTTCTTATACATGGATGTACATGGAATCTATTGTGCTGAGTGAAATAAGTAAGAGGTAGAGAGAAAGACGCGGAGTAGTGTCACTCATCTATGGGTTTTAAGAAAAATGAAAGACATTCTTGCAATAATTTTCAGAGACAAAAGAGAGAAGGGCTAAAAGTTACAGCTCACTTCATGAAGCTCACTATAAAGAGTGATGAGTGTAGTTAGAGAAATAACTACATGGAGAAGAACTATCCTAACAATGAGAATGAACGAGGGAAGTAGAAAGCCTTTCTAAGTACAGGCGGGGTTGGGGTGGGGAAGAGGGAGATTTGGGACATAGGTGATGGGAATGTTGCACTGGTGAAGGGGGATGTTTTTTTACATGACTGAAACCCAACCATAATCACATTTGTAATCAAGGTGTTTAAATAGAGATATTAATTTAATAAATGTTGTATTCTTTCTTTCTTTCTTTCTTTCTTTTTTTCTTTCTTTTCTTTCTTTCTTTCTTTCTTTCTTCTTTCTTTCTTTCTTTCTTTCTTTCTTTCTTTCTTTCTTTTTCTTTCTTTCTTTCTTTCTTTCTTTCTTTTCTTTCTTTCTTTCTTTCTTTCTTTCTTCTTTCTTTCTTCTTCTTCTTCCTTCTTCCTTCCTTCCTTCCTTCCTTCCTTCCTTCCTTCCTTCCTTCCTTCCTTCCTTCCTTCCTCCTTCCTTCCTTCCTTCCTTCTTCTTCTTTCTTTCTTTCTTTCTTTCTTCTTCTTTCTTCTTTCTTTCTTCTTTCTTTCTTTCGTTCTTTCTCTTTCTTTCTTTCTTTCTTTCTTTCTTTCTTTCTTTCTTTCTTTCTTTCTTTCTTTCTTCTTTCTTTTCTTTCTTTCTTTCTTTCTTTCTTTTTTTCTTTCTTTCTTTCGGTTTTTAGATTTTGGGTCACACCTGGTAGTGCTCAGGGGTTCTGTCTAGATCTATACTCAGAAATCACCCCTGACAGGCTCATGGGACCATATGGGATGCTAAGAATCAAACCTGGGTCCATCCTGGGTCAGCCATATGCAAGGCAAAAGCCCTATAGCTGTGCTATCTCTCCAGCCCTCACAATGTTGTATTTCTGTGTGCCATGTTGTTGCTTACCAGAGAAAGTTGTCTCCAGTTTTATTACATGTATTTTTGAAAAATTTAAATCAAAAGTAATAATGAGGACATTTTTGATATGTAATTTCTAATCAATTGCAGTGAAAGACCCTGTTAAGACCTCTAAACAGTATCCTGACTTTTTTCTATCGTTATTACTTTTTAAGGTTAAAGTCATCTGTAGACTTGTTCTCTGAATTTTGTACTACTGGGAGTAGAAGTCAGGTTGTTATCTTGTATGCTATCAATATTTAGTGAAATATGTAAAGCTGAACACCCATATCTTAAATTATAGTTACACTTACAGTCTCCTAAATTGTGCATAGTTTCTTTCATGATCAGAGTTTGTTTGCCTGACTCTTTAAAATTCCTCACTTTAACAAAGTATACAAATAATTTTGTAAATAACAAATTTATTTTGTAAATAAATAAATAATTTTGTAAAGTATGAAAAAAATCACAACACACCTGATCAATTTTAAAATTAAGAGATAATAAGACTTTTAATTAGGAATTAGAATTTCACCAGATATTTAAAAAAATCAGTTGAATCCTTTATGTAGATATATACACTTTATATACAGTTCCAGTAAGTTATCCTAGATAGAATCTGGTTGCTGACAATAATTTAGGTGCTTTTCATTAATCTCTTAAATCTTCTAACCCTGGGGTGCCATTTTAATAAATAACTATTTCCTCATATTTAAGGCCACTGGATTTCACAAAAGAACTAACCCACTCCCCATAAATGCCCACTAATGGAATTTCTCATAGATGAGGCTATTTTATGATAGAACAAAGGCTTCAAAAAGAAGTTTTGAAAAGAGACACTTGGAATAAATTTATTTGTACAATATTATCCTAGAACAACTCCTTTTTCAAACAAGTGTCACGAAAACATTTTTATTTTTAGATTTAAGGTTTATAAGAACTGTAGTGAATTTCACTCTATCTACCATATTTTTATAGCATTCTCACTTTTCTCGCATGAGGAGGCTATTAACATTGCGTTCCAAATAGTTTTAATTTTGTAGAGAAGATTTATAAAATGTCTTTTTAGCCCTTGGGGAAAATTAAGAAAGATTTAATGTCATATCAAACATTTGATAGCCACTAAAATACAGCCTGGAATAAAAATAAGTAGTTTAGAAAAATAACAAGAATTATGAATCACATTATAATAGTTTCTCTGCATATCAGAAAAGAACTTCTGAGCAATCCTGTTACTGTTAGCTACTTATTGCTGCTATTTTAATTTAAAACTGAAAAATTCTTTAATAATTCTTCTTCCTCTCTAGAAACAGAAAAAAAAACAACACAAAACAATATTCATAAGACAGGTGTTGAAAGTGGACTACTTTAACAAGATCTGGTCTGCTGAGATATATGAAAATCTCTCACATATATAGAAACAATGATATAAAACATTGAGAATAATGGATTTTCTCTTGTGGCTCCTACACAAAAAAAAATTCCATTTTCAGGAAGTTCACAGTATTGCCAAAATGTTCACTTTCATTGCAGAAAATTTTCACTGCTGTTGTAACAATTGAAGTATATGTAGATATATTTTTTCTTATGAAGTCTTCACTTATGAATTCATAAGTAGGATGACTAGGTGTGTTGTTTTCAGTCATTAATGCAAAGGTGAAATTGTTCTTTCATGGCAGGTGGGCCAATTAGCATCTTTAAAAGGAGCCATCATTATAACAAAAATGTGGGTTGGCTGATAAATAATGGTTTCATCTCAAAAAGCACTTTGAAAACATTGACTAATTAATGTGACTCAGAATTCTCAAATAAAAATATATTCCCTGCTCTGAGATTTTTAGTTAGCAAAAGCACTTTGAAAACAGAGAATCAATAAGAGAAAGAAAATTATCCTTTGCCAGTTAGGAGGCCAGTTGCAATATTTCTTTTTGTTACAACTGTTGGTGTTAGAATGAGGACAGCCTACATTTTACTATGGGATATGTATTTTAAAATAATAGTCACACTTTATATCTGAAAGCATGATAGAATATCTAATCTGAAACTTTCCTCATCAAAAACAGACCATCTGCTAGTTGAAATATAGACAACATCTTTTGAATTCATAGCTTAATAAGTAAAGGCAGACAGTGAGCCTCAAGAGTTTTATAAAGGAGCCAGAGAGATAGCATGGAGGTAAGGTGTTTGCCTTGCATGCAGAAGGACGGTGGCTCAAATTCTGGCATCCCATATGGTTCCCCCCAGCTGCCAGAAGCGATTTCTGAGTGTAGAGCTAGGAGTAACCCCTGAGCACTGCCAGGTGTGACCCCCCCCCAAAAAAGAAAAAAAAAGAGTGTTATAAATGCGAATTCAACTCTTGTGACAGTGCATACACCAAATGAGTGACTGTTTAGTTTTAGCGATCTAGAGTGCTAGTTGTGAATACTGGGGCAAGAGGAAATACAGCCACATAAGTTGAAGGACCTTAACTTAAACCATGATTAGTCCTGACACTTCCTGGACTACATAATTAGTAAAAAGTGGAGACTGAACAGAAATGACCTGGTCTTAAAAATTCCTGGAAACTCACCAGTTGGCCTGGACTCTGAGTGGGAACAAAATTCCCTCTGATAAATTTAGCCACTGGCATATTTTCACTTGGATAAGAGATTATGCTTTTCTTTTCTTTTTAAAAAATCTAGCTGCATTTTAAGAATTCCCTGGTGAAAAATTAACTCAAAAATGGTTTAGGTATTTCCTGAAGGCCATTTGATTTTCTTCAGAAAAATATGCTGTTAACTAAGACATAGAGTATTTGGTGTTGGTGCAAAGGGTGCTCTTAAGCTTTGGTTAGGGTTTCTGAGCCCTAAATTTAGGGTCACTCAGTCAACTAGAACAAATGGTTCAAAGATACGATCTGGTAGTATGCCAGGCACTGCTTAATCCATATCTGGTTATACCTCATGGCACTTACAGATCCATGCTATTTCAGTGATTGTATTTCTGTCCTTGTGTGTAGCAGGTCTTTGACCCCTGAGCTATTTACTCAACACCTATAAACACACATGATTTTTATGAACCTGGAACCATGCAACATGCACAGGGATTACTCCTGAACATATGTTCTAGGGGCTATGTGGTGCTGTGGATAGAACCTGGGTCTCAAGAGTCAAAGCATATGTTTCTGCCTTTTGAGAAATCTTCTAGTCCACATATAGCATTTTATAGAAAAACCTCTTCTTGGGCTGGAGTGATAGCACAGTGGTAGGGTGTTTGCTTTGCATGAAACTGGCCCAAGACGAACCCTGGTTCGATCCCTGGCATTCCATATGGTCCTCCAAGCCTGCCAGGAGCAATTTCTGAGTGCAGAATCAGAAGTAACCCCTTAGAAGCACTGCGTGTGGCCCCACCAAATAAAAACAAAACAAAAATCTCTTCTGAAGAAAAACATACAATGAACCATTTAGAAAATAACTGAGGAAAAAGTAAATTAGAATCAGTAAACAATACAAAAATAAGAAATTTCAAAAGGTGAATATACTTTATAAGAACTATAGAATGAGCCTTTGTTCACTCTGAGGACTTCAGGGAAACTTTTCCTGCACCTGTCTGCCTTTCTTTCTGAATCCCTGAAGGTCTCCTCAGGCCTAGGGAGCGCACCCCCAAAAAACTGCATTTTGAAGCTGCCCAGTGAGTAAATTCTGGCTGTGGGGATCGCCGTCCAATAAGCTGAGCTCTCTGGCCTGCGGAGACTCCAACCTGCTGTGCCTTTGTTCACTCTGAGGACTTTAAAGGAAACTTCTCCTGCCTGTGCCTGTCTGCCTGTGTTTCTGAATCCCTAAAGGTCTCCTCAGAGGCCTAGGGAGCACACCCCCCAAAAAACTGCATTTTGAAGATGCCCAGTGAGTAAATTCTGGCTGTGGGGGTCACTGTCTAATAAGCTGAGTTCTCTGGCCTGCAGAAGCTCTGTCCTGCTGTGCCTTTGTTCACTCTGAGGACTTCAAGGGAAACTTCTCCTGAGCCTGTCTGCCTGTGCTTCTGAATCCCTGAAGGTCTCCTCAGAGGCCTAGGGAGCGCACCCCCCAAAAAATGTCAACTAGAGGCAGCAAAAGAGCACCTTTGCTTCACGGCCGCACCCTCTTTCTAACCAATGAACCCCACCACAACACTCAGGAAAAACCACACTACAAGCGTGACAATGGGGAAACCTAGCAGACAAACACCATGCACAGAGAATGAAGACCAAAGCTCAGATGACCTAATAAATTCCAACCACCTGATTAACCTCTCAGACAAGGAACTTAAAATAGCAATATGGAAGATGTTTGAAGAACTCAAAGAAAGCATAGATTGATCTGAACAGAACAAAAGACAAAAATCAGAAAACTCCAAACTGAAATAACAGATCTGAAAAACACAGTAGCTCAAATGAAAACCTCAATGGATGGCCTCGCCAGCAGGGTATCAGCAACTGAGGAGAAAATCGAAGTACTGGAAGATGTGATGCAGAAAAACTCAATACAACAGAAGAAATTGGAAAAGAACCTTAAGACAAACAATCAGGCAATGGAAAAAGTACTTAAGGCATGCTAACAGATGAAAATAGAAGTCTTTGATAAACTCAACAGAAACAACATAAGAATCATTGGAGTCCCAGAGACCCAGGAAGGAGATCCCCAGGATAAATCAACTGTCAAAGACATCATCAAAGAAATACCCCCAGAGTTAAAGACTACATGCAATAAAATCCTGCATGCCTGAAGAGTACCAGCTAAAAGAGACCTAAAGAAAAACAACGCCAAGACACATCCTCATTACAATAACAAATCCCATAGACAGAGATAGAATACTGAAAGCAGCAAGATCAAAAAGAAAAATTACATTCAAAGGAGCATCCCTGAGACAGCAGACATGTCACAAAAAATTCTCAAGGACAGAAGACAGTGGTGGGATATTGTGACAAGACGGAATGAAATGAATGCCTCACTGAAAATACTGCACCCAACCCAAATCATGTTCAGGTTGGAAAGAAGAATACATAGCTTCATGGATAAACAGCAGCTCAGAAACTTCACAGATGATAAACCAGCCTTAAAGGAAAAAACTGACAGGTCTACTCTAAGACAAGAGAGACCAACAAACACAGCAAACTTATCTACAAAGATGACATTAAATACAATCATCTCCCTCAATGTCAATGGACTAAAATCACCAATTAAGACACAGAGTGGCAAAATGGGTCAAAAAATGAATCCAACCTTCTGATGCCTACAAGAAACACATCTGAATAGTCAGAACAAACATAGACTCAAAATCAAAGGCTGGAGGAAAATCATCCAAGCAAACAACACCCTCAAAAAAGCTGGGGTGGCCATATTAATATCTGATGACACTAACTTTATACTCAGAAAAAAATGATAAGGGAAAGAGATGGACACTATGTACTAATTAAGGGATATGAACAACAGGAAGAAATCAGATTATTAAACATAGATGCACCCAATGAGAGACCAGCAAATTATCTAATACAATTACTGACAAATATGAAAGAAGAAATCAATAATAACAATATAATTGTGGGAGACCTCAACACTTATCAACACTTGATAGGTCAACCAGACTGAAACCCAACAAAAACATACTAGCCCTGAAAAGAGTTATGGAAGAAAGAAGACTAGTATATATATACAGGACACTCCATCCCAAAAAACCTGGATATACATTCTTCTCCAATGTACATGGGACATTCTCCAGAATAGACTACATGCTGACACATAAAACATACCTCCATAAAATCAAGCAGGTAGAAATCTTGCAGACTACCTTTGCTGACCACAAGGCTCTAAAATTAGATGTGAACTACAAAGCCACACAGAAGAAAAACTTTAACAATTGGAAATTAAACACACTGCTACTGAATAACCACTGGTTCTGAGATGAATCAAAACTTTCCTAGATATAAATGATAATGAAGACGCAAACTGCCAGAATCCAATGGACACAGCAAAAGCGGTCCTGAGAGGAAAATTTATAGCTCTACAAGCACACATCAGGAAGGAAGAAGGGACATACCTGAATAATTTAACGACGCAGCTCAAAAAATTAGAAAATGACCAACAAAAAGAACCAAAAGTAGAGAGTAAGAAGGAAATAACAAAGCTGAAAGCAGAACTCAATGAAGTGAAAAACCATAAAACAATCTGAAAGATCAACGAAAGCAGAAGTTGGTTCTTTGAAAAAATAAACAAGATTGATAGACCATTGGCAAAACTCACAAAGAAAGAGAGAGAGCGAAATCTAATAACCCGTATTAGAAATGAAAAGGGGAAAATCATGACAGATATTGCAGACATCCAAAAGGTAATCAGAGACTACTTTGAGAAACTTTATGCTACTAAACATGAGAACCTAGAAGAAATGAAAAAAGTTCTTGGATACTTATAACCATCCACAATTAAGTAAGGAGGATGTAGCATATCTAAACACCCCCATCACTACTGAGGAAATTGAAACTGTAATCAACCATCTGCCCCCCCAAAAAAAGCCCAGGCCCAGATGGATTTCCTAATAACATTTTTCAAATCTTTTTTTTTTTGTTTGTTTTTTTGGGCCACACCAGGCATTGCTCAGGGGTTACTCCTGGCTGTCTGCTCAGAAATAGCTCCTGGCAGGCATGGGGGACTATATGGGACACCGGGTTTGAACCAACCACCTTTGGTGCTGGATCAGCTGCTTGCAAGGCAAACGCCGCTGTGCTATCTCTCTGGGCACAATTCTTTTCAGATCTTTTAAGAGGAGCTACTACCAATCCTAGCCAAGCTCTCCCATGAAATTGAATAAACGGGAACTCTCACAAACAGCTTTTATGAAGCCAGCATCACCTTGATATGAAAACCACACAGAGACACAATCAAAAAAGAAAATTACAGACCAATATCCCTGATGAATGCTGATGCAAAGATCTTCAACAAAATCCTGGCAAACAGGATCCAATGCATCAGCAATGAGATCATACACTACGACCAAGTAGGTTTCAGCCCAGGAATGCAAGGATGGTTTAACATTCGAAAATCTATCAACATCAGACACATCAACAAGAAGAAAAATAAAAATCACATGATCATATCAATAGATGCAGAGAAAGTATTTAATAAGATCCAACACCCATTCTTGATCAAAACTATCAGCAAGATGGGAATGGAAGGAACCTTTCTCAATCTAGTTGAAGCCATCTACCACAAACCAATGGCAAATATTATCCTCAATGGAGAAAAACTAAAAGCCTTTCCTCTAAGTCTGGTACAAGACAAGGCTGTCTGCTCTCACCACTCCTCTTTAACATAGTACTGGAAGTTCATGCTATAGCAATCAGGCAAGAAAAATATATCAAGGAAATTCAGATAGGAAAGGAAGAAGTCAAGCTCTCATTGTTTGCAGACGACATGATACTCTACATAGAAAACCCTAAAGACTCTACCAGAAAGCTTTTTAGAAACAACAGACTCATATAGCAAGATGACAGGCTACAAAATTAACCCACAGAAATCAATGGCCTTATTATACACCAATAATGATAGGGAAGATAAGAAGTCAAGAAGGAAATCCCATTCACAATAGTGCCACACAAACTCAGATATCTTGGAGTCAACTTGACCAAAGATGTAAAGGACCTATACAAAGAAAACTATAAAGCCCTGCTCCAAGAAATAAAGAGGACACATGGAAATGGAAACAAAAACCCTGCTCATGGATTGGCAGGATTAACATCATTAAAATGGCAATACTCCCTAAAGCATCATACAGATTTAATGCGATCCCCTTAAAAATACCCATGACATTCTTCAAAGAAGTGGATCAAACACTTATAAAGTTCATCTGGAACAATAAACACCCTCGAATAGCTAAAGCACTCCTAGGGAAAAGGAAAATGGGAGGCATTACTTTCCCCAACTTTAAACTGTACTACAAAGCAATAGTTATCAAAACAGCATGGTATTGGAATAAAGACAGACCCTCAGATTAGTGGAATAGGCTTGAGTTCTCAGAGAATGTTCCCCAGATATACAATTACCTAATTTTTGACAAAGGAGCAAGAAATCCTAGGTGGAGCAGAGAAAATCTCTTCAACAAGTGGTGCTGGCAGGACTGGTTAGACACTTGCAAAAAAGCGAACATAGACCCCCAGTTAACATCATGTACGAATGTAAAATCAAAATGGATTAAAGACCTTGATATCAGACCAGATACCATAAGGTATATAGAACAACACGTAGGTAAAACACTTCATGACATTGAGACTCAAGGCATTTCAAGGAGAAAACTGTACTTTCCAAACAAGTGGAAGCAGAGATCAGCAGATGGGAATACATTAAACTGAGAAGCTTCTGCACCTCAAAATAAATAGTGCCCAGGATACAAGAGTCACCCACTGAGTGGGAGAAACTATTTACTCAACACCCTTCAGATAAGGGGCTAATATCCAAAATATACAGGGCACTGACAGAACTTTACAAGAAAAAAAACATCTAATTCCATCAAAAAATGGAGATAAATGAACAGACATTTTGATAAAAAAAGAAAGACAAATGTCCAAAAGGCACATGAAAAAATGCTCCTCATCACTAATCATCAGGAAGATGCAAATCAAAACAACGATGAGATACCATCTCACACCACAGAGATTGGCACACATCACAAAGAATGAGAACAATCAGTGCTGGCGGGGATGTGGAAAGAAAGGAACTCTTATCCATTGCTGGTGGGAATGCCACTTAGTACAGCCTCTATGGAAAGCGATATGGAGATTCCTTCAAAATCTGGAAATGGAGCTCCCATTTGACCCAGCTATTCCACTCCTAGGGATATACCCTAACAACACAAGAATACAATACAAAAACCCCTTCCTCACACCTATATTTATTGCAGCACTATTCACAATAGCCAGGCTCTGGAAACAACCAAGATGCCCTTCAACAGACGAATGGCTAAAGAAACTGTCGTACATATGCACAATGGAATATTATGCAGTTGTCAGGAGAGATAAAATCATGAAATTTTCCTATACATAGATGTAGATGGAATCTATCATGCTGAGTGAAATAAGTCAGAGGAACAGAGAGAGACAAAGAATAGTCTCACTCATCTATGGGTTTTAAGAAAAATAAAAGTCATTTTTGCTATGATCCTGAGACAATGAGAGGAGGGCTGGAACTTCCAGCTCACTCCATTAAGCTCACCACAAAGATTGGTGAGTGTAGTTATAGAAATATCTACACTGAGAACTACCATAATCATGTGGATGAATGAGGGAACTGGAAAGCCTGTCTGGAGTACAGGTGGGGGTGGGGTGGGATGAAGGGAGATTTGGGACATTGGTGGTGGGAATGTTGCACTGATGAAGGGGGTGTTCTTTACATGACTGAAACCTAATCACAATCATATATGTAATCAAGTTGTTTACATAAAGAAAAAAAAGTTTAAAAAAACGAAAATATAACTCTCATGATATGCAAAGCCTTAAGTTTAATTCTTCTACTGCTTGATCTATTAAGCACTATAATTTGGCTGTGACTCTAAAAAATTGACTTCTAGGTAAGCTTAGTAAAATTATTAGGAGAATTTCTTTTGGGGAGGAGGCCAGCCAAATATTGTTTAGGAGTCTGAGGACCTTACCAGAAATTCTTGACCAACCAATCATTGAATTAGCCTAAAGGCCAAGGATTTGATGTTGTTTTCTCCTTGCAATGCAAAATTTAGCCAATGTGGTATGGACACAAACCCAGGTGGGGCAAATGGTAAGCTTTCACCTTGACTTCTCTACAAAGTCTTAACCTGGAACCATTCTCTGATAAGTTATGACTGATATCCACATTAATATACTAAGATTTTATGTGAAAGTATGTGGAAGGTAGGGAAATGTATAAATGTATAGCAGATCCATGTAAATAACACACGTAGTCAACATCTTATTTGTGCAAAGATAAATGCAGTCAATATTTTCAAGAAACGTTAAAGGATCGTCCTGGTTAAACTTGTTACAATGATAAACAGTAATATTACAAAGACCAAAATTTATCAATGTAGCTTTACAATATTTAAATAGACAAATTTCTAAGAATCATATTTTCAATTCTTCACTGGGAAAATATTTTCTTGAAAATCAAAATCCAAATAATAGTTTTACCACTTAATCTTTTGGGGTTGAGATTTCTGAACTTTTATATTTGTTTTGCTTTGTTTTTTTTTGGGGGGGCCCACACCCATTGACACTCAGGGGTCACTCCTGGCTATGAGCTCAGAAATCGCTCCTGGCTTGGGGGGACCATATGAGACATTTAAGGATCGAACCATGGTCCTTCCTAGGTTAGTTCTTGCAAGGCAGATTGCTTTAACTCTAGCGCCACAGCTCTGGCCCCTTTTTCTTTATTTTTATATCGAGAGATTTTGATTTTTTTTTTTTTTTGCTTTTTTGGGTCAAAGAGAAGAAATTTTGTAGAAACCATTATTCTGAAAAAAACTAATGTAATTCTTTATAATTTTTAATCTTGGAATTTTTTTGTTTCTATTTCCCATTAGTTTTTGCTTCTTTATTTGCTTTTTTATCCATATTCAGTGGTACTTAGGGTTTTCTCCTTGCTCTGAGTTCAGGTATCAGAGCAAGGAGATATGTGATGCTAGGGATTGAACCTGGGTCCGTGAAATGCAGAACATGCACTCTATCTGCTGCAATCTCTTGGGAATCATGTCTCCTAATTTTATACTGCATTTTATGTACATTTATTTTACATTTAATACTACATTTTATACTACATTTTACATTTTATATATTTTACATTTATACTTTATACATTTATGCTATACTATATTTATACATTTTGTACTATACTATATATTTTATACACATATACTACATATAGATGATTGCTTTCACATATATATAAGTAGCTATTTTAAAAAATGACTTACTTTATCTTGCACATTCAGGAAACAAAAAATGAGGAGAAATATAAAATCATTTATGCAACAGTGGTATAGAATTGTATCCTTTTATTAAATTCTTTTTTTATTTATTTATTTTTTTTTCAGTTTTTGGGCCACACCAGGCATTGCTCAGGGGTCACTCCTGGCTGTCTGCTCAGAAACAGCTCCTGGCAGGCATGGGGGACCATATGGGACACCGGGATTTGAACCAACCACCTTTGGTCCTGGATTAGCTGCTTGCAAGGCAAACACCGCTGTGCTATCTCTCCGGGACCCTTTTATTAAATTTCTTACCATTATATACCCTAAAAAAAGAACTATAGAATAAATATACTTAAATTGATTTGACAACATAACTGTAACATAACACCACATGTCTAAATAACAAATAAATGAAAAGTCACGGCATGCATACACAATAGAAGAAAAAAAATCTAATAAATATAAATAGAAAAATTAAAAAAGAAAATGATTTGGCCTGCCCAGTGGTTCCTGATTATGAGAAACTTGAGTGTTGTCTGTGTGTTTTTCTACTGTCCTGTCTCCTGAACCTCTCGGGAGTGGGCCGAAAAAGGCCTGGCAAAATTGCTCTCCCAGATGTTCTAGAAAAGCATGGCCGCTCTGTTTTGCTTCGTGGTCATGCACTCTTTCTAGTGAAAGAACGCCACTGCAACACAAAGAAAAAAATCACACTAGGAACTGTGCTGGATCTCTGAAACGCAGCATTTCTCTCTGGACTGTCTTCTCTGCTGCATGCTCAGGCCTAAGATTTGATCCTGTGTGTGGCTTCATCCACAGAGGGCTCCCCTACCTTGGAGGCAAGTCAAGCGGCCCAGAAAGAATGGAGCCAGAAGAGTGGGGATGTGCACATCATTTAGTCAATGAATACCGCCACAACACATAGTAAAACCCGCAACACAAGTGTGACAATGAGGAAACAATGCAGGCTAGCGTCAGGCATAGAGAATGACGATGGCAACTCTGATGACCAGAAATGGTCAATCAACTAGTCAGTCTCTCAGAGAAAGGGTTTAGAGAAGAAATATGGAAGATGCTCACATAACTCAAAGAAACCATAGATCGAGTTGAACAGAACACTAAAAAGAACCAAAAAAAAAAAAAAATGAAGACAGAAATCAGGAAACTCCAAACTGAAATAACAGGTCAAATAACAGGTCTGAAAAACTCAGTAAACAAATTGAATGACAATATGGATAACCTCACAATCAGGATAACAGAAGCTGTGGATAGAATTAGATCTCTGATGGATGAGATTCATAACAACTCCATACAGCAAAAGAGATTGGAAAAAAATTTTAAGGCAAATGAACAGAAAATGGAAAAATTAGTAAAAGAATGTGAGCAGATTAAAACAGAAGTCTATGATAAGCTCAACAGAAACAACTTAAGGATCATTGGAGTCCCAGAGACCCAGGAAGAAAATCTCCAGGAAGAATCAATGGTCAAGAACATCATTAAAGAGAAACTAGCAGAGCTAATGAATACATGCGATCAAATTCTGCATGCCCGAAGACTACCAACTAAAAGAGATCCCAGAAAAAAATACCCCAAGACACATTCTAGCCACAATGACGAATCCCACAGATAGAGACAGAATTCTGAAAGCAGCAAGATCAAAAAGGGAAATTACATTCAAGGGAACATCCTTGAGATTACAGCAGACCTGTCACCAGAAACACTCAAGGCCAGAAGGCAGTGGTGGGACATAGTGACAAAACTCAATAAAATAAATACTTTGCCAAGAATACTGCACTCAGCAAAACTCACTTAAAGGTTTGAAGAAAGAATACATGGCTTCACAGACAAATAACAGCTCAGAAAATTTACAGACTCAAAACCAGTCTTAAGAGAAAAACTGAAAGACCTATTTTAACACAAGGCTGACCAAAAGACACACCAAACTTCCATATAAAGATGGCACTAAATCCCACGACAATTCTTTCTCTCAATGTCAATGGACTGAATGCACCAGTTAGGAGACACAGAGTGGCTAAATGGATCAAAAAGCTCAATCCAACCTTCTGCTGCCTACAAGAAACACACCTGAATAGTCAGAACAAACATAGACTCAAAATAAAAGGCTAGAGGAAAATTATCCAAGCAAACAACACCCATAAAAAAGCTGGAGTGGCCATGTTAATATTAGATGATGCGAACTTTATACTCAGGAAAGGATAAGAGACAAATATGGACATTTTGTATTAATCAAGGGATATGAACAGCAGAAAGAAATAACTCTCCTAAACATATATGCACCAAATGAGGGGTCAGAAAAATATTTAATACAATTGTAGACTAATCTGAAAAACAATATTAATAAGAACACAATAATTATGGGGGACCTCAACACGACTTTATCAACACTTGATAGGCCAACCAGACTGAAACCCAATAAGAATATACTAGACCTGAGAAGAGAAATGGAAGAAAGAGGCCTAGTAGATATATATAAGACACTCCACCCCCAGAAACCTGGACACACATTTTTCTCCAATGTATATGGCACATTCTCCAGGATAGACTTCATGCTGGCACATAAAACATACCTCCATAATATCAAGAGGATAGAAATTTTTCAGGCTACATTCACTGACCACAAGGCTCTGAAAGTATATGTGAATTCCAAAGGGACACAGAAGAAAGACTTTAACACCTGGAAGTTAAACAGACTCATACTGAATAACCAGTGGGTCTGAGATAAAATCAAAGAAGAAATAAAAACTTTCCTGGAAACAAATGATAATAAAGACACAAACTATCAGAATTTATGGGACACAGCAAAAGCAGTACTGAGAGGAAAATTCATAGCTTTGCAAGCACACATAAGGAAGAAACAAGGGGCCTACCTGAATAGCTTTATAACGCAGCTCATAATGAGAAAGTGCTCAACAAAAAGAACCGAAAATAGGGAGACAGAAGGAAATAACAAAGCTGAGAGCAGAAATTAACGAAGTGGAAACCCAGAAAAAAATCAGAGAGATCAACGAAAGCAGAAGTTGGTTCTTCGAAAAAATAAACAAGATTGATAGACCATTGGCAAAACTAACAAAGAAAGAGAGAGAGAAACTTGATAACTCATATTAGAAACGGGAAAAGGGAGATCACTACCGATATTGCAGAGATTCAAAGGTTAATCAGAAAGTACTTTGAGAAACTCTATTCCAGTAAAAATGAGAACCTGGAAAAAATATATAAATTCCTATAATCTTCCACTGTTGAAGGAAGAGGATATAGCATATCTAAACACCCCCATCACTATTGATGAAATGAAAACGGTAATCAAATGTCTGCCCAAAAACAAAAGCCCAGGCCCAGATGTATTCACTAATGAATTCTTTCAAACCTTTTAAAGGAGCTACTACCAATCCTGGCAAGACTCTTTCATGAAATCAAAAAAACGGGCACAATTCCAAATAGCTTTTATGAAGCCAACATCACCTTGATAACTAATCCAGACAGAGATGCTACCAAAAAAAAAAAAAAAGAAAGAAAAAAAAGAAAATTACAGACCAATATCCCTGATCACCACAGATGCAAAGATCCTCAACAAATCCTGGCAAATAGGATTCAATGCCACACCAAGAAAATTATTCATTATGATCAAGTAGGTTTCATTCTAGGAATGCAAGGATGGTTTAACATCCATAAATCATTCAACATAATACACAATATCAACAACAAAAAATCACATGATCATATCAATAGATGCAGAGAAAGCATTTGATAAGGTCCAACACCCATTCTTGATCAAAACTCTCAGCAAGATGGGAATGAAAGGAACATTTCTCAATATAGTTAAGGCCATCTACCACAAGTCAGTGGCAAATATTATCCTCAATGAAAAAAAACTAAAAGCCTTCCCTCTAAATTCTGGCAAAAGGCAAGGCTCTACTCTGTCACCACTCCTATTCAATATAGCATTGGAAGTGCTTGCTATAGAGATCAGGCAAGAAAAATTTATCAAGAGAATCCAGATAGAAAAGGAAGAAGTCAAGCTCTCACTGTTTGCAGATGACATGATACTCTACTTAGAAAACCCTAAAGACTCTACCAAAAAGTTTCTAGAAACAATAGACTCATATAGCAAGGTGGCAGGCTACAAAATTAACACACAAAAATCAATGGCCTTTCTATACACTAATAATAATATGGAAGAAATGGACATTAAGAAAACAAAAGAGAAAAGAGCTGGAAGTTCCAGCTCACCTCAGGAAGCTCACCACAAAGAGTGATGAGTTTAGTTAGAGAAATAACTACATTTTGAACTGTCCTAATAATGAGAATAATATATGAGGGAAATGGAGAGCCTGTTTAGAGTACAGGTGGGGGGTCAGGTGGGGAGGAGGGAAACTTGGGACATTGGTGATGGGACACTAGTGATGGGGGGGTGTTCTTTACATGACTGAAACTCAAACACAATCATGTATGTAATCAAGGTGTTTAACTAAAAAAAAAAAAAGAAAACAACCCCATTCACAATAGTGCCACACAAACTCAAATATCCTTTTTTTTTTTTTTTTGGTTTTGGGCCACACCCGGCGGTGCTCAGGGGTTACTCCTGGCTGTCTGCTCAGAAATAGCTCCTGGCAGGCACGGAGGACCATATGGGACACCGGGATTTGAACCAACCACCTTTGGTCCTGGATTGGCTGCTTGCAAGGCAAACACCGCTGTGCTATCTCTCTGGGCCCAAACTCAAATATCTTGGAGTCAACTTGATTAAAGATGTGAAAGACCTATACAAAGAAAACTATAAAACTCTGCTCCAAGAAGTAAGAGAGGCACACGAAAATGGAAACACATACCCTGCTCACGGATTGGCAGGATTAAAATCATTAAAATGGCAATACTCCCCAATGCATTGTACAGATTTAATGCAATCCCTCTAAAAATACCCATGACATTCTTCAAAGAAATGAATCAGGCTGTTTTGAAATTCATTTGGAACAATAAACACCCTCAAATTGCTAAAGCAATTATTGGAAAAGGTAATATGGAAGGCATTACTTTTCCCAACTTTAAACTGTATTACAAAGCAATAGTTATCAAAACAGCATGGTGTTGGAATAAAGACAGACCCTCAGATCATTGGAAGAGGCTGAAGTACTCAGAGAATGTTCCCCAGACATACAACCACTGAATCTTTGATAAAGGAGCAAGAAATCATAAATAGAGCAAAGAATGCCTCTTCAACAAGTGGTGTTGGCACAACTGGCTAGCCATTTGCAAAAAAGCGAATTAGACCCCAGCTAATATCCGGTAAGAAGGTAAAATCCAAATGGATTAAAGACCTCGATATCAGACCTGATACCATAAGGTATATAGAACAACACGTAGGTAAAACACTCCATAACATTGAGACTAAAGGCATCCTCAGGAGGAAACTGCAGTCTCCAAACCAGTGAAAGCAGAGATTAACAGATGGGAATATATTAAGCTGAGAAGCTTCTGCACCTCAAAAGAAATAGTGCCCAGGATACAAGAGCCACCCACTGAGTGGGAGAAACTATTCACCCAATACCCATCAGACAAAGGGCTAATCTCCAAAATATACAAGGCACTGACAGAACTCTACAAGAAAAAAACATCTAATCCCATCAAAAAATGGGGAGAAGAAATGGACAGACACTTTGATAAAGAAGAAATACAAATGGCCAAAAGGCACATGAAAAAATGCTCCTCGTCACTAATCATCAGGGAGATGCAAATCAAAACGACTATGAGGTACTACCTCACACCACAGAGATTGGCACACATCACAAAGAATGAGAACAAGCAGTGTTGGCGGGGATGCGGTGAGAAAGGAACTCTTATCCACTGCTGGTGGGAATTCCGACTAGTTCAACCTTTCTCAAGAGCAATATGGAGATTCCTCCAAAAACTGGAAATTGAACTCCCATATGATCCAGCTATACCACTCCTAGGAATATACCCTAGGAACACAAAAATACAATACAAAGATCCCTTCCTTACACCCATATTTATTGTAGCACTACTTTCCATAAGAAGACTCTGGAAACAACCAGATTCCCTTCAACAGATGAATGGCTAAATAAACTGTGGTACATATACACAATGGACTAATATGTAGCCATCAGGAGAGATGAAGTCATAAAATTTTCCTATACATGGATGTACATGGAATCTATTATGCTGAGTAAAATAAGTCAGAGAGAGATAGAAAGACACAGAATGGTATCACTCTTCTATGGGTTTTAAGAAAAATGAAAGACATTTCTCAACAATTTTCAGAGACAAAAGAGAGGAGGCCTGGACGTTACAGCCCAGCTCATGAACCTCATAACAAAGAGTGACGAGTTTAGTTAGAGAAATAACTATGTCGCGAACTATCCTAACAATGATTATGTATGAGGGAAATAGAAAGACTGTCTAGAGTACAGGTGGGGGTGGGGGAGAGGAGGTATATTTGAGACATTGTTCGTGGAAATGTTGCACTGGTGATGGGGGTGTCCTCTTATATGACTGAAACCGAACCACAATCATGTTTGTATCCAAGGTGTTTAAATAAAAGTATTAAAAAAAATGAAATGAGGGCCCGGAGAGATAGCACAGCGGCGTTTGCCTTGCAAGCAGCTAATCCAGGACCAAAGGTGGTTGGTTCGAATCCCGGTGTCCCATATGGTCCCCCGTGCCTGCCAGGAGCTATTTCTGAGCAGACAGCCAGGAGTGACTCCTGAGCACCGCCGGGTGTGGCCCAAAAAAACCAAAAAAAAAAAAAATGACATGATTTAATAACAATGAAAACATTTCCATAAAAGAAAAACAAATAAGAAACTGAGAAAAAAAACATTAGGCAAAGTTCAAACCTTAGAAAAAAAGCCAATTTAAATAGGCCGTATTGGGGCCAGAGTGATGGCTCTGCAGTAGGGCATTTGTCTTGCACAGGACAGACCCAGGTTAGATTCTTGGTCACTAGTGCCTGCCAGGAGCGATTTCTGAGTGCAGAGCCAGGTGTGACCTCTGAGTGTGAGCCGCTGAGTGTGACTATCAATATGTTCATTGTTATACTTAAAAATGTATTAAAATTTACATGATTTTTTTTCACCCACAGAAAGCACTTTGTGTGTTTTCCTTTTTCTGGTTAACCTTAAAACCCCCCTGCAAAACAACTGAAAAGGACACTACTATTTTTAAGGTATTAAGTATTTCACCTGATAAAACTTGATGCTCAATGTCTTGTGGTAGGAAGAACTACAATTTAGAGCTAAGTGGACAATTTACTCTTTAATTTACTCTTTTTATCTGTTTTTTTTTTTCCTTTTTCTATTCAAGATTATTCTCTTCTCTTCTTTCTCCTAGTAGTCATTGCCATTGACCTTGAATTCTCTGAGCAGACATTTGGTTCAACTAGTAACTGGTAAGTTTGGGACCATATTTATATTTCAATATTCTAAGAACAAAACAGGTATCCTTTTGCACTATCAAAAAGTTTGCATTATAGCCCTTATATTTTACTAAAGACTTATATTAGTATAGTTTTTGAATAACTGAAAAAAATCCAAAGAGGATTTATGAGTTTACAGCAAAAGTTGAGATGTGAAAACAACCTGCAGTAGAAAGGAACCCCCCACGCCCCAACCTCCTTCAGCACAAATTCTATCTACAAGCTGTGAAAGTATAATATTATACTTGATTTCATGACTTGTTAGTGCTATTTTATGATGACTGCATTTATTCAGTGTGACTTGGTAGGTTGTTTAGGTAGTCTGGCAATGCTCAAATTTTTTTCGGCTGACTTTTTTTTAATTTATTTTTAATTATGAGAACAAAGATGCAAAAAAAGAGGACAAGGTAAAGTTACAGTGGAAGGACAATGACTTGTAACATAATTCTCAGAAGAAGTCCCCTTGCTGATATCTTAACTTTGAACTTTCAGCCAAAGAACATTAAGATAAATAAAACAGAATCCATGTACAATTACTTTGTCCCTCAAGTCCCCAGATTGTAATACTTTATAATATTTCTTAGCAGCAGCAATCTAAAGCCATAAAACTTATGTAACTCCTTAAACAATGCTCAAATTTTTCTTCAAATTAAATTTGCTCCTTTGCTTTACACCATTTGTTTACAAAATTCACTACTTTTAATAAATGAGAAAAATTTGTATTTCCAAACCTGATGTGTATCAGACTTCAACTTATTTGCTTATTTATTTATTTTGCTCCATCTATCTTTCCAATGCTATAATGTAGCTTATGTCTTATTCAGTACAGATGCTTTTACTGGCTAATGTGAATAGACATTCATAAACACACTATTTGGAACACAGTTGTCTGTTGTAATCACACAAATATTATTTTCCTCCAAGTAATCTTGAGAACAATAATTTAAGTTCACAAAGTCTAAATGAAAGAAAAAAATGACAAAGTTCCATATAAGAGATCTTAATTCACTGGGGACTTAGGAAAGAAGAGAAAAGGGTTTAATTCCCTTGGTTTTCAGTCAGTCACTTTTTTCAGCACACCCACAAACTACTATTTTTCTTATTTTCTGCAATAATGTAGAATCATTAGTCTTGTTCTTAGCCCCATGACCCCAGGAATACTTCTGACCTTGCCATCCTTCATTCATGAAGCAATGGCACAACAAAAGGTGATTCATGATAAAATGTAAGTGAAATTATCTGAAGGCAATAGTAATCTTATTACTATTTACAGTATCCATGATCACTGGGATGTGGAAAAGGGAGACAGAGGAAGAGAAAGCAGTTATCCTGAGAAAATTACTGAGAGACTTGTATAAAATAATTACTGATTTCCATAATTGGTTTTTTGAAAGAGAAAATAATTAGTCTTTCTTAGAATGTGTGTAAAGATTTGGTGTCAGACAGACTTAGTCACAAAGAGTAAAAAATAAGGTGTCTTTGTTTCAATATTGGGTGAAATAAAATTTTACATTATCTGTATTAACTACTTTAATATGTGGATTGACAGTGGACTTCAATAACTCAACTCAAAACCTATGTTAACAGCAAAAGTTTTATTTCTCTTTCTCCCAGTTCTCCTATTCTTTTCATTTCTTTACTCTTTCCTTTGTCCCTAAAAATTAGAGACAATACTGGAGAGAAAGTATTTTCTTCACTTCCAGTAGATTATTAGTTAAGTTGATGCCAGTTATGTCCCCATCCTTAGTTCAGTTGGGTATGTACCATGCCATCTTTTATTAGTTGTCAGTGTTAAATATGCTGCATTTGGAAATGCTGAGCAAAAAACAAATCAGGACTTTATGCATAATGTAGATTCAAATTAGGCTAATAACTCACTTGGATATTATCTTTCTATTAGTTCTACTGCTGGTATTGAGCAAGAGGAGAAGATGAGGAGTTTCTTCTGTCACTTTAAATTTTAGACATTGCTAGTCTCTGAGTAAAGCAGGTAAAAATAGCTGCTTGATAACCACCAAGTCATTATCACTCATACAGCATTTATTGAAGACAGTATCTTTCCTTCTCTTTTCTTTCTCCTGGCTCTCACTGCAGCTTTCTTTTGGAGAATTTTGTCTACTCCAAATTTTCTTGATTTACAGGGGATGAGAAGGATGAATTCCAACCTCCTGATTCAGGGGCCATAGAACTCCTTTGGTCAAAGAGATTAGTTGAGGAGTGCGCTCATGATGTCAGTAGGTCAATTAGTGCTAATCTTCAGGAAATATGAGTTCTTTGTTCTCTGAGCTCACTGCTCAGAGAATGATGTAAGTGGAGAATTCTGGTCACCATGTAAATAAACCACAGAATGAGAGCAATTTCCTGCGAATGAATACAGAAGTGAGGAAGGATGCTCCAAGATAAGGATAGAACAAGGCAACCTAGGGATGAAATTAGTGGAGCCTCTGCATCCAACTCTAAAGCCAGTAACATTTCTGAAACTTCTAGTTTTATAAATTATTTTTTATCTCTAAAGTTTGATTTGGGATTTGTAACTAAAAGATATTTGATGAATGCATTTTGGAATTCTAAATTCTTTAAATTGGAAACTATTGTATGTTGAAAATAAACATATTTCATAATAAATAAAATAGCTAATACACTGCATGGCATTGCATATACATGTATATATTCATATTATATATGTAATTTTACCATTTCTCCAAAGAGAAATAAATGGTCCAAACTACATGTGTGTTTTTTTAAAAAACTTAATAAACTTAAATACATTTTATTTAATTTTTATTGTAAGAATTTATTCAAGAGACAAAATTGATTAACATATTGAGGTAAACTAGCATAACATAATATAGTAACATAACATATAATATAATTAATACAATATAATAATACATGTAAGTCAAAGAACATTTCTGATTAAAACACAATTTTTTTTTATCATAATGGCTTACATATCTTTCACAGTAGTATTTTAGGTACATATTAACATTGAATCAGGGGAATACCGATCACCAAATATGTCCTCCCTCCATCCCAGTTCCCTTTCTGCAGCCCATATCCCCCACCATCACCCCCTGGGCTGCTAGAGTAGGTGGTCCCCTCTTCAGCTAGCTTACTATTAGTGATCATATATCTATTTGGTCCTGTTACCCTCCCTTGTTTCCTTTTCTATTTAAGAGGCAGAGCTAGATAAATTGAGTTATGTGGTTTTGTTTGAAGGAAAGAAAAGTAATAGATTAGAGTACAAAATAAGAAAAGAAAAAAAAAGTCAAATACGCTGAAAATGGGCGGAGTCCTTCTAGAGGCTTTTAATCTCCGTTTGAGAGAGGATGTGAAAAAGGTAATTGAAAAACCACAATAATACAGGAAGAAATATCAAATTAAATATCCAGTGAGCACTACAGCAATAAAGACAAGCATCACTCAATAGTCTCAGTTCTGAAATCAAATCATGCTGGAGTGCAAAAAGAAAGAGAAAGATAAGATAAAATAAAATAAAATAATATTGGAAATATCAACTTCAATCTCTAAGTCAAAAAAATCAATAAATCGATAAATGAATATGTGGAAAAATGATTGTTTTGTGCCTTTTTTCCCTTTTCTCTTTCTCCTGCATAGGCACAGTAACTATTGGGGATATTGTAGAGGGAATTCCCTTGGCCTAGGAGATACAGGGTTTCTCCACCCCTGAAGTATACTGTTGTGGGATTAACTATAGACTCCTTGTATGATCATTAATCTCCCCTTGATGCTTTTGTGATGTAAGGAAGATGTCTGCTTTGTCTTGGATGGTAACATCAGACCTCTATATCTAGAGATCTTGGTGACTGTGCAGTTCAAGTAATGGAGCTTATGATGAAGTCTTTCTTTGTGGCTCTTGCAGTTATGCTTCTTCAGTGTCGTTTTAATCCATGTTCTGTAGTTGGTGGTCTTGGTCATTATGTTGCTCCTAGGATGGAGCCTGGGATAAGCTCTTTCGTTATGTTTCTGGAAGACCCGTTCAGTTGCGGTTGTCTCAGTCAGACCTCTGGAATCGGAAATATTGTTTGTTGAACAAATCGTAGACCAAATCGTAGGCTAGAGCTTTTCGTTGCTGTTGTTGTTGTTGTTGTTGGTCCCTGGATGCATACTGTCCAGGGTTGTAACAACCACTCATCTGTATATAGTGATCTTGGCTTTTGCACAGATCAAAGAGTGACATGTTTTCTGATTTTGTCTTATTGTTAGCTGATGAGGAAGGACAATTTGCTCTTAGATCAATTTGTTCCCATTTCCTCATTGTCAGGTTATCAATTTAGAACTGGTGCATGGTGGGGTCAGAGCAGCATTGTGAATGCCCTGGAGGGGGTTTGGCTCCTGGAGCTGTTGTGGAGAACTCTGTCTTTTCTATGTCTGGGATTCAGGAGTCAAAGCTAGACAGTCGGTGTCTAGTTCCCTGGAGCCTAAGTTGTTTCCACATGACATAAGTTCAGGGTGGGAGATGTCCTTCTGTTGTAAACAAGTATGAGTTATTATCCCTAGTAAATAAGAGCTTATTTTACACGTACAATTTTCCCTTTGTTTAATATGTCTTTGCAGGAGGAAGTGGTGCTACATTATATTGCCGGTGGACTTGGGGGTGGAGAGAAAAAAAAAACAGACCCATGAAAAAAACTAAAAATATATATGCTCACACATATCTAAAGGAATAGTAGTTTCTTTAAAAAAAAGATTAAATAAAAGACGTAATTATAAAAAAAAAAGACATAAAGTGGGGAAAGGAGACATAGCATGGAGACAAGGAGTCTGTCCTTCCTGTAAAAGGAAGGTGGCTCAGATCCCGGCATCCCCCATGGTCCCCCATGCCCACCCGGGGCATTCTCCAAGCATAAAGCCAGGAACATCCTCCAAGTGCCACCAGGAGTGACCCAAAAGAAGCAAAAACAAATCAAATCAAATAATAAAAACTACAACAAAACAATACAAAACAAACAAAAGAAACTAACAAGAATATAAAAGAAAAGAAAAAAGAAAAGAAAACAAAGAAAAAGGGAGAAAGTGATACCAGAGATCACTTTACATTTGGGGAGAAACAGGATAAGAGGTTGTGTTACATAGGTCTATACTTATGATGAAAGTATAGGCCTCTCCATTGTCTACTGAGATTTCCTTGTGAGGTGTGAGGTTCAGGCAGGGAGGTCTTGGGTAGAGTTCTTGCAGTGGGGATCCTTTGGAGCTATTTCCAATATCAAGCCACAGTCCACATTAGGGAGAGGTGATTAGAAGGGCCACACTGCATGGGTAAGTTGGAGCGTTGGTTGTATTTTCTTGACGGGAGTGAGGCGAGAGTTTGAGTGGGTGTCTCTTCACTTGGGTAGTGGGTACTGGCTCCTTGGGGTAGGATGTCGGTCTTGATGCCTACTGGATTAAGAACTGAGGGTGAAGAGTTATAGTGTGGTGGGGATATAGGTGGGATTGAGGGGTGAAGGAATAGTCGGATTTCTGGAGAAGGGAGAGGGAATAGTATATGGGAGGGGTTATATAGGGTATAGGTATGGGTTGTTTGTGGTTTAGGTTTGTCCCTTAAGGAGGGTTCCTATCTCTGTGTGCTTCTGCACACATATAAACATATAGAAGTTAGCTTACGTGTATATTAATGTAGAGAGGCGTGGAGGGCAAGAGGTGCACTGAGTACTAAGTATAATACATCTGAGTAAAGGAAACTAATAGATTAACTTTTGGGTATGTATAGGTTTTGTGTCTAGAGTACTGACCATTGTGTTAGTGAGGTCTATCTATATAGGTGTTTACCCTTTTCAGTTTTGTTCACAGCACCCTATATGTCAGCTTTCCATTCCTATAGAGGAGGTAAACATGTGGATTTTATTTGGCATATATTAAATTGATGATAGCGAGGAGGAGAAGGTAGAAGAAGAGGGAGGCAAGAAGAGAGAATAAGAAAAACAAAACAAAACAAACCAACAATCAAACACCACCACCAAAGAAATACGAAGAAACAAGAAGAGAGGGTATAAGAGCAAGGGCATGTTAGTTTGGTTGAACGTGTTCCTTGCTTCCTGTAGTAAAAATCTGTAGGGCTCGGTTGTTCCTTTGGTGCTCTGGCTGGTCATGAGTTTCAGGTCCTAAAAGAAGGCATAATCTAGAGATAAAGTGTATGTTAAAGAGTTTTATCTGGCCATTTTTCATGATTCAAGCAGAGTATGGTGCCTCGTGTGACTGAGCACCGAGGTACCACCATAGGATGTTCACACTTTGTATCCAGGAACCCCTATGGACAGAAAAACTGAGAGGTTATTTTAAATGTGGTAAGGTTAAGGCATTCAAATATAATGTTTTGAAGTGTTTCCTTTGGACTCAGTAATTTCCCGTCATAATCTTTAACTGTAATCTTGTATAAGATCCCTAGTAAATTATTATGCGCCTTTGTAGTAAAAACGATAATTACATACCTGTTCTCTCTACGCTGTTGTTTCTGTTGTTGCTGTTTTTATATGTATAAAGCTTTTTCCCCTTTATTTAAACATCTTTTTTTAAATTTAAACAACTTTATTACATACATGATTGCGTTTGGGTTTCAGACATGTAAAGAACACCACCCATCACCAGTGCAACATTCCCATCACCAGTGTCCCAAGTCTCCCTCCTCCCCATCCGACCCCCGCCTGTACTCTAGACAGGCTCTCCATTTTCCTCATACATTCTCGTTATTAGGACAGTTCAAAATGTAGTTATTTCCCTAACTAAACTCATCACTATTTGTGGTGAGCTTCCTGAGGTGAGCTGGAACTTCCAGCTCTTTTCTCTTTTGTGTCTGAAAATTATTATTACAAGGGTGTCTTTCATTTTTCTTAAAACCCATAGATGAGTGAGACCATTCTGCGCTTTTCTCTCTCTCTCTCTGACTTATTTCACTCAGCAAAATAGATTCCGTGTACATCCATGTATAGGAAAATTTCATGACTTTATCTCTCCTGACAGCTGCATAATATTCCATTGTGTATATGTACCACAGTTTCTTTAGCCATTCGTCTGTTGAAGGGCATCTTGGTTGTTTCCAGAGTCTTGCTATGGTAAATAGTGCTGCAATGAATATAGGTGTAAGGAAGGGGTTTTTGTATTGTATTTTTGTGTTCCTAGGGTATATTCCTAGGAGTGGTATAGCTGGATTGTATGGGAGCTCGATTTCCAGTTTTTGGAGGAATCTCCATATCGCTTTCCATAAAGGTTGAACTAGACGGCATTCCCACCAGCAGTGGATAAGAGTTCCTTTCTCTCCACATCCCCGCCAACACTGTTTATTCTCATTCTTTGTGATGTGTGCCATTCTCTGGGGTGTGAGGTGGTATCTCATCGTTGTTTTGATTTGCATCTCCCTGATGATTAGTGATGTGGAGCATTTTTTCATGTGTCTTTTGGCCATGTGTATTTCTTCTTTGTCAAAGTGTCTGTTCATTTCTTCTCCCCATTTTTTGATGGGGTTAGATGTTTTTTTCTTGTAAAGTTCTGTCAGTGCCTTGTATATTTTGGAGATTAGCCCCTTATCTGATGGGTATTGGGTGAATAGTTTCTCCCACTCAGTGGGTGGCTCTTGTATCCTGGGCACTATTTCCTTTGAGGTGCAGAAGCTTCTCAGCTTAATATATTCCCATCTGTTAATCTCTGCTTTCACTTGCTTGGAGAGTGCAGTTTCCTCCTTGAAGATGCCTGTAATGTCCTGGAGTGTTTTGCCTATGTGCTTTTCTATATATCTTATGGTTTTGGGACTGATATCGAGGTCTTTAATCCATTTGGATTTTACCTTCATACATGATGTTAGCTGGGGGTCTAAGTTCAATTTTTTGCAAGTGGCTATCCAGTTGTGCCAACACCACTTGTTGAAGTGGCTTTTCCTGCTCCATTTAGGATTTCCTGCTCCTTTATCAAAAATTAGGTGATTGTATGTCTGGGGAACATTTACTGAATTACTGAGTTTTCAAGCCTATTCCACTGATCTGAGGACCTGTCCTTATACCAATACCATGCTGTTTTGATAACTATTGCTTTGTAGTACAGTTTAAAGTTGGGAAAAGTAATTCCTCACTTATTCTTTTTCCCAATGCTTGCTTTAGCTATTCTAGGGTGTTTATTTTTCCAAAGGAATTACAAAAGTGCCTGATCCACTTCTTTGAAGAATGTCATGGGTATCTTTAGAGGGATCACATTAAATATGTATAATGCCTTGGGGAGTATTGCCATTTTAATAATGTTGATCCTGCCAATCCATGAGCAGGGTATGTGTTTCCATTTCCACGTGTCCTCTCTTACTTCTTATAGCAGAGATTTAGAGTTTTCTTTGTATAGGTCCTTCACATTTTTAGTCAAGTTGATTCCAAGATATTTGAGTTTGTGTGGCACTATTGTGAATGGGGTTGTTTTCTTAATGTCCATTTCTTCCTTATTACTATTGGTGTATAGAAAGGCCATTGATTTTTGTGTGTTAATTTTGTAGCCTGCTCCCTTGCTATATGAGTCTATTGTTTCTAGAATCTTTTTGGTAGAGTTTTTAGGGTTTTCTAAGTAGAGTATCATGTCATCTGCAAACAGTGAAAGCTTGACTTCTTCCTTTCCTATCTGGATTCCCTTGATATCTTTTTTTTGCCTAATTGCTACAGCGAGTACTTCCAGTGATATGTTAAATAGGAGTGATGTGAGAGGACAGCCTTGTCTTGTGCCAGAATTTAGAGGGAAGGCTTTTAGTTTTTCTCCATTGAGGATAATATTTAACACTAACTTGTGGTAGATGGCCTTAACTATTTTGAGAAAGGTTCCTTCCATTGCATCTTGCTGAGAATTTTGATCAAGAATGGGTGTTGGACCTTATCAAATGCTTTCTCTGCATCTATTGATATGATTATGTGGTTTTTATTTTTCTTGTTGTTGATGTTGTGCATTATGTTGATAGATTTACGGATGTTAAACCATCCTTGCATTCCTGGGATGAAACCTACTTGATCGTAGTGGATGATCTTCTTAATGAGGCATTGAATCCTATTTGCCAGGATTTTGTTGAGGATCTTTGCATCTCCATTCATCAGTGATATTAGTCTGTAATTTTCTTTTTTTGTAGCATCTCTGTCTGGTTTAGGTATCAAGGTGATGTTGGCTTCATAAAAGCTATTTGGAAGTGTTTCCATTTGTTCAATTTCATGAAAGAGTCTTGCCAGGATTGGTAGTAGTTCCTCTTGGAAAGTTTGAAAGAATTCATTAGTGAATCCATCTGGGCCTGGGCTTTTGTTTTTGGGAAGAAATTTGATTACCGTTTTAATTTCATCAATGCTGATGGGGTGTTTAGATATGCTACATCTTCTTCCTTCTACCGTGGAATATTATGAGTCCAAGAATTTGTCCATTTCTTCCAGGTTCTCATTTTTAGTGGCGTAGAGTTTCTCAAAGTAGTTTCTGATTACACTATGAATATCTGTCATATCAGTAGTGATCTCTGCTTTTTCATTCCTAATACGAGTTATCAAGTTTCTGTCTCTCTCTTTCTTTGTTAGGTTTACCAGTGGTTTATCAATCTTGTTTAATTTTTTCAAATAACCAACTTCTGCTTTTGTTGATCTTTTGGATTGTTTTTTGGGTTTTCTCATCTTTGATTTCTGCTCTCAGCTTTGTTATTTCTTCTGTCTCCCTATTTTTGGGTCCTTTTGCTGAGCACTTTCTAGTTCTATTAGTTGTGTCATTAAGCTACTCAGGTAAGCTCCTTCTTTCTTTCTGATGTGTGCTTTCGAAGCTATAAATTTTCCTCTCAGTACTGCTTTTGCTATCCCATAAGTTCTGATAGTTTGTGTCTTTATTATCATTTGTTTCCAGGAACCTTTTGATTTCCTCCTTGATTTCATCTTGGACCCACTGGTTATTGAGTATGAGGCTGTTTAACTTCCATATGTTAAATTTTTTCTTCTGAGTCCCTTTGGAATTCACAAATAATTTCATAGCCTGTGGTCAGCGAAGGTAGTCTGCAAAATTTCTCTCCTTTTGATATTATGGAGGTATGTTTTATATGACAGTATGTAGTCTATCCTGGAGAATGTCCATGTACATTGGAGAAGAATGTGTATCCAGGTTTCTGGGGATGGAGTGTCCTATAAATATCCACTTGGCCTCTTTCTTCCATTTCTCTCCTCAGGTCTAGTATATTCTTGTTGGATTTTAGTCTGGTTGACCTATTCAGTGTTGACAAAGCCGTGTTGAGGTCCCCCACAATTATTGTGCTGTTATTGATATTATTTTTTAGATTTGTCAACAGTTGTATTAAATATTTTGCTGGCCCCTCATTCAGTGCATATATGTTTAGGAGAGTTATTTCTTCCTGCTCTACCTACCCCTTGATTAATATAAAATGTCCATCTTTGTCCCTTACAACCTTCCTGAGTATAAAGTTCACATTATCTGATGTTAGTATGGCCACTCCAGCTTTTTTATGGGTGTTGTTTGCTTGGATAATTTTTCTCCAGCCTTTTATTTTGAGTCTATATTTGTTCTGACTATTCAGGTGCGTTTCTTGTAGGCAGCAGAAGGTTGGATTGAGTTTTTTGATCCATTTAGCCACTCTGTGTCTCTTAACTTAACTGGTGCATTTAGTCCATTGCTGTTGAGAGAAAGAATTGTCCTGGGATTTAATGCCATCTTTATATCGAAATTTGGTGTGTCTTTTGGTTAGTCTTGTCTTAAATTATGTCTTCCAGTTTTTCTCTTGTCTGTTTTTGAGTCTGTAAAATTTCTGAGCTGTTTTTTTTTTGTCTGTGAAACCATGTATTCTTCCGTCAAACCGGAAAGTGAGTTTTGCTGGGTACAGTATTCTAGGTGAAGCATTCATTTCATTCAGTCTTTTCAAAATATCCTACCACTGCTTTCTTGCATTGAGTGTTTCTGGTGACAGGTCTGCTTTAAATCTCAAGGATGCTTGCTTGAACGTAATTTCCCCTTTTGATCTTGCTGTTTTCAGAATTCTTTCTCTATCTGTGGGAATCGTCATTGTGACTAGGATGTGTCTTGGGGTATTTTTTCTGGGGTTTCTTTTGGTTGGTACTCTACGAGCATGTAGGATTTGATCACATATATTCTTTACCTCTGGAAGTTTCTTTTTTTTTAATTTTTTGTATTTTGAATTATGAGAACAAAGATGGAAAGAAAGAGGACAAGGTAAAGTTACAGTGGAAGGATAATCATCTATAACATAATTCTCAGAAGAAGTCCCCTTGCTGATATCTTAACTTTGAACTTTCAGCCAAAGAACATTAAGATAAATAAAACAGAATCCACGTACAATTACTTTGTCCCTCAAATCCCCAGATTGTAACACATTATAATATTTATTAACAGCACACAAAGCAATCTAAAGCCATAAAACTTACGTAACTCCTTAAACATTAGAGGCATAGTATTTTTTACATTTCCATGTACATGCATATTAGCTTAAGTTAACCTCAAATTTAAGTGTTTGGAACAGTTCAGGGTTGTTACACACAATGCATGGCTTTGGTCTGTGATTAGGATTGTGCAATATTGAAGTTAAAAAGAGCAATGTGGGTTAGTGATGTTTGGGTGAGTGAGTTAAGGAGTAAAAATGAGCTTTAAAGGGATGTGAAAATGGGCAGAATACAAAATGGACATTCTGGATACACAAAACATAACATAAAGATAAGGAATACTCTTAATACAAGCAGTGTGCACGGGGGCTAGTTCATCTACGCGGTTTTCCATATGCAGTGTGGTCAGAAATTGCCAGTGACAAACTTAGTGCAACCGAGCAAATCTCAGCACACCCCAAGTTAGGACCAACCATTTCTGGCCACCTGGGCTCCCACCCCAGAAGGCCTGGAGGCCAGGGGCAGAAGAGGGGAAGGCTGGGAGTCTATCAAGGCTCCCAGCGCACCCAAGTTAGGGAGAAGGCCTTCCACATGGGGTCTCCCCCAGCCTCATGCCAGCTAGAGCTAGCCTCCAGCTCAAGAGAGGATCGAAAGAGAGCTGGAAGCCAGGATCTGCCTGCCTTACACCCTGTGTCCTTCCCTCCCTAGAGCTGAGGGAAGGGCAGGGAAATCTTGGGACCCCATCCAGGAGGAACCCCCCGACACCCACCTTGTCTGGCCAGCTGGGCTGCCACCCCAGAAGGTCCAGAGGCCGGGGGCAGAATAGGGGAACGCTGGGAGCCTATCAAGGCTCCTAGTGCACCCAAGTTAGGGAGAAGGCCCCCCGCATGTGGTCTCCCCCAATCCCATGCTGGCTAGAGCTAGCTTCCAGCTCAAGAGAGGATCAAGAGAGAGCCGGAAGCCAGGATCTGCCCGCCCTACACCCTGTGCCCTTCCCTCCCTAGAGCTGAGGAAAGGGTGGGAAGATCTTGGGACCCCATCCAGGAGGGACCCCCCGACACCCACCTTGTCTGGCCGCCTGGGCTGCCACCCCAGAAGGTCTGGAGGCCAGGGGGCAGAAGAGGAGAAGGCTGGGAGCCTATCAAGGCTCCCAGCACACCCAAGTCAGGAAGAAGGTCTTCACATGGGGTCTCCCCCAACCCCATGCCGGCTAGAGCTAGCCTCCAGCTCAAGAGAGGATTGAGAGAGAGCCGGAAGCCAGGATCTGCCCTAGAGCTGAGGGAAGGGTGGGGAAAGCTTGGAACCCAATCCAGGAGGGACCCTCTGACACCCACCTTGTCTGGCCGGCTAGGCTGCCACCCCAGAAGGCCTGGAGGCCAGAGGCAGAAGAGGAGAAGGCTGGGAGCCTATGAAGGTTCCCAGCGCACCCAAGTCAGGGAGAAGGCCTTCCACATGGGTTCTCCCCCAACCTCATGCCAGCAAAAGCTAGCCTCCAGCTCTAGAGAGGATTGAGAGAGAGCCAGAAGCCAGGATCTGCCCCCCCCTACACCCTGTGCCCTTCCCCCCCTAGAGCTGAGGGAAGGGTGGGGAAAGCTTAGGACCCCATCCAGGAGGGACCCCCCGACACCCACCTTGTCTGGCCGCCTGGGCTGCCACCCCAGAATGTCCAGAGGCTGGGGGCAGAAAAGGGGAAGGCTGGGAGCCTATCAAGGCTCCCAGCGCACCCAAGTCAGGGAGAAGGCCTGGACGTTTCTCTTTAATGATGTTCTTGACAGTTGATTCTTCCTGGAAATTTTCTTCCTGGGTCTCTGGGACTCCAATGATTCTTAAATTGTTTCTGTTGAGCTTATCATAGATTTCTATTTTCATCTGTTCCCATTTTTTGACTTATTTTTCCATTGTCTGTTCATTTGATTAAGTTTTTTTCCCCAATCTCTCCTGCTGTATGGAATTGTTATTTGTCTCATCTTCCACAGCACCAATTCTATTCTCAGCTTCTGATACCCTGTCCCAGAGCTTATCCATTTTGTCATTCACTTCATTTACATAGTTTTTCAGGCCTGTTAGTTGACATGTTATTTCAGTTTGGAGTTTTGTGATTTCTGTCTTTATATTTTCTTGGTTCTTATTAGTGTTCTGTTCAACTTGATCCATGGTTTCTTTGAGTTCGTTGAACATCTTCCATATTGCTAGTCTAAAGTCCTTATCTGAGAGGTTGATTAGTTGGTTGGTCATCATCTGGTCATCAGAATTGTCATCTTCATTCTCTATGTCTGATGCTGGCCTGCGTTGTTTCCCCATTGTCACACTTGTATTGTGGGTTTTTCTACGTGTTGTGGTGGTATTCCTTGGCTAAATGATGCAGGCAGCACACTCCTCTGGCCCCGCCCTTTCTTAATGGGTCGACTTGCCTCCAAGGGAGGGGAGTCCTCTGTGGATGAAGCCTCACACAAGATCAAATCTTAGGCCCAAGCATGCAGCAGAGAAGACACTCCGGAGAGAAATGCTGGGCTTCAGTGATCCAGCACAGTTCTTAGTGTGATATTTTCTTCTTCTTGTGATGGTGTTCTTTTCTTAGAAAGAGCGCACAGCTGCGTAGCGAAGCGGAGCCAAAGTGCTCTGCTGGAGCCTCTTTTCGGCCCACTCCCAAGAGGTTCACGCAACAGGATAGTAGACAGACACACAGGCAGCACTCACAATTTTTCACAGTCAGGCCCTACTGGGCAGGCATAGTTTCATGGATTTTCCCAGCCTGATGTCACAAACAGGGGACCTGGCTTCTGCAAAGCATAGCCGGTTCACGTTATGGAGCAGTTCCTGGGCATTCTGCCCAGAAATGGCCTCTGGGAGAGCGAGTTTTCTGGAGCCTCTTTTTGGCTCACTCCCAAGAGGTTCACGCAACAGGATAGTAGACAGACACACATAGGCAGCACTCACAATTTTTCACAGTCCGTGTTCCCATCTCTATTAGACAAGAACTTATTTGTATGTATAGTAGTTTCCTATTTTAATGTGGCTATGCAAACAAGGAACAATGCCACATGGTGTTATCAGTGCATATGGGGGCCATAAGAACAAGTCCAACAATCATAAGCATTAAACTGAGGGACTCTTCCAGCAAAATTCCTTATTGAACAGTTCACAAAGAGAAGACAAGATAAAAAGTGGGTAAAATCATCACGGTAAGAGAATATTTAGAAAGAGTCATCGCTGTTAAAGAAAATACACATAAAATATTCAAAAGACATATTTGTCCATTTTATGTCTTTTGAAACAGTTGGGGGTTATTAAATCCAATGTACGACTTTGGTCTGTGATTAGAACTGTGTAGTAAAAGGGGTAAGTGTGGGGTACTGATGGTTGGGGGTGAGAGAGTTAAGGAGTAATAATGAGCTTTGTAGGGGTGTGCAAATGGCAGAATCTGTTGGGACAAGAGGTCGGTCTTGATGCCTAACAAATTAAAGAACTGAGGGTAAAGAGGGTTAATTAAGGGGAAGATAACGAATCTGGATTGGGAGTTGAGGGAGTAGAAAGGGATCTGATGTGGAGGAGGGGAAATATATTAGAGGGGCTATATACCATGTATAAATTAATTGTTTATGGATTAGGCTTGGCAGTCAGAGAGGACCACTGTATAGGGAGTCACATCTACATCTACACTGATTTTAGAGACCAATTTGAATATTATCCTCCAAATTTAGGGAATTCCATTATTTTTCCTAGAAATAGTCGAGAATTAAGAATAGTTTTGGGAGTTGTTAAAAAGAATATATGTTGCACAGGCGCATTTGTGCCCACTTTTTGAAAATGAATACTAGAAAGAAAAGAAGTCCTGAATGGGGTCCAGTATGCATAGGGGAGGAATTTCTCTCCCAAACCCTCCCCCCAGGGCCGTTTACCAGGCGTGGCCCTGAAGACCACTCTGGCGTCGGGGATCTCAGGCCCCTGGATTAAGTGGTCAGCCCAGGGCGCCTATGGCTAGCTGTCCTGCCCAGAGCCCTCAATATATCAGCTGAAGAGAAACAGAAGAACTGGCATGTGAAATCTTCTGGGTGCAGCCTGCCTCTGTAGTTTGTGGATGCGTAGTGGAGGAATTTCTCTCCCTCACCCTTTCCCCAGCGCATGTTTTACCAGGAGTGGTCCTGAAGACCACTCTGGCATGGGGGGGATCTCAGTCCCCTGGACTAAGTGGTCAGCCCAGGGGGCCTATAGCTAGCTGTCCTGCCCAGAGCCCCCAACATACCAGCTGAAGAGAAACAGAAGAACGGGCATGTGGAATCTTCCTGGTGCAGCCTGCTTCTGTCTCACCCTGTTATTTAATCACAGGGTATTGGTTGTATATCTGGTGCATATTTTAGGCACTTCAGAATAGTGCTATCATTCGGTGTTTATATTTTGTCTTCTGGCTTGCTTCATTTAACATAATATGTTCTAGGTCCATCCACATTGCTGCAAAGTCTGTGATTGTATCATTTCTGACTGCCTTGTAGTATTCCATTGTGTATAGATATCACATCTTAATGATCCACTCATCTGTTGTTGGACATCGAGGTTGGTTCCAACTTGGCTATTATACAGAGTGCTGCGATAAATAGTGGGTGAACACATATTTTGGGATGAATGTCCTTCCGACTTGGGGGTAGACACCCAGGAGAGCAATTGCTGGGTCAAATGGCAGCTCAATTCTGAGTTCCTTGAGCACTCTCTAGACTGTTCTCCATAGGTGCTGGAATAAGGGGCATTCCCACCAGTGGTGTATGAGAGTGTATGCCAACACAGATTGTTCCCATTATTTTTGATGTGAGCCATCCTCACTGGTGTAAGGTGGTACTGCATTGTTGTCTTGATTTGGATTTCCCTAATGATGAGTGAAGGTGAGCATGTTTTCATGTGTTTGTTGGCCGTCTTTCGGTCTTCCTTGGAAGACCTTCCCCATTTTTCTATGGCTTTATTTGGTTTTGGGGGACTCAGCTTTCTGAGTGCTTTGTATATTCTGGTTATGAGCCCTTTATCTGATGTGTTGAGTGCGAAAAATTTTCTCATTCCATAAGCTGTCTTCTTGTTTTAAGTTGTATTTCCTTCGCCATGTAGAAGCTTCTTAGTTTGATGTAATCTCATTTGTTTATCTTTGATGCTAAAATTCTTGCCATTGGTATTTCATCCTCGAAGACTTTTTTAATATATAGGTCTTCGATTATTCTGCCTATTTTTCTCATGGATTATGATCTAATTTCAAGGTCTTTAATCCATTTTGAGTTGCCTTTTGTATAAGGAATGAAGTATGGGTCAATTTTCAGTTTCTTACAAACGGTTTTCCAATTGTACCAACACCATTTGTTGAAGAGACTTTCTTTGTTCCATTTCAAGTTCTTGGCTCTATTGTCAAATATTAGTTGACTGTATATCTGGGGATTTATGTTGGAAATTCTGTTCTAACTCACTGGTCTGAGGCTCTGTTTTTGTTCCAGTACCATGCTGTTTTGATCACTATGGCTTTATAGTATAGCCTCAGGTTAGGTAAAGAGATGCCACCCAACTTCTTGTTTTTCAGTATCTGTTTGGCTATCCTGGGTCTTTTGTGGTTCCAGATGAATTTTATGATTGATTGTTCTAAGTCTTGAAAGAATGATGCCTGAATTTGGATGGGGATTGCATTGAATCTATATAGAAATTTGGGTAGGATAGTCATTTTGATTATGTTAGTTCTACCTACCCAGGAGCATGGGATGTTCTTCCATTTCCTTAGATCCTCTTCAATTTCTTTCTGAAGTGTTTTGTAATTTTCCTGTTATAAGTCCTTCACTTCCCTTGTAAGGTTGATTCCTAGGTAGTTAATATTTTTTGAAACTATTTTAAATGGAATTGTATTTTTAATCTCTCTCTCCACAGCTTCATTATTTGTATAGAGAAACACTACTGTCTTTTGTGTATTGACTTTGTAACCAGCCACTTTGCTGTAATGGTTAAATGTTTCTAGGTGTTTTACTGTGGACTCCTTAGGGTTTTCTATGTATATCATCATATTGTCTGCAAAAAGAGATAGTTTGAGTTCCTCTTTCCTGATTTGGATCCCTTTGATTTCCTTCTCTTGTCTGATTGCTATTGTAAGGACTTCTAAGGTGATATTGAATAAGAGTGGAGAGAGTAGACCGCCTTGCCTAGTTCCTGACTTTAGGGGAAATGCTTCTAGTTTTTCACCATTAAGTATAATGTTGGCTATGGGCTTTTCAAAAATTGCTGTAACTATTTTGAGGAAGGTTCCTTCTAACCCTATTTTGCTGAGTGTCTTCAACATGAAAGGGTGCTGGATTTTGTCAAATGCCTTCTCTGCATCGATTGATATAATCATGTGTTTTTTATCTTTCTTGTTGTTGATGTGATGTATGATGTTGATTGATTTGTGTATGTTGATTCAACCTTGCATTCCTGGGATAAAACCCACTTGGTCATGGTGGATGATCTTTTTGATTAAGTGCTGGATTCGGTTTGCTAAGATTTTGTTGAGTATCTTTGCATCTGTGTTCATTATGTGAGATTGGTCTGTAGTTTTCTTTCTTGGTGGTATCTTTGCCATCTTTGGGAATGAATGTGATATTAGCCTCATAGAAGGAATTTGGGAGAATTCCTGTTTTTTTTTTGATGGTTTGGAATAGCCCATGGAAAAGTGGCAGTAAGTGTTCTCAGAATGTTTGGTAGAATTCACCTGTAAATCCATCTGAGCCTGGACTGTTGTTCTTAGGGAGTTTCTTAATTACATTGTCAAGTTCCTCTGAAGTGATTGGTCTGTTTAGGCTTTCTAGGTCTTCCTCTTCCAATCTCAGAAGATGGTATTTTTCCAGGAATCTGTTGATCTACTGGGTTCTCTAGCCTAATTGAGTATAGTTGTTCATAATATGATTTCATGATATGTTGTATTTCTTGGGGTTCTGTTGTAATCTCTCCCCTTTCATTTGTGATTCTACTGATTTGGATCTTTTCCCTCTTTTTTTTTGGTGAGTTTTGCCAGTGGTTTGTCTATCTTGTTTATTTTTTCAAAAAACCAACTCTTGGTCTCATTGATTTTTTATTTATTTTTTTAGTTTCTATGTTGTTTATTTCTGCTCTGGTTTTTACTATTTCTTGCATTATGTTTGTTGTTGGATTTCTTTGCTGCTGTTTTCCAATTCCTTGAGATAATCCTTTAAACTGTTGATATTGTCATTTTCCTCTTTCTTGACGTAGGCCTGTATTGCTATAAGTTTCCCTCTAATTATTGCTTTTGCTGTGTCCCACAAATTTTGACAAGTTGTTTCTTCATTATTGTTTGTCTCAAAATCTTTTTATTTCTTCCTTGATTTGCTCTTTGATCCAGCTGTTGTTGAGCAGTGTGTTGTTTAATCTCCAGTTATTAGTTTTTCTTCATTGCTTCTTCTTATAATTAATTTTGACCTCTGTTGTATAGTGATCTGATATGGTGCTTCTAATGATCCTACATTTGTAGTCTTATATAGATTTGATTTTTATACTAAGACATGGTCTTTCCTGGAGAAGGTTTCATGAGGGCTTAAGAAGAATGTGTATTCTGTTTTCTGGGGTGGAGGAAGGCCCTATATAAGTCTATTAGCCCTAGATCTTCTAATTTTTTATTTAGGGCTCTTATTTCTTTGCTATTTTTCTGTCTGCTGGATCTGCCCAGTGATGATATGGAGTATTGAAATCTCCTACTATTATCACATTTCCCTTCATGTGTTTCTCCAGGTTATTGAGCAAGTGCCTCACATATTTTGCTGACTCTACATTGGTGCATAAATATTGATCAGGGTTAGTACTTCTTAATATGTTGTTCCCCTGATTAGTATGTAGTGACCCTCTTTGTCTCTGATCACTTTCTTGAGGTTGAATGGAATTTGGTCTGATATAAAATGGCTGTCCCTGCTCTTTTTTGTTTTCCATTGGCCTGAAAGATTGATTTCCATCCTTTTATTCTAAGCCTATACTTGTCCTGTACTTGTAGGTGTGTTTCTTGCAGGCAGCAAAAGTCCACTTTATGTTTTTTAATCCAGTTCTCTACTATGTGTCTTTTAATGGTAGAGTTTAGTCCGTTAACATTTAGGGACATTACTGACAGAGAGGACTGTTGTGCAGTTGTGTTGTGTAGGGTGTTTGATGTTACAATCAGGGGTTTGGATTGTATAGTTCATCTCTGAGTAGGTCGTTTAGGATCGGTTTTGTTTGCACAAATACTGCAAGTTTGTTTTTTTTGAGAATGTTTTTAGCCTACCAGCCCACATGAATGGGTATTGTACCCTAGGCTGAAAATTTCTTTCATTTAGTCATTTAAATATTTCATTCCACTGTCTTCTTGTTTGAATTGTTTCAAATGGGAGATCTGGTTTGATTCTTATGTCCCTTCCTTTGTACTTGAGGTTTCTTTTTTTCCCCTTACTTACTGCTTTAAGGAGTTCTTCTCTCTCTCTCTCTCTCTCTCTCTCTCTCTCTCTCTCTTTGCCATTTGGATTATTATATGTCTTGGTGTTGGTTTATTAGGGTCTATCTTATTAGGGACCGTTTTCACTTCCTGGATTTGTATGGAGTCCTCTTTCAAGGATGGGGAAGTTTTCTGCTGTTATTTCCCTAACTACTTGTTCTTCCCCTTTTCCTGTTTTCTCCCCTTCTGGTATACCTACAATTCTTAGATTATTTCTTTTGTCTTTGTTCATTAAGTACTGAACTTTTCCTTCCAGTGCCTTGCCTCTTAATTCCTTATTGATTTCTTCGTCATTTTTGGTTTGTAGTTTTCCTTCAAGTACTGCTATGTGCTTCTCCATTTGTGATTCTGTTCGTCTGGCTTTTTACAGTGTCTGTTAATTCCTTTAATTGCTTTTGTATGGAGTCTCTCATATTCTGTATCAAATCTTCTTTAATTTGGCTAATTTGTTTCTCCATGGATTTCTTGTACTCGGTGGTTAGCAATTCTCTCATTTCCTGTACCAGGGCTTGCATTTCCTTTCTCATGGCTGCTTTTAAATCTTCATCTCTTGGATCTGTGCGTTTTGGTGGACTTAGGAACTTAGTAGGAGTTCTCTCTGTATCTCTAGCTGTTAGGGTCCTCCTCAGTTTACACATGTTTTTATGCATTTATTGGTGTGCCTTGGAGAGCAGTGCCTTCTGATTTTGGCCTGCTCTTTCTTCCTGAGATGTGGGGCTTGGGTCCCTTCTCTGGATTGCAGCTCTGGGTGGGACTGTTGGGAGGGCTGGCTGAGGTTTAGCCTCTAGCGTCCCCTCTAGTGGGAGCCTGGTTAGTGTTCTCTCTCTTGCTGCCAGCCAGTGCAGTATCGCTCCTTGCCACAATGGTGGGGGCGCTGTTGAGCCTGGCTCCTTTGCCCTTTTTCCCTACCTGGAAGTCAGCATAGCTCCGCCTCCTCCAAGCATCTGTTGGAAAACCCTCTCTATGGTTCCTAACCCATCCCAGCTGGGGCACTAGAGACCTTGAGACGCAGTCGGGGGTGGGGCGGAGGCAGCGAAAGTCCCCTGGCGAATGCTACCCTGGGAAACCTCACAGCTGCGACAGGGGGAAAGGGAGGAGGCAAAGGAAGATCTCCCACCTGGTACCGCCATTGGAAAACCTCACAGACGTGACAGGGGAGAGGGGTGGAGGCCAACTTAAATACATTTTAAATGTTTTTGTTTGTTTGTTTTGTTTTTGAGCCACATCTAGTGACACTCAGAAGTACTCCTGGCTTTGCAGTCAGAAATCACTCCTGGCTTGGGGACCATAAGGGACTTTGGAGATCGAACTCAGGCCCGTTCTGGCTCATCCACATGCAAGGCAATCGCCCTACCCCCCTCCTATTGCTCCTGCCCCACATTTTAAATTTTTTTTTTGCATTTTGTTCTCTCTTTATTTATTTTTTTTCAATAAAACATTATTTATACAAGTACAACACTTTTAACCAATGGGAGCATAAACACATTTTGATGGCGGGAAGGATAAAGAGGAACCTGGCAGGATGGGGGGAGGGGAAGCAAATTCTTAAACAAATAGCTGATTGATATTTAGGCAAATACAATTATTTGTTTAGCCTATTTTCCATTTAGATCTATCTTTTGTGCAAGCAATAAGGATCATAATTTAAACTTTACAAAAACATATCTATAACTACATGCTTGAGAGCAGTTACAAAAACAGGTTCCATGGAAAGGTTAAGGAATCTGGTTAAGCCAGATTCTTTGTGCTGAGCTAAATTTATTTGCAGAGTTTTCTGTTGGTTCGGGGCTATGCAAACTTTTGTGGCTTGAATCAGGCAGGCGGTGAAAAATTCATTCAGAGTTCCTTTGATATGTGGGGTGCTCGGTCTCCCACATCTCCCCCTGTTTAGTATACAATATGGAAGGGACAGACGTGCCTCGGTGGACTGGCCACACTGGGTGAAGAGGTGTGGGGCTTCCAGTCACCGCATCTGCTACCCTTGAGTCAGTCGTTTCCAAAGCTTGGCAAGGCTCGAGCGCACAGATTGAGGTCTATGCGCCAGCTCCTCGATAACTTCAAACTTAAGTGGCGGAGAGTTGGCAGCAGGGGAGATGTCAGGTGTCAACTGGTCTTCTGAGGTGCATAGTTGTTGGTACAGAACCTTTGAGTCCTTTCTGGTTGCTTCATCCACTTGATTCTTTACGAAGGTGGTGAGTTTGCGAAAAGCCCAAGGACCAAAGGAAACTAGCAACATAAAGCCAATGAAGGGCCCCAAAAAGGCTGGGAGCACTGTTGTTATCCATGGAGTGGTAGAAAACCAATTTTTGTACCAGCTCTCACTCTGCTCTATATCTTTTTGTCTATTTACTAAATTATCCTCTATGTGTTGAATGCTTTCTCTAGCTAAGCTGAATTTATTTTAAAAAGCAACATTTTACTCTAAAGATGACACAAATTCCCCTCTCCCTCAAAAAATGTTAATTTTGAAACACGGCGGTTATTCTGCACTCTTTGCTAGGAAATCAACAGTAGTGTAAACTTCTTTAAGTTTGTAAACATTTTTAGCAACAGTTATAAGGCATTAGCAGATTCTAGAGTATGAACCAATGAATAAATATTTGTGCTTACACCAATAACACCTAGGCCTTTTAATAAGGCTAGGGTGATGGCATTGTTTGATTTTTGTACTGCAGCGGGGGAGAGACACAAGATTATATTTAAGAGGTAATAAGGCAATTTTTGATCTAACAGTCAATTTAGACATTAAAACAACCAAAACACAGTGGTACTAAGACTAAAGAAACAGATGTAAAACAATGGGGGAGATAAGCTAGTGAAACAGGCAAAAAACGTTAAATTGGGGGCAATCATGAACTGAAAGGAGAAATCAATGGCAAGAATTTGATTACAATTTTAGGGGGAATCATATTGGGTACCAAAAGGCAAAGTTCAAGTTCCACCACCTGTTCCAAGGTGATGCTGAAGTGAGGCTTGGGGCTGGATTGCAGGGCGAGGGGGGTCAGAGACAGGCAGGGGGTCGCCAAAGCAGAAGGGCAGTTGAGATGAATAGCAGATAGACAGGGTCAGTGATGGTGGAGTCGTTGACCATCTGCAGGATGAGGTTCGAGGTGGAAACTGGACCAACAGGTTTGATGGTTAATCTAGGCATTAACAAAGCTAATAGTCATGATAAGCAAGAAACATTTTAGTAACAATATGGGGAGAATGTCCAGTGGAGCTGGGGGCTTCAATGAAGATGGAAGTGTTATTAACCACAATGGTTTGATTGCAAATGTTTGATAGTTGGACAGGGGGGGGCGCATATATGGTCCGAGTAAGCAAGTTCCCACGCCCATGACCTGTGTCAAAGGTATGCCTTGATGAGTCTCAGCTCCCCAGTGGAGGTCAGCAGGGTTGTTGGTAGCAGTGGGCATGCTGAAGGTTTATAGAAGGGCTGCCAGGCAGAGTATCATCCAGCATTCCCCTTAGGCAGAGTCAGTCAGAAACAGGTCCGGCAGGAATGGTGGGCTAGCAGGAGGGGTGACAGGCTGTTTTAAAGTGAATGAGGACAGGACTGCTGGAAGCTGCAGGAAGTCTGTAAGAAAACAGCTTGGCAGGAGGTAAAATGGTTATTTTTGAATACCACGGGAATGCCTCCTAACTTCTGTAAGACTTCAGCATTCAAAAAAAATTTTATAATTAACAATCGCCAATTGTTTAAAAACTTTTAAACTGAACTTAAATGATTTTTCTTAAACTTGTTAGTTATTATTATTTTTTTTATGTAAGATTTCCCCTTTACTTAGTGTGCCTTTGCAGGGAGAAGTGGTGCTACATTATAATGTCTGTATATTTGTGGGTGGATTGATGGGATAACCAAAACAGGTCACATACCCAAAAACGAGGGGGGGGGGGAAAGGGAATTAAAAAAGTATGTGCTCACCAATATATATGTAGAACAATCATTTAAAAAAGATAAAGAAATAAATTAAAAACAAAACAAAACAAAAACAAAAAACAAAACAAAACAAAAAAAATAAATAAAAATAAAATAAGTTAGCGAAGTTTTTAAGAAACCAAAGTGGTGCAGAGGACTACCTTACATTTGGGGGAGAGCAGGTAAGAGGTGGTGTATTACAGGTTTTATGCCTATGTTGGAAGTACAGTTTTTCCCATTGTCTTTTGGGTTTTTTTTGTGGTGTGTGGGTTCCCAGGCATCTTCCTAACACATCCCCTGACCTTCTTCAGACTAATAAAATTTGTGGCAGGGAGGTCTTGGAAGAGTTCTTGCATTGGGGATACTTTTGGACCTAGGCCCAGTTTCAAGGAACAGTCCGCGTTAGGGAGAGTTAGTAGGGAGGGCCTCACAGCATGAGTTCACAGGGGAGTTGGCTGTCTTTTCTTTCAGGAGACGAGGTGTGGGTTTATCTGGGTGTCCCCTCGCCTGGGTACAGGGTACTGGTTCGTTGAGTAGGAGGTCGATCTTGATGCCTAATAGAATAAGGACTGAGGGTGAAAAATTTTAATATGGTGGAAGATCTGGATGGGATTGAGGGGTAAAGGGATAGTTGGATTTCCGGAGGGGAAAAAGGGGTAGGTATATGGGAAGGGTATGAAGGAAGAGAAAAGAGAAAATACCCTAGAGAGAAAAGGGGAAGAGAAAGGGAAAAAAGTAATAAGCAGAATAGAGAAAAAAAAAAGAAAAGAAAAGTAGTAAGAAGAGAGGAGAGAATAGCAAGGGAATGCTGGTTTGATTAAAAGTGTTCGAAAAATCGAGCCTGTGGTTTAAGTCTGTACGTCTCAGGTACTGCTTCCATAATCTGAATGATCACGTGCTTCAATTCCTAAATGGAGGTATTACCTAGAGATAAAGTGTATGTTAAAGAGTTTTCTCGTGGCCATCTCGTAGTGCATGCAAGGTATGGTATCCCGTGTGGTATCCCGAATTGCCACCTTAGTTTGTCCGCCCTTTGTATCCAAGGGCGCCTGTGGACAGAAAAGATGAGAGGTTATTTAAAATATAGTAAGATAAAGGCATTACAAGGTAGTGTTATGGTATGTTGCCATTGCAGTCCGTGATTTCCCTTGGTGTTCTATACTTGTGTTCCTGTATACGAACTCCAAGGGATTATTGTGGGCCTTTGTTGTAGAAGTTTGATCACCTACCTGTTCTCTCTATGCTGCCATTTCTGTTGTTATTGTTTTCTTTATGGTATATTATGTAATCAAAATTTTGCATTATTCCTTTTTCATGTATTTTGGACACTGCTCCCACATATATGTTGACTATTACAGTGTTCGGAGTTTCTACCATGCTAAACAGAGTTGGAGAAGCACATCGAAGAACTCGAAGGAAAGCTGCAATCAAAAAATGATAAAGAAACCAACAAAGAAATAAAGGGCAAAGCACTGGAAGGAAAAATCCAATATCTAATGAACAAGGACAAAAGAAACAATCTAAGAATTGTGGGTATACCAGAAGGGGAGGAAATAGGGAAGGGGGAAGAACAGGTGGTCAGGGAGATAATAACAGAGAACTTTCCCACCCTCTGGAAAGACAATTCAGGACAAATCCAAGAAGTCAAGAGAGTCCCTAATAAAATAGACCCTAATAAACCCACACCAAGACACATAATAATCCAAATGGCAAAAAAACAAAGAGAAAGAGGAACTCCTGAAAGCAATAAGGGAGAAAAAAACCTCAAGTACAAAGAAAAGGACATAAGAATCAAACCAGATCTCCCATTTGAAATAATTCAAGCAAGAAGACAGTGGAATGACATATTTAAACGACTGAATGAAAGAAATTTCCAACCCAGGGTCCAATACCCAGCAAAACTATCATTCATATGGGAGGGCAGACTAAAAACATTCTCAAACATGAACGAACTTGAACTATTTGTGCAAACTAAGCCGATCCTAAGCGACTTACTCAGAGACGAATTACACAATCCAAACCCCCGATTGTAACAACAACCACTCCACACAATACAACTGCACAACAGTCCTCTCTATCAATAATTTCCCTAAATGTTAACGGACTAAACTCTCCAATTAAAAGACACATAGTAGAGAACTGGGTTAGGAAAAATAAACCGGACTTCTGCTGTCTGCAAGAAACACACCTACAGTTACAGGATAAGCACAGGCTTAGAATAAAAGGATGGAAAGTAATTATTCAGGCCAATGCAAAACAAAAAAGAGCAGGGACAGCCATTCTTATATCAGACCAAATTGTATTCAACCTCAAGAAAGTGATCAGAGACAAAGAGGGTCACTACTTACTGATCAGGGGAACATTAGATCAAGATACACTAACCCTGGTCAATATCTATGCACCTAATGTAGAGTCACCAAAATATGTGAGGCAACTACTGGCAAACCTGGAGAAACACATGAAGGGAATTGTGATAATAGTAGGGGACCTCAATACTCCACTATCACCACTGGACAGATCCTCCAAACAGAAAAATAGCAAAGAAATAAGAGCTCTAAATGAAAAATTAGAAGATTTAGGGCTAATAGACTTATATAGAGCCCTCCATCCCCAGAAAGTAGAATATACATTTTTCTCAAACCCACATGGAACCTTCTCCAGAATAGACCATGTCTTAGGATACAAAGTCAACTTATATAAGACCACAAAGGTAAGGATCATTAGAAGTACCCTTTCAGATCACTATGCAACAGAGCTTATAATTGATGTCAAGAAGAAGCAATGGAGGAAAACTAATACCTGGAGATTAAACAACATGCTGCTTAACAACAGCTGGATCAAAGAACAACTCAAGGAAGAAATAAAAAGATTCCTTGAGACGAATGACAATGAAGAGACAACATGTCAAAATTTATGGGACACAGCAAAAGCAGTAATTAGGGGGAAACTCATAGCAATACAGGCCTATGTCAAGAAACAGGAAAATAACAAAACCAACAGTTTAAAAGATCACCTCAAAGAATTGGAACAACAGCAACAGAGAAATCCAACCACAACCAGAAGGCAAGAAATAATAAAAACCAGAGCAGAAATAAACAACATCGAAACTAAGAAAATAATACAAAAAATCAATGAGACCAGGAGTTGGTTTTTCGAAAAAATAAACAAGATAGATAAACCATTGGCAAAACTCACCAAAAAAAAGAGGGAAAACACCCAAATCACTAGGATTACGAATGAAAGAGGAGAGATTACAACAGAACCCCAAGAAATACAACATATCATGAGATCATATTATGAACAACTTTATTCAACTAGGCTAGAGAACCCACTAGAAATCGACAGATTCTTGGACAAACACCCTCTTCCAAGACTGGAAAAGGAAGATCTAGAAAGTTTAAACAGTCCAATCACTTCAGAGGAAATTGAAGATGTAATTAAAAAACTCCCTAAGAACAAATGCCCAGGCCCAGATGGATTTACAGGTGAATTCTATCAAACATTTCAAGAAGACTTATTACCACTGTTCCATAGGCTTTTCCAAACCATAGAAAAAACAGGAATCCTCCCCAACTCCTTTTATGAGGCTAATATCACACTCATTCCCAAAGAAGGCAAAGACACCACCAAAAAAGAAAACTACAGACCAATCTCACTAATGAACATAGATGCAAAGATACTCAACAAAATCTTAGCAAACCAAATCCAACACTTCATCAAAAAGATCATACATCACGATCAAGTGGGATTCATACCAGGAATGCAAGTTTGGTTCAACATACGCAAATCAATAAACATGATACTTCACATCAACAAGATGAAAGACAAAAACCACATGATCATATCAATCGATGCCGAGAAGGCGTTTGACAAAATCCAACATCCTTTCATGTTAAAGACACTCAGCAAAATAGTCTGGTTAGAAGGCACCTTCCTTAAGATAGTTACAGCTATTTATGAAAAGCCTACAGCCAACATTATACTTAATGGCGAGAAACTAGAAGCATTCCCACTAAGGTCAGGAACTAGACAAGGCTGTCCACTCTCTCCACTCTTATTCAATATAACCTTAGAAGTCCTAGCAATAGCAATCCGACAAGAGAAGGGAATCAAAGGAATTCAAGTAGGGAAAGAGGAACACAAGCTAGCTCTATTTGCCGATGATATGATGATATACATCAAAAACCCTAAAGAGTCCACAGAAAAACTTCTAGAAACAATCAACCAATACAGCAAAGTGGCTGGATACAAAGTCAATACACAAAAGACAGTAGCGTTTTTATATACAAACAATGAAGTTGAGGAGAGAGAGATTAAAAATACAATCCCATTTAAGATAGTATCAAAAAATATCAAATATCTAGGAATCAACCTTACAAGAGAAGTGAAAGACCCATACCAGGGAAACTTCAAAACACTTCAGAAAGAAATTGAAGACAATCTAAAGAAATGGAAGAACATCCCATCCTCATGGATAGGTAGAATTAATATAGTCAAAATGACTATCTTACCCAAACTGCTATATAGATTTAATGCAATCCCCATTCAAATCCAGGCACAATTCTTTAAAGAAATAGTACAATCAATTACAAAATTCATCTGGAACCACAAAAGACCCAGGATAGCCAAACACATACTGAAAAATGAGAAGTTGGGAGGCATCTCCTTACCTAACTTGAAACTATAATATAATGCCATAGTAATTAAAACAGCATGGTACTGGAACAGAGACAGGACCTCAGATCAGAACAGAATTCCCAGACATAAACCCTCAGATATACAGCCAACTAATATTTGATAAAAGAGGCAAGAATATGAAATAGAATAAAGAAAGCCTATTCAACAAATGGTGTTGGTACAACTGGAAACTCACATGTACAAAAGTGAAAATCGACCCATATCTCACTCCTTATACAAAAGTCAACTCAAAATGGATCAAAGACCTGGAAATCAGACCTGAATCTATAAAGTTTATCGAGAATAAAATGGGCAGAACACTCGAAGACCTTTATATCAAAAGGGTCTTTGAGAATGGAGCACCAATGGCAAGAACGTTAGCATCAAATAGAAACAAATGGGACTACATCAAACTAAAAAGCTTCTGCATGGCAAAAGAAACCCTGCTTAACGCAAGAAGACAGCTAACAGAATGGGAAAAAATCTTTTCACTTGATATATCAGATAAAGGGTTGATATCTAGAACATACAAAGCGCTTAGAAAGCTGAGCCCCTCAAAACCAAATAAAGCCATAAAAAAATGGGGAGATGAAATGAATAGACACTTCTCTGAGGAAGACAGAAGGATGGCCAACAAACACATGAAAACATGCTCACCTTCACTCATCATCAGGGAGATCCAAATCAAGACAACAATGAGATACCACCTCACACCAGTGAGGTTGGCTCACATCAAAAATAATGGAAACAACTTTTGTTGGCGAGGATGCGGTATGAAAGGAACTCTCATCCACTGCTGGTGGGAATGCCCTTTAGTCCAACATCTATGGAGAAAAGTCTGGAGAGTGCTCAAAGAACTCAGAATTGAGCTGCCATTTGACCCAGCAATTGCTCTCCTAGGCATATACCCCCAAGATGGAAGGACATTCATTCCAAAATACGTATGCACCCCACTATTTATTGCAGCAATCAGTATAATAGCCAAATCTTGGAACCAACCTCGATGTCCAACAACAGATGAATGGATCATTAAGATGTGGTATATATACAATGGAATATTACATGGCAGTTAGAAATGATACAATCACAGACTTTGCAGCAACGTGGATGGACCTAGAATATGTTATGTTAAACGAAGTAAGTCAGAAGACAAAAGAAAAATACAGAATGGTAGCACTATTCTGAAACACCTAGAACACATATTTTATACACAACTAATACTTAACAATCACATTTTAAATTTTTAATTAAATTTTTAACTTAGAAATATAATAGGGCCTATTTTTTTAATTTATTTACTTATTTAGTTTTTGGGCTACACTTGGTGGCCCAGAGGTCACTCCTGGCTCTGCAGTCAGAAATATCGCTCCTGGCAGGCAACCACATGGGGTGCTGCGACTTGATATGTTCTAAAATAAAGGGTCTTGTTTGAAGCTCTTAGAGGAAGCCCTTTGTAGTTAATCACTTACAAAGGGTGATTTCTCTTCCCCAAAGCACCTCTCCTACCTAAAATGACAATATTGCACAGGATGCTGCATGATGGTGTAGCTTTGGCTTATTACCCTGGTACAGCAATGTGGCTGAAAATAAGTAAGGCAAGACTGGAAAGAAATGTACCCTAGACTGCAGTCAAGGCTGCTTTATGAAGTTGATTTAGGTCTGCTTTTGCATAGAGGACCTTTAATAACATCTTAGAGGAAAGATGAAAAAAGGTCACGCAACATTTGCTCCCTAATAATTCTTCCTAGTTGGCAAGTAAATGAAAGGAGGCCAAGATGTCCAAATAAAGAATAGAGGAGACCTCAACACACATTCTCCCATGGAAAAACCTTCACAGAACATTCTGGTTAGACTTCAACCTGATTTCTGGCAGAGAAATCCAATGGATGTAGACATCAACCTTTGTGAGGAACTCTGACATGGGAGTGAGTACAGCAGTGGAGAACTAGAAAGAGGAGGTTGGTGGCTAAGAGATGCCAGAAAATGGAAAAGGAAAGCTCAGTAATGTAGCATGAATGTGGCTGGGAGGATAATTCTGTAGTAAGGAAACTGGACTTGAAGTCCAGTAGCAGAATACTGAAGTGACCCTGCAAAAGAGATAAGAAACTACACTGCTAAGAAGTATTTGAATGATCTAGAAGAGAGTTCAAGGAAAAGAGTTAATACAATCTGTTGAATAAGTACAGGTAGGATATGTTGCCTTTTGCAATGTTTCTGGAAACTTGGAAGCACCATTATATTGGAGACAAGTCCCACTTACCAAGTCTTCAGCTAAGAAAGATCTTCACAGGAAGATACTCACTAGCCAGGTTTAGTCTGTCCAGAGACAGACTAAAAGCATCAGCAGCCAACAAAGAAATTTGTGCCCAGACCTGTGGAACACAGCTGGGTTAGTGTCAGTCTGCAAGCTATGTTCCTAGAGAACTTCTCTCTGTCCAACACTCTGTCCCATTATAGGTCTGGAACTTTGGGGGAATTTCCGATATGAAATATATTTTCCCAATGCTGAGCAAATTTGACATGGCTCTCCTTGGTCTCACACGAAGTTTCTGGCTGCTGCTATCCAAATCCTTTGAAACTGATAAAATGACACCCATGACTAGGCAAAAGTTTGTTCATGAGGCAGCACAAGAGAACTTTTTGAACATGATATATCCCTAGCACTGGGTATTAAGAACTCTGTTGTGTCTCCTGGGCATCTTTTGGCCCTGTTTAAAAGTAGCAACTCAGGCAGAAGGCAACATACATGATTGAGTTCAACTGGCAACAGACAAAGCTCATTGATGCTACAGAGCTACTGAAACAACAGTTTCACATGCAGCAGTATATTGAAGGTTGCTTCCTAGAAACGCCAAACTTTCATCCCCAGTACTTATTAAGATTAGTTCACTGAGCAGCTGTCCATTGGTACCCAACGCATAATAGGTAATTACTGCTCAGGCTGGCCAGATTTTGACTTCAGTTAAGTTGCCAGAAACCAGTAACTGTGATCCCTGGGCCAGAGCCCAGACAAGCTACACCTCAGTATTATAGCAGCAACAGCATCTCTGTCACTGACCAAAAATCCCCAGCTGCTACTCAGATACATGAAACCTATATCCAGCTTAATTTGCTAATATGAGCACAGATTATTATTCAGGCCAGCTCATAATTGAATCTCTGCTTTAAATCCCACACATTACTAGGCATTATGAAAGAAATGTAGGAAATCAGCTATATTTATGGATGTGGACAAAAGCCTAGGAAGGTTCTTAAACACATCTCATCTTTTTCATCTACTTTAAAGGAAGATTTCAAAGCAAGAATTCTAGCAATGTTGGTGAAATGAAAAAATCAGTAAAAGTTTTTTTTTAAGTAAGAAAAACTCAATCAAACCAATAAATGAATGAGTTAAGGGTATAGTAGTTGATCTAAAAATATCACTAACAGGAATCAATAATGTAATAAAAGAAGTAAAAATCTCAAATTAGTGACTGAGAACAAAGCGTCTTAAACAGCTTGTCACCAGCCCATATGGATAACATAATTGAATGTGACAGGCATTACAAAATTGGCAAGTACAATATTTTTGAATATGCAATGATGAAATAGTAATGCAAAATTAATTAAATAAGAGGTGTTTCTGGCCTTATGTAATCTCTCTGAAGCCTTGGCTCCCAACACACAACAGATGAACTTTGGGTGGTGTATTCCTTCATACCATACAATCCCATCAAACACCTCATCTCAGACTCAAGACTTATTATATATCATGAATTTTTGTGTTTCTGTGAAACATACAAAATGTTCTGCTCTTAGAGAAACATAGTAGCTTAATTAGGAAAAGAAAGACTATATTAGTGCTTCCCTAGATCATTCTTAAGCATATATGTATCAAATTAGTATCTGTTTGAATTGTATTATTAAGAACATTTATTTAAAAACTTGCTGTTACTGCTTTCTTTAATTGTGGTAAGTGAAAACAAGACCTTTAATTGTATCTCCTTACTGGTACTTCTATATATGTCAGGGTAATCACCAATTTGTTAAATAAGCACAAACAAATGTAATTTCATAAACTAAAGCTAATGTTTATTTGAAAACGTATTAGCATTATTGACTTATATTTTAGGAAAAAACTATTTAATTGACTATAGATAAGTGGCAAAGTTTCCACAGAAGAGGTAAAAATACTAGTGAAGAAGCAGCAGTCTCTGCTGTTAGAGTGTAGTATACCTAAATAGACAAGAAAGATAAAATAGGTCTCTGCCCCTCCCCTGAGCGCGTCTCTGAGGTTTCCGGGGCTGGCAGACGATGATATGATGATATACATCGAAAACCCTAAAGAGTCCACAGCAAAACTTCTAGAAAAAATTAACCAATACATCAAAGTGGCTGGTTACAAAGTCAATATACAAAAGACAGTAGTGTTTCTCTATACAAATAACGAAGCAGAGGAGAGAGAGACTAAGAATAAAATTCCATTTAAAATAGTATCAAAAAATATTAAGTACCTAGGAATCAACCTTACAAGGGAAGTGAAGGACTTATAACAGGGAAATTTCAAAACACTTCAGAAATAAATTGAAGAGGATCTAAGAAAATGGAAGAACATCCCATGCTCATGGGTAGGTAGAATCAACATAATCAAGATGATTATCCTACCCAAACTTTTATATAAATTCAATGCAATCCCCATCCAAATTCAGGCATCATTCTTTCAAGACTTAGAACAATCAATCATAAAATTCATCTGGAACCACAAAAGACCCAGGATAGCCAAACAGATACTGAAAAACAAGAAGTTGGGTGGCATCTCTTTACCTAACCTGAGGCTATACTATAAAGCCATAGTGATCAAAACAGCATGGTACTGGAACAAAAACAGAGCCTCAGACCAGTGAGTTAGAACAGAATTTCCAACATAAATCCCCAGATATACAGTCAACTAATATTTGACAATAGAGCCAAGAACTTGAAATGGAACAAAGAAAGTCTCTTCAACAAATGGTGTTGGTACAACTGGAAAACCATCTGTAAGAAACTGAAAATTGACCCATACCTCATTCCTTATACAAAAGTCAACTCAAAATAAATAAAGACCTTGAAATTAGATCAGAATTTATGAAGTTTGTTGAGGAAAAAATAGGCAGAACACTCAAAGACCTATATATTAAAAAAGTCTTCGAGGATGGAATACCAATGGCAAGAACTTTAGCATCAAATATAAACAAAAGGAACTATATCAAATTAAGAAGCTTCTGCATGTTGAAGAAAGAAACAAAACATCAAATAAGTTTTGTAATATGATTTAATAACAGTGATGGTGTATAAAAACCGTCTTAATGAATATTTAATAAATTTTTCTGTAAAGAACATGAAATCACCCTATCTAAAATGGCATCTTAGGGGCAGATAGGGCACTTGCTTTTTTAAAAAAAATAATATCTTTATTTAAACACCATGAGTACAAACATGACTATAGATGTATTTCAGTCACAAAAAGAACACCCAATCCTTCACCAGTGCAACATTTCCACCACCAATGCCCTTCTCCTCCCTCTTTCCAAAACCCCTGCCTGTCTTTGAGACAGGCATTCTACTTCTCTCACTCATTAAGATTGTCATGATAGTTGTCAGTGTAGTTATTTCCATAATTACACCACTACTCTTTGTGGTGAGCTTCATATTGTGAGCCGGCCCTTCCGGCCCTCATCTCTATTGTCTCTGGTGATTATTACCATAATCCTTTAGTTTTTCTTAAAACCCATGATCAGTGAGATATTCTGTGTTTATCTCTCTCCGTCTGACTTATTTTACTCAGCATAATAGATTCCATGTACATCCACTAATAAGCAAATTTCATAACTTCATCTCTCCTGATGGCTACATAAAATTCCATTGTGTGTATATACAAGTTTCTTTAGCCATTCATCTGTTGAAGGGCATTTTGGTTGTTTCCAGAGTCTGGATATTATAAATAGTGCTGAAATGAATATAGGTGTGAGGAAGGGATTTTTGAATTGTATTTTTTTTTGCTCCTAGGGTATATCCCTAGGAGTGGTATAGCTGGATTATATGGGAGTTCTATTTTCATGGTTTTTTTTTTTTTGAGGAATCTCCATATTTTTTCCATAAAGGCTAACTAGACAGCTTTCCCACCAGTAGTGAATAAGAGTTTCTTTCTCTCCACATCCCTGCCAGCACTGATTGTTATTGGTCTTTATGATGTGTGCCAGACTCTGTTGTGTGAGACGGTACCTTGTTGTAGTTTTGATTTCATCTCCCTGATGATTAGTGATGTGGAGCATTTTTTTCATGTGTCTTTTGGCCATTTGTATTTTTTCTTTGAGGAAGTGTGTGTTCATTTCTTTTCCCCATTTTTGATGGGGTTATATTTTTTTTCTTGTTAAGTTCTGTTAGTACCTTGTATATTTTGGATCTTAGCCCCTTATCTTATGGGTATTGGGTGAATAGTTACTCCCATTCTGTGGGTGGCCTTTATATCCTAGTCACTATTTTCTTTGAGGTGTAGAAGCTTCTCAGCTTAATATAGTCCCATCTGTTTATCTCTGCTTCCACTTGTTTGGAGAGTGCTGTTTCCTCCTTGAAGATGCCATTAGTCTCAATGTCTTGGAGTGTTTTACCTATATATTGTTCTATATACCTATGGTTTCAGGCCTGATATTACGGTCTTTAATTCAGTTGGATTTGACCTTTAGGGCATTTGCTTTTTATGCTGCTGGCCTGTATTTGATTCCGAATATCCCATATGATCCCCCAGAGACCGCCAGGTTAGACTCTTGAGCAGAGTCAGGATTTTGCCTTGAGCATCGCAGGGTGTGACACATAAAGCAAAAAGGAACGAAAAAAGTGTATCTTAAAACCAAGCACAGAGAAAACTGCAATAAACCAAGGGAATATTTGGAATGACTTTAAAAATCTTCAAATAAAGAAAAAAATTGTTCTGAGAACCTTGATATTGTCAAAGAGAATAATTTATTTGCATCTTATAAAGCTTTTTATATGATGCCAAGAACAAAAGAACCCAACAGATAGGCGATCTATGTTATCAGATATTATTAAAAAATGTCAGAAATAGTTTATGGAAAAATGTATGTGGGCAAAACTAATACAATTCTTTTATTGAATAATACTATTTTCAAAATAATTTCTGAAATTAGTTATGCTCAATTTCAGCAGCTTATTACCAAGCTTAAGGGCATTCCAAACTTTAAAATTCTGTTAGATGAAACAAACAACTTATATTTTAACATGGCTTTGTCATTACTCTATGCAATATGAACTTATATAGTAAGAAATAATGAGGAATAATTGATTTACCACTTTTTGAAATTGTGCATAAGAGGGAAAAGTATACAATGTAGAGTCAGTAGCATTTTCACAAGTGTTTGAGTCTCAATAGTTGGTGCTGGAGTTAAAATGAGCAAGAGTGTTATATCTGTAACAAAAGCTAAAGCTAGTGGCAATGAACATTTCACTTCTAACATTTCACTTCTACACACCAAGTAGAACTTACAGCCAATAAAAAAACTGTGGTACATATACACAATGGAATATTATGCAGCCATCAAAATATATGGGAGCAATTACTTTCCCCAACTTTAAACTGTACTACAAAGCAATAGTTATCAAAACAGCATGGTATTGGTATAAGGACAGGTCCTCAGATCAGTGGAATAGGCTTGAATACTCAGAAAATGTTCCCCAGACATACAATCACCTAATTTTTGATAAAGGAGCAGGAAATCCTAAATGGAGCAGGGAAAGCCTCTTCAACAAGTGGTGTTGGCACAATTGGATAGCCACTTGCAAAAAATTGAATTTAGACCCCCCAGCTAACATCATGTACGAAGGTAAATCCAAATGGATTAAAGACCTCGATATCAGCCCCCAAACCATAAGATATATAGAACAGCACATAGGCAAAACACTCCAGGACATTACAGGCATCTTCAAGGAGGAAACTGCACTCTCAAAGCAAGTGAAAGCAGAGATTAACAGATGGGAATATATTAAGCTGAGAAGCTTCTGCACCTCAAAGGAAATAGTGCCCAGGATACAAGAGCCACCCACTGAGTGGGAGAAACTATTCACCCAATACCCATCAGATAAGGGGCTAATCTCCGAAATATACAAGGCACTGACAGAACTTTACAAGAAAAAAACATCTAACCCCATCAAAAAATGGGGAGAAGAAATGAACAGACACTTTGACAAAGAAGAAATACACATGGCCAAAAGACACATGAAAAAATGTTCCACATCACTAATCATCAGGGAGAGGCAAATCAAAACAACGATGAGATACCACCTCACACCACAGAGAATGGCACACATCACAAAGAATGAGAATAAACAGTGTGGCGGGGATGTGGAGAGAAAGGAACTCTTATCCACTGCTGGTGGGAATGCCGTCTAGTTCAACCTTTATGGAAAGCGATATGGAGATTCCTCCAAAAACTGGAAATTGAGCTCCCATACAATCCAGCTATACCACTCCTTGGAATATACCCTAGGAACACAAAAATACAATACAAAAACCCTTCCTTACACCTATATTCATTGCAGCACTATTTACCATAGCAAGACTCTGAAACAACCAAGATGCCCTTCAACAGACGAATGGCTAAAGAAACTGTGGTACATATACACAATGGAATATTATGCAGCTGTCAGGAGAGATGAAGTCATGAAATTTTCCTATACATGGATGTACACGGAATCTATTTTGCTGAGTGAAATAAGTCAGAGAGAGAGAGAGAAAAGCGCAGAATGGTCTCACTCATCTATGGGTTTTAAGAAAAATGAAAGACACCCTTGTAATAATAATTTTCAGACACAAAAGAGAAAAGAGCTGGAAGTTCCAGCTCACCTCAGGAAGCTCACCACAAATAGTGATGAGTTTAGTTAGGGAAATAACTACATTTTGAACTGTCCTAATAACGAGAATGTATGAGGAAAATGGAGAGCCTGTCTAGAGTACAGGCGGGGGTCGGATGGGGAGGAGGGAGACTTGGGACACTGGTGATGGGAATGTTGCACTGGTGATGGGTGGTGTTCTTTACATGAGTGAAACCCAAACACAATCATGTATGTAATTAAGGTGTTTAAATAAATTAAAAAAAAAAAGAAAATTACTGTCTCATAGTAAAATCATTAAGTCATTGTCAGGAGGTTTATTAAGCTTTGGTTTCTAATTGATTGTTCTGTCTTATCTTTTATTTGTGGTGGCTTCAAATATTTGTTAGTATTTAAAAAAAACAAAGCACTGAAAAAAAAACCTAAACAATAAAGTTTTCATGATCATATAATAAAATATGTCACATACACTTCATATTATTATTGAGGAGTCAATACTCAATTATTTTAGTCATGTAGAATTATTTCTTGCCACTTACAATAAAAATAGATTAATTTCTATTGGTCACTTTCAGTTTTTAGCAAACTATAATGTTCTATATAAATTTTATCCTATTAAAATTGATGCTTTATATTGTTTCTTAATTCTTCCAAAATCCAAATCTAGTGCAATATATGCACACACTGTTACTGACAAAAGATCTTACCTTTTATCAACCCACTAGCTTACTGAATAATTTTAGCTAGATATAATTTATCAGATAGCTTGATATATACTAATAACAAATGACATGCATACTGATTTATCTTTATTTAAAAAATGTTAAATCCAAAAAAATATTAAATCTATACAATTATTTTATTTTAGGAGAGAAAGAGTTAGAGATCAAACTTAGTGATACTCAGGAATTTGATATAATGATAAGCGTGTATATATTTGACTTGAACATATTGGATATAAAACTCCTAAATTTTGCTAAAATATATATTTAATATTTAATAAAATTATGATAAAAATAAAGAGCTTTATTTTTGTTCTAAAAAAAAAAGAACTTCCAGCCAAAACACTATTTAAGAGTTAGATATATTGCTTCATGATACTATCAAAATCTCTTTCATTAAAGACTGTACCCTTGAATTTACAAAATTTGAAAACTTTTAAAAAATATCCATTTCAATTTAAAAAATTCTTAATACTATATGCAGAAAGGTAAGGTGGATCTCTATAGATAAATAAATATATTATTAAAAATTAGGGGCCGGAGAGATAGCCTGGAGGTAAGGTGTCTGCCTTTCATGCAGGTGGTTGGTTCGAATCTCGGCATTCATATGGTCCCCTGTGCCTGCCAGGGGCGATTTCTGAACGTAAAGCTAGGAGAAACCCCTAAGTGCTGCCGAGTGTGACCCAAAAGTAAAAAAAATTACATTACTACATGCAGAAAGGTAAGGTGAACTCAATAGGCAAATTTATTTACATCAAAGATGAAATTATATTTTTGAGTTGAGCAGATTAGATAAGAAATCTGAGTTTTGTTATTTATTATGATTTTCATACTATTTTAATATGCTTTCCAAAATAATATCATTTTATTTTCAGAGTTATCCACTGGATAATTTTTGAAAAACTCAATAACTTAAATGCGTAGCTCAAGAAAAAATTGTAACATATTTATGTCAAAATTTGAATCTTAAGAATTTTATGGGCCCAGAGAGATAGCACAGCGGCGTTTGCCTTGCAAGCAGCCGATCCAGAACCAAAGGTGGTTGGTTCAAATCCCGGTGTCCCATATGGTCCCCCGTGCCTGCCAGGAGCTATTTCTGAGCAGACAGCCAGGAATAACCCCTGAGCATGCCAGGTGTGGCCCAAAAAACAAAAAAAAATTTTTTTTTTACTAAAAATGTTAACATATGGAAGCAAAGAGTGCAAATGGTTCTTTAGAAATGTTTATAATAACAAATGATCTTATAATTGAAAATAACATTTCTAAAGATTCAATTATAAAATTGTAATTATCATCTGAAATGCCTGGAGACAGCTTCAGAAATAAATCCCCTTCTAATGGTGGGTTCATAAACCATATTCAGTTGAAATTTAATTAGTTGTAAGCCTTTAAAAGTTTAAAAACAATAGTTGAATTATCACAATGACAGTTTTACAACTCAAATTTTCTAAAACAATGTTAAAATTAATTTTAGCTTGGGATAAAACTTAAACATCCTATGCCATTTTGTACTACATATTAATATAAAGTGACATTCTCAGTACTGATAATTATATAATCAAAATATCAATTAACTGAAAATGTGTTGAAACTATTCTATGTTGTTCTGGGTTAAATATTCAGTTAAAATTGAATGCTCTTTTTGGGTGAGGTGGTTTGGGCCATGCCTGGCAGTGCTCAGGAGTTGCTCCTGGCTCAGTACTCTGGATCACTACTGGCAGGACTTGGGGGACCATATGGAATGCCAGGCATTGAAAGTTTCACTTCTAATATTGTATGAAAAACAAGTAGAACTTACAGCCAAAATATTATTCAAGAGTTAGATATTGCTTCATGATACTATCAAAATCTTTTTCATTAAAGGTTATACCCTTGAGTTTACAAAGTTTAAAAACTTTTCAAAAATATCAACTTAAATTTAAAAAATCTTAATACTACATGCAGAGAGGTAAGGTGGATCTCTATAGATAAATGCATATATTATTAAAATTATATTATTACATGCAGAAAAGTTGGCAGCATTAAAAGCAAGTTCCCTACCCACTATACTCTCTGCCTCAAGATTGAATGCTTTAGTAAATATAAACAAGGGCATCTATCTTATTAGTGTTCACATTTCCTTTGATTTTTAATAAATAAAATAAAATAATAAAAATACTAATTTACCTGATAAATAACATATAGTAAAAATTGTTTTCAATAGATTTCTTTATGATTTATTATCAGTATTTTTTAAGCTACTTTATATACCTTTGAATTCAAAGTAAAGTAAAAATTTCTTAAGCTGAAAGGGATCAAGAGTGAAAAACATCAGACTTGGCTGGAAAAAACAGAGTTGGAACATTATGAATTTGATGGGATTGTGAACATACTAGATGATATCATGTCTTGGTTTTCTTGGGCAGAGAAAAAACAAGATGTGAAAGTAATGCGATCAGTTTTTTATTTGTATTGCTTAATTTAAAAATTCCCTTTTATTGATGTCATAACAAGTGATATGTTAAAAGTTAAAAGAAAGTACAGTAAAAATAAAAAGAGTGGAAAAAGTTTAAGAAGTCCTGCTCTAGATCTATTTGCTTCAGCATATAAAAGAGTAATGAAGTTTACAACTGCACATATAAACTACATAATGACTTCAAAAAATACTCCAACAAAGCATATAGAAGCAAAATAATTGCATCAAATTTCAGTATTAAAGTATAAGCAGAGAAAAAAATAATGCCAAAGAAATAAAGTCACACTGCAAAAAAAAAAAAAAAAAGCTAAAGTCTTCATAGATACATAGCCAGACATACTTTTATATCAATAATTTCTCCAAATGTTAAAGCTTCAAACTACCCAATGCAGAATAATTGAATAAATCAGAAAACAAATTCCAACCTTCTACTCCTATGAGACACTCACTTGAACTCTCAGGAGAAACACAGACTTGCTCAGGAGAAACACTTTTACTTGCTGTAAAAGGCTAGGGAAAAAATAATAGTTATCCTAATTCTATCTTAAAAGCAAGAGAACAGGGGTGATCATATTTGTATCATGCTAAAGAATGTTCAAACTAAAGAAGCTAAAGAATACTAATGAATATAATGTACTAATTAAGGGGTATATACACCAAGAAAATTTAATCCTTATCAACATATACGCATCAAACCAAGTGATGAGCAAGTTCTAATAGCTACTAATAAATCTTAATGTCAACTTAGTAGTAATGGGAATTTCTTTTCTCTCTCTTTTTTAAAATAAATTTTCATTATGACCAAAGTACATTACAAATCTTTCACAGAATTATTTACGATGGTACATAGTGACAATGAATGAGGGGCATTCCCACCACCAGTGTTGTCCTCCCTCCACACTGTCCCAAGCATGTATCAGTATTGGGAAATTTTAACCTGCTCTCATCTCTAGACAGATCAAAAAGGTGGAAAATCAACAAGGAAATAAAAGTTTTAAATGGGGACTTTCTTCTCTGCCTGCTCGGGCCTAAGACTTGATACTGTGTGGCTTCCTCCCCAAGGGTTCCCCTTGGAGGAGAGTCGACCCGCCCACAAAGGGTGGAGCCAGAGGAGTGTGGCTGCTATGTAGGAAAATCTCACAATACAAACGTGATAATGGGGAAACAACGCAGACCAACACCAGGCATAGAGTATGAAGATGACAACTCTGATGACTCGAAAATGGTCAGCCACCTAGTTAGTCACTCAGATAGGAAGATTAGAGAAGAAATATAGAGGATGTTCACAGAACTCAAAGAAAGCATAGATTGAGTTGAATAGAACACCAAAAGTTTTAAATGGGGAAGTGAAAGAGCTGAGATTAATGGAGATAGACAGGGCTTTCCACCTCCTCCAAATCAAATCTACATTTTTTTTCAGTGCACATAGAACATTCTCTAAGATAAAATTTCTCTGTAGGGCCAGAACGATAGCACAGCAGACGGGCATTTGCCTTGCATGCAGCCATACCTGGATGGATCCAGGTTTGATTCCTGGTATCCCATCTGTTCTCCTGAGACAGGAATGATTTCTGAGCGCAGAGCCAGGAGTAAACCCCTGGGCACCATCAGGTGTGACCCACCCCTCTCCCAAAATAAATAAATAAAAATTTATCTTCAAGATAAATTCTGGGACACAAAACAACTGTCCATAAAATTATAAAAAATATAAAGCATCTAATTTTAGGCAATTAATTAATATATCAAATAATTAGTCACTATTAGTATTTAATGGTAAGCATTAGTTGTAAAAATAAAACTTTTAAAGATTAAACCATATAGTGTTGAATAACAGTGGGTCAAAGAGGATATAAAAAGATTTCTTGAAATAAAAGAGAACAAGGACACCAACTATTCGAACCTAATGACACAGCAAAAGCAGCACTCACAAAGGAAGTTCATAGAAATACAGGCTTGTGTTATGAAACAAGAAAAAGCTAACATTAATTAAGCTCACCTCTCAAGAAACTAGAAAAACAAACCATCTCTTTTTATTTTTAGAGTGATATTGTATTATTATGTATTTTAATTAAAAGTGTAATTACAAATATATAATTGTAATATTAAAATACTTATTTCATTTTTATTATGTGCAACATTTTCTCTTTTAGAAGCAAACCACTTTCTTTTAATTTATAAAAATAGCTAATTATCCATCAACTTAAAATATTCATAGACTAAAAAAAAAGGGAAATTTTTATGTATAGAACAAGCTCTTATCTACTAGAGATAAGAACCCATACATTTTACAATACAAGGGCACCTCCCACCCTGAACATGTGTCATTTGGACCCAACTTAGATATCTGAGATCTAGACCTCAGACATAGAATTGACATCGCTCCCTGTAACAGCATCAGGAACCAAATTTCCCCTGAGAAATTCCCAATACCTCTCTAGCACCAACTTATGCCAGTTTTGATATGACATCCTGACAAAGAGGAAAAGGCAATAACTTGATCCAAGAGCAAAATGTCCCAATAGTAAGATGAAATTAGAAGAAACAATACCCTTTGATCTATGCAAAGACCAAGACAACCAACTTCTGAAGACTGACATTGACAGTCAAGACTGGGCAGTACTTACCCTGGGACCAAAAAAAAAAAAAAAAAAAAACAACAAAACAAAACAAAACAAAACAAAAATGACCCTAGCCTAAGCTTTGGCCTAGGATCTGTACAAATACCATGATCTTCAATCCCAGAGGTCTGACCGTGACAACTACAACAAAATAGAACTTCTGGAAACATAATTTAAAACTTTAATTTAGGCTTTGCCCTAGGATCTGAGCAAAAACAAGTCTGAATACAACAATAGTAACGGAACAGAATTTCTAAAGAAAGACTATTCCTAGACTTTGTCCTATGACCTGTGTAAATACCAATATATCGAGTAAGAGAAGTCTGTTTATATCATCCACAACTGAGTAGAAAGATGCCTGGCACCATAAAAAGACCTTGGGGGAGAGAAAAAGCAATGTACGGAACCTGTAGTGGTTTTCATGACAGTATGTTTCAAGGGCAAAGAAACCCGAAATCTCTTAGGCCAATTTGCCTTGCAAGCAGCTAATCTAGGACCAAAGGTGGTTGGTTTGAATCCCGATGTCCCATATGGTCCCTCGTGCCTGCCAGGAGCTATTTCTGAGCAGACAGCCAGGAGTAACACCTGAGCACAGCCGCGTGTGACCCAAAAACCAAAGAAGAAGAAGAAGAAGAGAAGAAGAAGAAGAAAGAAGAAGAAGAAGAAGAAGAAGAAGAAGAAGAAAAGAAGAAGAAGAAGAAGAAGAAGAAGAAGAAGAAGAAGAAAGAAGAAGAAAAGAAAAGAAGAAGAAGAAGAAGAAGAAGAAGAAGAAGAAGAAGAAAAAAAAAAGAAAGAAAGAAAGAAAGAAAGAAAAAGAAGAAGAAGAAGAAGAAGAAGAAGAAGAAGAAGAAGAAGAAGAAGAAGAAGAAGAAGAAGAAGAAGAAGAAGAAACCTTTTTATGTAGTTGCTGGTTGGGTCTTTGGGGGGCTTCTTTGTAGTCGCCAGCTTTTTTGATTTTTTTTTGTTTGTGTTTTTTGTATTTTTTGTTATTGCTTGGTTGTTTTTGTTGGTTATTTTTTTGGTTATTTTATTACCCTTTTCCTCTTTCTTTCTTCCCATTTCTAAACTGATATCTAAAACAACTAGAAGGACCCCTCATAGTTTTCTTTTCCATTTTCTTTTTCTATATTTCCAACAGAACCACATTGATTAAATCATCTTGTTCAGCCTCATAAACTGAGGGGAGAAAATGAATGGTACCAGGTACAGACACTCGCATGAATATTTAGTGGAAATAAAAAATTATCAAACCCAAACATCAAACCCAAAGTCAATCTATACCTAATCCACAGCAAGCTCTACAAGTGGGGACCAGTTACGCTAGTATTCTGGGGGGGGGGGGAGTAAAGGAGGGAGATATGGGATGCATACTAGGAACAGGGGTGGAGGGAGGACATCACTGGTGGTGGGAATGTACTTGATTTATTGTCACTATGAACCTTGATATATGATATATTTGTAATTCACTTTGGCCACAGTAAAAATTAATTTAAAAAATGCTCAGGGTTTTTCTAAGTCTTTTAAGAAAAATGTGGGCCCTTCATTTGAAAAACATTGTTCAGTGTTTGTGATGTGTCTGTCTATATTTTAAAAATCTGATACTTCTAAGAAACTTACCTTTTTCTTTGCTTATCTTTGGTGGGGGTCACATCCGGTGGTCTTCAGGGTTACTCCTGGCTCTGCGCTCAGAAACGGCTTCTTGCAGGCATGGGGGACCATATGGAATGCGGGGATTCAAATCACCATCTGTTCTGCATTAGCTGTGTGCAAGAAAAATGCCCCCACTGCTGTGTTATCTCTCTGGCCCATTTTGTTTTTTTGAGTCACACCCATTGGTGCTCAAGACTTTCTCCTGGCTCTCCCTTAGGATATACTCTTGGTTGTGTACAGGGGACTATAATGCACGCGAGAGTTTGAATCAGAGTTTGCTGAATACAAGGCAAATACCTTACCCACTGTACTATTATTGTCCAGTATCCAAGAAGCTTATGAAATTTTCCTATACATGGATGTGCATGGAATCTACTATGATGAGTGAAATAAGTCAGAGAGAGAGCAAGACATAGAATGGTCTCACACATCTATGGATGTTAAGAAAAATGAAAGACATTCTTGCAATAAATTTCAGAGACAAAAGAGAGGAGGACTGGAAGTTACAGCCCACTTCATGAACCTCACCACAAAAGGTGCTGAGTTTAGTTAGAGAAATAACTACATTGCGAACTATCCTACAATGAGAATATATGAGGGAAATAGAAAGCCTGTCCAAAGTACAGGTGGGGGTGGGGAGAAGAGGAGGGATATTTGGGAAATTGGTGGTAGGAATGTTACTCTGGTGATGGGGGTGTCCTCTTATATGACTGAAACCCAACCACAATCATGTTTGTAACCACGGTGTTTAAATAAAATATTATTAAAAGAAAAAAAATAAAGGTGATCTCAGATCTCTGACACCCCCAGGAAATCCTTGATCACAGAGCCAGGAATAAACCTTGAGCACCACTGAATGGGACCTAAAAATGAAAGGAAAAAAATTCCAGACTACTACACACCTACTAATCCAATAATTCTCAAAAACATACAACTTTTGCTTTCGCTTTTTTGCAAGTGGCTAACCAGTTCTGTCAGCACCACTTGTTGAAGAGGTTTTCCCTGCTCCACTTAGGATTTCTTGCTCTTTGTCAAAAATTAGGTGATTGTATGTCTGGGGAACATTGTCTGATAACTCAAGCCTATTCCACTGGTCTGAGGGTCTGTCTTTATTCCAATGCCATGCTGTTTTGATAACTATTGCTTTGTAGTACAGTTTAAAGTTGGGGAAAGTAATGCCTCCCATTTTCCTTTTCCCTAGGAGTGCTTTAGCTATTCGAGGGTGTTTATTGTTCCAGATGAATTTCATAAGTGTTTGATCCACTTCTTTGAAGAATGTCATGGGTATCTTTAGAGGGATCGCATTAAATCTGTATCATGCTTTGGGGGTGTATTGCCATTTTAATGATGTTAATCCTGCCAATCCATGAGCAGGGTATGTGTTTCCATTTCTGTGTGTCCTCTCTTATTTCTTGAAGCAGGGCTTTATAATTTTCATTGTATAGGTCCTTCATGTCTTTGGTCAAGTTGACTCCAAGATATTTGAGTTTGTGTGGCACTAATGTGAATGGGATTGCCTGTTTGATGTTCATCTCTTTCCTATCATTATTGGTGTATAAAAATTCTATTGATTTCTGTGTGCTAATTTTTAGCCGTCCACCTTGCTATATGAGTCTATTGTTTCTAGTAGCTTTTTGGTAGAGTCTTTAGGGTTTTCTAAGTAGAGTATTATGTCATTTGCAAACAGTGAGAGCTTGACTTCTTCCTTTCCTATATGGATTCCCTTGACATACTTTTCTTGCCTGATCGCTATAGCAAGCACTTCCAGTACTATGTCTTGTACCAGAATTTAGAGGAAAGGCTTTTAGTTTTTCTCTATTGAGGATAATATTTGCCATTGGCTTGTGGTAGATGGCTTTAACTAGCTTGAGAAAGGTTCCTTCCATTCCCATCATGCTGAGAGTTTTGATCAAGAATGGGTGTTGGACCTTAATAAATGCTTTCTCTGCGTCTATTGATATGATCATGTGATTTTTATTTTTCTTGTTGTTGATGTTGTGTATGATGTTGACAGATTTACAGATGTTAAACCATCCTTGCATTCCTGGGATGAAACCTACTTGGTCGTAGTGTATGATCTTCTTGATGATGCATTGGATCCTATCATGTACAAAGGTAAAATCCAAATGGATTAAAGACCTTGATATCAGCCAATCCAAGGACCAAAGGTGGTTGGTTCAAATCCCAGTGTCCCATATGGTCCCCCGTGCCTGCCAGGAGCTATTTCTGAGCAGAGAGCCAGGAGTAACCCCTGAGCACCGCCGGGTGTGGCCCCAAAAAAAAAAAACAAAACAAAAGAAACAACAACAACAACAAAAAAGACCTTGATATCAGATTTGATACCATAAGGTATATAGAACAACACGTAGGTAAAACACTCCATGACATTGAGACTAAAGGCATCTTCAAGGAGGAAACTGCACTTTCCATACAAGTGGGAGTACATTAAGCTGAGAAGCTTCTGCACCTCAAAAGAACACCCACCGTGTGAGAGAAACTATTTACTCAACACCCTTCAGATAAGGGGCTAATATCCAAAATATACAGGGCACTGACAGAACTTTACAAGAAAAAAAACATCTAATCCCATCAAAAAAATGGGGATAAATGAACAGACACTTTGATAAAAAAGAAATACAAATGTCCAAAAGGCACATGAAAAAATGATCCTCATCACTAATCATCAGGGAGATGCAAATCAAAACAATGATGAGATACCATCTCACACCACAGAGATTGGCACACATCACAAAGAATGAGAAAAATCAGTGCTGGCGGGGATGTGGAGAGAAAGGAACTCTTATCCACTGCTGGTGGGAATGCCACTTAGTACAGCCTCTATGAAAAGCGATATGGAGATTCCTTCAAAATCTGGAAATGGAGCTCCCATTTGACCCAGCTATTCCACTCCTAGGGATATACCCTAAGAACACAAGAATACAATACAAAAACCCCTTCCTCACACCTATATTTATTGCAGCACTATTCACAATAGCCAGGCTCTGGAAACTACCAAGATGCCCTTCAACAGACGAATGGCTAAAGAAACTGTTGTACATATGCACAATGGAATATTATGCAGCTATCAGGAGAGATGAAGTCATGAAATTTTCCTATACATGGATGTACATGGAATCTATCATGCTGAGTGAAATAAGTCAGAGGAACAGAGAGAGAAGCAAAATAGTCTCACTCATCTATGGGTTTTAAGAAAAATAAAAGTCATTTTTGAAACAATCCTGAGACAATGAGAGGAGGGCTGGAACTTCCAGCTCACTTCATGAAGTGAGTGGAGAGTGCAGCTATAGAAATAACTACACTGAGAACTACCATAATCATGTGGATGAATGAGGGAACTGGAAAGCCTTTCTGGAGTACAGGTGGGGGTGAGGTGGGATGGAGGAAGATTTGGGACATTGGTGGTAGGAATGTTGCACTGGTGAAGGGGGTGTTCTTTACATGACTGAAACCTAATCACAATCATATTTGTAATCAAGATGTTTAAAAAAAGGAAAAAAACTTTTGCTTTCAGTTTTCTTCCTTCCTTCCTTCCTTCCTCCTTCCCTTCCTTCCTACCTTCCTTCCTTCCTTCCTTCCTTCCTTCCTTCCTTCCTTCCTTCCTTCCTTCCTTCCTTCCTTTCCTTTCCTCTTTCCTTTTCTTTCTTTCTTTCTTTCTTTCTTTCTTTCTTTCTTTCTTCTTTCTTTCTTTCTTTCTTTCTTTCTTTCTTCTTTTCTTTCTTTCTTTCTTTCTTTCTTTCTTTCTTTCTTTCTTTCTTTCTTTCTTTCTTTCTTTCTTCTTTCTTTCTTTCTTTCTTCTTTCTTCTTTCTTCTTTCTTTCTTTCTTTCTTTCTTTCTTTCTTTCTTTCTTTTTCTCTCTTTCGCTCTTTTTTTTCATTCTTTCTCTTTCTTCTTTCTCTCTTTCTCTCTTCTCTCTTTCCCTCTTTCTCTTTCTTTCTTTCTTTCTTTCTTTTCTTTTTCTTTCTTTTTCTTTCTTTCTTTCTTTCTTTTTCTTTCTTTCTTTCTTTCTTTCTTCTTCTTCTTTCTTTCTTCTTCTTCTTTCTTCTTTTTTCTTTCTTTCTTATTTCTTCTTTCTTTTTCTTCTCTTTCTTTTTTCTTTTTCTTTCTTTCTTCTTTCTTTTTCTTCTCTTTCTTCTTTCTTTCTTTTTCTTCTTTCTTTTTTCTTCTCTTTCTTTTTTCTTTCTTATTTCTTCTTTCTTTTTTTTTTCTTTTCTTCTTCTTTCTTTTTTCTTCTCTTTCTTATTTCTTTCTTTTTTCTTCTTTCTTTTTCTTCTCTTTCTTTCTTTCTTTCTTTCTTCTTCTTTTCTTTCTTTCTTTTCTTTCTTTCTTTTTCTTCTTTCTTTCTTTCTTTTTCTTCTTTCTTTTTTCTTCTCTTTCTTTCTTTCTTTCTTTCTTTCTTTCTTTCTTTCTTTCTTTCTTTCTTTCTTTCTTTCTTTCTTTTCTTTCTTTCATTGTCTTTCTTTCCTTCTTTCTTCCTCCCTTTCTTCCTTCCTTCTTTCCTCCTTTCCTTCTTCCCTTCCTCCCTCCTTCCCTCCCTCTATTTCTTCCCTCCTCCCTCCCTTTTTCCCTCCCTCCCCTCCTTTCCTCCCACCCTCCCCGCCTTTCCTTCCTCCCTTCCTCTTTATCTCTCACCCTCCCTTCCCTTCTTCCCTCCCTTTTTCTTCCTTCCTCCCTCCCTTTCTTCCTTCCCTCCCTTCTTTCCTCCCTTTTCCCCTCCCTCTCTCCTTCTTACTTCCCTCCCTTTCTCCATGCATCCCTTCCTCTCTACCCCTCCCTCCCTTCCTCCCTTCTTTTCTTCCTTCCTCTCTTCCTTCCTTTCTTCCTTCCTTCCTTCCTTCCTTCCTTTTCTGCTTAAGGTTAAAAATAAATGGTTTTAACCTGCTCAATTCTGTTGCTGAAATTTTTTATTACAATTAAATGGCCCAGGTAAATTTTTCTTATCTGAGTTTATCATACTGAAATGGTTTGGATATAGAACAAAAAAAATTGACTGTGAAGGCCACACATCTCTTGATGAAATTGTCAATTTTGTAGAGTGATTGACATGAAAATAGGATCTGAATTAGTGCTTTAGTTGGTTCTGATCACGAGAAAAGATGTTTGCTTCTCAGAGACAATTTCTAGGACAAAGGAGTTATGTAAGTATATGGTTCATTTATTTTTTTTCTTGTAATAAATTTGACTTTGGAAGGGGTGTTCTTCATTGTTGTTCTCAGAAGGCTGAGGGACACCACTAGAAATTTTAATTAACTGAAGTGAAGGATTTGGTGCCAGGGCTTGAGAATGTTGTACTACTCTGTCCTACATTACTTGTTATCTGAATCACCTGGGCAGTGTTTGGGGCCTTCAGGGTCACACCTGGCAATATTCAAGAGATCATTAGTGCCGAAAAAGATGGGTACATTCGATTTAAAAGTGATCCTTGAACACAGAATCAGGTGTAATTCTTGACTACCTCTAGGTATGACCAATAAAATAAAACAAAACATATTGCTTTCCTAATCATTTTTATTGTGACCTATGTGAATTACAAGTCTTCCACAGTTATATTTAAGGTACATAATGACAGTGAAGTAGGGACTTTCCCACTACCAGTGTTATCCTACCTCCACCCCTGTTCCCAGTATGCATCTTATACCACCTCCCTTGCCCCCTGAACTACTAGTGTAGTAGGTCCCCTCTGTGTATAGCTTGATGTAGATTAGGTTATCTTTTTGTTGTTTTTTTTTTTGTTTTGTTTTTGAGTCACACCTGGCTGTGGCAGCAGCATTCAGTAATTATTCCTTGCTCTGAGCTCAGAAATCGCTCCTGGGGCTTGGGGGCCCATATGGGATGCAGGGATTTGAACTGGGGCCTGTCCTGTGTTGGTTGCATGCAAGGCAAATGCCTTACTGCTGTGCTATTGCTCAGGCCCCTAGATTGGGCTATCTTGATTCTGTTGTCGTTGATTTTGAGTTTGGTGTTTAGGTATGATCATTTTATATTTGCACTTAATGTTCATGTGTATGTTTGCTCCAAGTACCATCCAACTTTCTTTCTCCCTCAAATTTTGAGGCAGAACAAGATGATTCAAATTCTGTGGTTCTGTTGGAAAAAGAAAAAGAAAAAAGCAAACCTGGGAGGAGCTGTCTAGAAGCTATATAGATTTAAAAGAAGAAATAAAAAGAAAAAATCTAACCAAAACAAGCAATGACAAATGCGTGTGCATGTATACACACCACACCACACACACACACACACACACACACACACACACACACACACACCAACAACTAAAAAAAGGAGGGGGCTGGTGTGGCAAGGTTGTTTATTTATTTTTGTTTTTTTTTTGCATAGGCACAGTATAAGTGTTGGGGAAAATTAGAAAGGGAATTCCCTTGGCCTAGGTCTAAGAGATAGAGGGTTTCTCCACCCTTAAAACATATTTTCACTCCTAAAGATAAATGTAGCTCCCTAAATGTCTCTCAAGAGAAAAAATAAAGAACACTGTCCACAACACAACTAATTAGTGCTAGATAGGTGCTGCTGGTTTTAATTTACTGGTTCAATTAGATATAACTTAAGGAATTCCTGAATGTCCTCATGACTATTCTAACAGATGTTCCCATTCTTTGCTGTTTCAATTTCATAGTCATTGAATGTGTAAAAGTAAAGGACAATAATATTATCTGCCCTCTTGATAATTTACCCTATATCTCTGTCATATGTAGTAAATTAGTCACTCTTTAAATGTAGCACTAAGAGCTCAATATGTGCTTAGTGTGTCTGAAGGTATAATACATGTTAAGTGCAGACATGATTCAAAGACTTGAAAAATAGAATTTTTATTAATTAAAAAAATAAAAAATAAATATGTACATCCCTGAAAGTGTCCTCACTGTGCTGCTGTGAGTTTTGAACATTGTGCTAGAGAACTAGCTAGAGAGCTAGAAAGTTCAAATGATAGAGCACTTATCTAGCATGTGTAAGGCCTTGAACTTGATCTTTGACCCGCCCCCATATTCTCTCTGTGTATCTCCTCGTGTGGCCTCTATAAAAAAAATGTATACAGACTTACTAAAAGTCATATTATAAAGCAGGTGATAAAGAAAAAATATAACATTTGTTAAAATCAGAAATCAATTTTATTTAAAGGGGACTATCAAGATAGGTATAGGAACCCGAGGAATAGAAAAGGATCTTGTTAAATTGATCTAATAGGATTCAGATGCTCAGATGTCTAAAGCTTCTTCAGCTATTTGGTAGGAGTGACTTATCAGCAACACGTGGTAAACCAGGTCACCTCAAGGAGGCAAAGCTTTGATAACTCAGGTGTACATAAGCCACAGAACATGCTGCATTAGGAAACAAGTGCTTATTGGAGAGAAGTGCATATTCCTTGCAGTTCACTACATCATTCAAGATGTAAAGCTATCCTTGCCTAGAAATGGTACTTTCTTTCTTTTATCTTCCTTCCTTCCTTCCTTCCTTCCTTCCTTCCTTCCTTCCTTCCTTCCTTCCTTCCTTCCTTCCTTCCTTCCTTCCTTCCTTCCTTCCTTCCTTCCTTCCTTCCTTCCTTCCTTCCTTCCTTCCTTCCTTCCTTCCTTCCTTCCTCCTTCCTCCCTTCCTCCCTTCCTCCCTTCCTCCCTTCCTCCCTTCCTCCCTTCCTCCCTTCCTCCCTTCCTCCCTTCCTCCCTTCCTCCCTTCCTCCTTCCTCCCTTCCTCCCTTCCTCCCTTCCTCCCTTCCTTCCTCCCTTCCTTCCTTCCTTCCTTCCTTTTCTTTCTTTCTTTTTTCTTTTCTTTTTTCCTTTTTTTTTTTGGTTGTTGGGTCACACCTGACAGCGTTCAGTGGTTACTCTATGCTCAGAGATCACTCCTGGCAGGCTTGGGGGAACCATATGGAATGCTGGGATTTGAACCACCATCCTTCTACATGCAAGGCAAACACCCTATCTCCAGTCCCTAGAAATGGTACTTTCAATGAACTTCATATTTTAGTACTAAGAAAAAGCTGCTGGAAAAGGATAATTATTTGGTAGGTGTTTTTTGTTTTGTTTTGTTTTGTTGTTGTTTTGATTCACACCTGGCAGTGCTCAGGGGTTACTCCTGGCTCTATACTCAGAAATCGCTCCTGGCAGGCTCAGGAGACCATATGGGATGCCAGGATTTGAATCACCAACCTTCTGCATGCAAGGCAAACGCCTTACCTCCATGCTATTTCTCTATTCCCTATTTAGTGCTTTTGAAGCAAAGAAATTGAATGGTAATATAGGACTTTCTTTAACACAAACATTTCTGATTCTACAGCAATTTTTTTTTTGGTTTTTGGGTCATACCCGGCAGCACTCAGGGGTTACTCCTGGCTCTACACTCAGAAATCGTCCCTGGCAGGCTCAGGGGACCATTTGGGATGCCGGGATTTGAACCATTGTCCTTCTGCATACAAAGCAAACGCCTTACCGCTGTGCTATCTCTCCAGCCCCTCTTTCTTTTCTTTTTTTTATTGTGGCCAAAGTGTGTTACAAATCTTTCAGAGTAATTGTAATAATGAATAGTGGGAATTCCCACCACCAGGGTTGTCCTCCCTCCATCCCTTTTTCCAACATGTGTCCCACTTCTCCCTCCTTTACCCCTCAGGATTCTAGTGTAACTGGTCCCCACTTGTAAAGCTTGTTGTAGATTGGATATCAATTCTTTTGTCATTGACTTTGAGTTTGGTGTTCTAGTATGATCATTTTTTATTTCCACTAAATGTTCATATGACTCTCTAGTCTTAGTACTGTCCATTTTTCCTCTTCAAATTATGAGGTTGAGCAAGATGATTTTAATAATGTGATTCTGTTAGAAGTATAAGAAATGAAAAAGGGAAGAAGAAAATAAAACCTAGAAGGAATCTTCGAGGTGTTATAAATATGAATTTAGAAGAAGAAAAGGGAAAAAGGGGAAAAAGGTAACAAAACAACACGAGACAGAGAGTGAGAGAGAGAGAGTGAGAGAGAGAGAACCAATGAATTCTATAGAGAAAAGCATGCTGGAGAAAAGATTATGGAATCTGGTTCCTGCTTTGAGTCCATCATTAATCAACAATGTTGCTTTGACCAATCTATTCAGGCTGTCCGGGCTGCATTCTCCTTACTAAATGAGTTTAATAAATAATACAGATTACTATAAGGTTTAAAATCTGAATTGTCATAGGAAATGCTTTTGATTCACTACCAGCAGCAGTAGCAACAACAACAAAACCCAAATTAAATACCCACTTCATCTTTAAAAAGGAACTGCATGACAATCACCATTAGCATCTCAAAAATCTCAATGGCAATATTTCTTAAACAATGATTCCCATTGATGGTGTGAGTAGACCATTTGTGCCTTCTGCCAGTTAAACAGATATCACTTTATTCTTAGCAGCTGTGTTCCCTAACTGGAAAAGGGACAGCTCCAAAAATGATAAAAAGGGAATCAGCATGGAGCTTAAACTTGTGCAGTGTGGTCAGCTCCTCCCTTGAGCTTCTTGTCAAGAAATTTGCCCTTTGGAGACTAATATCTCATAATGGCTTAACTTTTGCTTTTAGAGTGTTTTTCTGAAAATATTCCGAGAATCCTTTTGCAGTCAAATGCTCTATCACTGAGCTATACCCCCCTGAGAATCCTTTTGCTATAAAGGATCAAGATAGGTCTTGCTATTTTCTTGCCCTTCTTTACCAAAGTCAAAACTCCTACATTTCAGCAATTTCAACTATTTTGAAACAAGTTTATTCCTTCATCAAATAATCCAGTCAATAATGAGAACAGATATTGCTTTGGATTTTACTGGAAAAAGGTATCCATAGGCTCTTGCTTTTCCTGTTGCTGGGTCAGTTCTCAAAGCAAATGCCTAAGACTCTTGCTTTCATTCACTTGAAGGCTTTGCTCAAGTGTAACTTTCAGGAGCTTTTCCCATCCATATATGTGCCACCTCCACCCATTTTCCTTTTCCATAATTAGGTTTATTTTCCATCTCAGCACATTTCTCATGAGTACTTCATGAAGGAGAGGTTCTTTCTGAGTCAGAAAAAAATCTCCTGAATTAAGAACAGTGTCCAATGATGAATGTACTTGTATATATTTGTTGCATGACTGAATGTTAATGATGTACAGGATTTAAGAAATGGGTGAAGAAATCATTAAGAAAGAGAATACTTTGGATTTCTGCTGTTTTATTTTTTTTGCATTTATTTATTTTTTAATATAATTTTTATTTTAATCATAGTGGCTTAAAAACATTCACAGTAATATTCCAGGCACATATTAACATTGAATCAGGGGAATTCCCATCACCGAATTGTCCTCCCTCCACCTTTGTTCCCATCCTGCCTCCCATATCCTCCACCCTCACCTCAGGGGCTGCTAGAATGAGTGGTCCCATATGTGTCTAGTTTATTACTTAGTGATCTTATAAATGTTTGGTCTTGGTACCTCCATTACTTCTCCCTCTAATTGGGAGGCAGGACTAGATAGTTCAAGTTATGTGGTTTCGTTTGAGGAAGAGAAAAGTAATAAAATGGGGTAAAAATCAACTATGCCGACAATGGGCAGAGTCCTTCTAGAAGCTCTCATCCTCGGTTTGAGAGACAAAGGGGAAAAAAGAAGGTGAAACACCACAACAGTTCAAAAAGAAGTATCAAATAAGATATCCAGTGAGCACTGCAGCAATAAAGATATGCACCACATAATTACCATGGTCTTGAGATAAAAAACATGACAGAGTGCAAAAAAGGACAAAGAGAAAAGAAGAGAGAAAAAGTAAATATATAAATAAAAATGTGTACAAGTACTTCAATATCCACACCAAAACAAAGAAATCGACAAAAACTAGATAAAAGAAAAAGATTATTTTGTGCTTTTTGTCTCTTTCTTTCTCCCCCCCCCATCCTGCATCAGCACAGTAAATATTGGGGTCATTCAAAAAGGGAATCCCCTTAGCCTAAGAGATACAGGGTTTCTTCACCCTTGGAATATATTGTCATGGGATTATCTATAGACTCCTTTCAAGTTCATTTACTCTCCCCTTGGTGCTTTTGTGGTGTATGGAAGACTTCTGCTCCAATCTGGATGATAAAATCAGACCTCTATATCTAGAGATCTTAGTCTCTAGATGAGTCTCTAGGAGTGGAACTTATGATGAAGTCTTTCTTTGTGATTTTAGAAGTTCTGTTTCCTCAGTGTCATTTTAATCTGTCTTCTGTGGTTGGTGGTCTTGGCCCTTGCGCTGAACCTCGGATGGAGCCTGGGATATTGTTTCTTTTTTAATTAAGATTTTTATTCTCAAAACGTAAGTTGGTTTGACATTTGATGGTACAGTTCTGAGAGTCCAGTACTTCTAGAGTGTGTGCTGGCTGTTTGTAGTTGATGCCTCCCCTTTCCTTATGTTTCCTTCTTTCCCCCAGGAAAGGTTATTGAATGCCAAAAGTTTCTTGAGGTTTCTCTGGCTTTATTTCTTTCTTTTCAAAAGTAGGGGTCATTGCTAGCAATGCTTAGCTGGTGGTTGGTGGGGATCACCAAGATCATACATAGTGGTTCTAAGTATGAGCCATACAATTATGAGGTTCAAAGTCAGGGCCTTTATCACTCTGAGCCTTTTTACATCCAGTGCCCTCACACATCACTCAGTCATTACTAGAAACTCCTCACTACTCTACTTCCTGTACTCTCCAGGGATCTCTGTCCCACAACCAAACACTTAAGTTAAAGTACAAATACACAGAACTATATATATAACACGCCAGTTTGGGGAGACCCATGTAATCATGTGGGTTCTAAGACTTCCTATACTTTATAACCATTTGTCAAAATTTCACTCAGGTCTCATCCTAGACTTTTTTAATTGTGGTCAAAGTGAATTACAAATCTTTCACAGTAATATTTTAGGCACATAGTGATAATGAACGAGGGGCATTCCCACCACCAGTGTTGTCCTCCCTCCACCCCTGTTCCCAGCATGCATCCCACTTCTCCCTCCTTTACTCCCCACAATGCTAGTGCAACTGTTCTACTCTTGTACAACTTGGATATCAAACTGTAGATTGCCTATCAATTCTATTGTCATTGACTTTGATTTGGTATTTAAGTCTGATCATTTTTTATTTCCACTAAATAAACATACAACTGTCTGGTCTTGGTACCACCCATTTTTCCCCTCCAATTATGATGCTGATCAAGGTGATTCCAGTAATGTGACTCTATTGGAGATATAAGAAAGGATATGGGAGGAGTCAGTCTAGGTGTTGTAAGTATCCATTTGGAAGAAAGGGGAAAGAAGAAAAAGGAAGAAAAAGGTAACAAAGCAAAACAAGACAAGACAAAAACTAAACATCAACAACAAAAACCAATAAGGGAGTAACAACCAAAGTACAAAAAGAATAAAAAAGAGTAAACCAAAAACCAAAACCATCAGCTACGAAGAAACAAACAAACAAAAAAACCAAAAAACAAAAGCAAAAACAAGAACAACAACAACAGACCAGCAACTTTTTAAAAAAGGGTTGTCTTTCTTTCTTTTTTTTTGCATAGGCATGGTAAATATTGAGAAAATTAATTAGAACAGGAATTCCATTGGCCTAAGAGATGCATGGTTTCTCCGCCCTTGAAGCATACTGCCATAGGAACAACTCCAGGCTCCCTACTCACTCATTTACACACCCCAAGGTCTTTTATGGTGCCAGAAGACTTTCTGCTCAGATGTAGGTGATGACTTTTTGCCTCTGTAGCTGGAGATCTTGCTATTTGCCTAGGTCATAGGGCAAAGGCTCAGAGAGAATTTTTTCTATGTGGTTCTAGGATTTCTGTTCCATCACAGTTGTTGTAATCAGTCTTCTGCAATTAGTGGACTTGGTTTTTGCTCAGATGCTAGGACAGAGCCTAGGCTATAGTCTTTCAGCATGGATTCAGAAGTTCTGCTTAGTTACAGTTGTCAAAGTCAGACCTCTAGGATTAGAGATCTTGGCTTTTTGTATGAATCCGAAGCTGAGGCCTCGTCTTAATCCTAGATTTTAAACTAGTATCTCCAGAACAAGACTGACATCATGATCTATTTATTTATTTATTTGGGTGTAGGCTCACAATTAAAAGGACTCAGGAGATTACTCCTAGTGCTCTGCTCAGGGCTCACTCCTACTTAGAGGACCACATCTGATGGTGGTGCCAGGAATGGAACTGAGGTTTACTGTATGCAAAGTATGCCTCTGTGCTATCTCTCCATTCCCAGAAGAAAATTATTGACCTCTGGTATAATTGGGGAAACTTCCATAATGGAGAATGCACCATAATAATTTAAATGATGTCTTATTGATGTTATTTTCATCTGTGTGTCCAGAACTAAGAACAATTTACTGATCTATTTTGCCCCCTTTTTATCAATAGTGCTTTAATTTTATAAAATTGTTTTATATGCCTTTTGATGAGTTTCATCAGGGTACTGAGATTATATTATGCCATGTCACATCATGTCATATAACATTATTTATATATTATAAGTTTGGAGCCACACTGAATGATACCAAATATTTTTACATAAAATTTTTTATTAAAATTTGTTAAATTGTATTCAGATCTGTATTTTGCAATAATCATTAGACTTATTTCTATTCAAAATAATTGTATTATTTATTTATTTATATATTTTGGTTTTTGAGCACCTGGCAGTGTTCAGGGATCAAGTTCTGGCTACAGGATTAGTCCTGAGTAGATAGAGGACAATGATGTGCGATTGGAGATAGAGCCCAGGCTCCCATACGTAAGGCATGTCATGTGTGACTCCAAATTTTAGGTTATCTTCCAAGCCCTGAGATTAATTATAAAGACTAAATTGTTACTTCTATCTAGCATGTTGCCAGATTGGAACTTCAGACAGGCCCTGTCTAACTTCCAATCTTAGGCTTAAGAAAAAAATTACTTTTGATTTTCCTTACAGAAGTGCAGAGATTCCATCAATCAAATGCCCCAAAACCCTGGCGTAACTCTTAGGAACCAAGTTTTACCTTGATGTTCAGAGTAATGAACCATTTGATCTGCCCTCAGGAAGAGTCAGAAGCCAGAGCCAATTTATGTGAAAAGTTTATCTTGTTCTTTAGACTGAATATTATAACAAATAATCAACTTGGAATACTTATAGACACAGAAAACAAGCAAGATTTAGTGACTTTAAAATGTACAGTTTGGGGGTGGGGAAATGTACAATTTGGATGGAACTTGAGCAATTGCAAAAAAAGTTGCTTAGAATATGAATCATGTTTGAAAAAGTGACAGTATTATTTTATCTGAGAATAAAATCTCTCTAGTCTAGAGATCAGGATACTTAGAGACTATTGCTGAAACAATTGTGCGAATTTAAATTTACTATCCACCTTCCTTATGCCCTACTTATGCCCACAAAATGGAAACATCCTATATGCCTTGTCCTATATTTGGAGGAACCTTGATCTTGGCTTTTATTTTAGATCTGGTGCAGTATGAAAAGTGTTTATGCTCTATTGGAAATACTTGTAAGGGCAATGCAAATACAATACTATAACAAAGATTGGGGATAAAAATTGAGTGGCAGAACTAAAGATAAATTAATTTGCTTAAATTTTTTGGATAGCATGGTGTTAATATATTAATAAAGCCCATGAAAATTAAAAAATAGGGAAAAAAGAATTCATGCAGTAATGAACACAGATACTTATGCAACATAAAAATTCTATTAAAGTTTGTTCAAATGTGTTTAGTCTGTACTGTGCAATAGTCATTAGAATTATTTTTATTTTTAAAAAATGCTTTTATTTATTTATTTATTTTCATATTTGGGGCACACCTGGTGGCGTTCATGTTCACTCCTGGGACCATATGGGTTGCCAGGAATCAAAGCTAGGTTCGTCCTGGGTCGATCACATGCAAGGCAAATGCCTTACCACTGTGCTATCTCTCCAGACCCAGAATTAGTAAATTTAAATCAACTGAAATGAAATAAATAGAAAATTACAAGTTTTATAGTTACACTAACCTCATTGCAAGCAGTCACATCTAGAGTGTGACCATTCTCAGAAAGTCTATATATACAACATTTTTATTAGTAAAACATTGTTTTTCCATTAGTCTAGGTGTGATTACATAGAGAATGAGATTTTTCCTTTATATTGACAAAAAAAAAAAAAAAAAACAGGTACTGATGCAAGGATCACAAATGGTTTTGTTTTGTCAAAATATTTAATTTATTTTAGCAAATTATCAAGAGAATTTAAAATTTCACTTCATTAAGTCATTAAGAAAAATCATGAAAAGTTATTAAAAATATTTAGGAAAAATTAACTGGGAAGTAAAGATATAAACAAAGTAGAGAGTAGAAAGGTAACAAAATACAAAAATATTTCATGTGTCATAGGGTACATACTTTGAAATTGCAATTAGAATTGTATCAAGATGGGGCTGAAAAAAATAGCACAGTGGTGGGCATTTGCCTTAAATGCAGCCAACTCAGGAGGGACCTGGTTTGATTTCCGATTCCCCATGTGGTCCCCTAGATAGCCAGGGGTGATTTCTGAGTGCAGAGCCAGGAGGAACTCCTGAGTGCCACTGAGTGTGGGTCAGAAGCTAATCTATCAATCAATTAATAAATAAAGTTAAAAAAGATGAGGGGAAAGAAGGAAAGGGGGTGAAATAGAAGACTATTTTTACTGCCAAAAAAAAAAAAAGAATTGTCTTGAGATAATGACAATGAAAACAATTTAAAGATTATGGATGATGTTTTCTGGATCTAATTAAAGAAGGGTCTTTTGTTAAAATATATTTTATGTTTAATGTTATGACATCAGACTTATTCTGTAAATAATGGCTAAATGCTGCAAAATAATGAAGTTACATTAAGGTAGAAGATATAAGATTAAGGTACATCTTATATAAGATTAATGTATATCTTTTACATTAAAGTAGAAGATATAAGAGATAAATGGTACATAGTAAATATATGAATTTCAATTTTATAATGAGATAAATTATAATATAACTTTGCCTTACATCATAAAATAAGGATACTTTATGATACTTATATTATACTTTGTTATTTGCATACAATTATCATTTATTTGCATAAAATATTTTAAAGTTTTGGGCCATACTTGGCACTTCACAAAGCTTACTCCTGGCTCCATATTTAGGGATCATTCCTGGAGGTATCTAGGAGCTCATACACAATGTGAGGGTTTGAACCAGAGTCTGCTGCGTGCAAGGCATCTTTGACTTGATATTAAAATAATTTAACCTGGGCCCGGAGAGATAGCACAGCGGCGTTTGCCTTGCAAGCAGCCGATCCAGGACCAAAGGTGGTTGGTTCGAATCCCAGTGTCCCATATGGTCCCCCGTGCCTGCCAGGAGCTATTTCTGAGCAGACAGCCAGGAGTAACCCCTGAGCACCGCCAGGTGTGGCCCAAAAAACCAAAAAAAAAAAAAAAAAAAAAAAGAAAATAATTTAACCTAATACATAAAATCAGAGATAATTTCTGAATCTAAGTATTGTTTGATGAATTTGATATTCCAATTTTTATTGCCTCAGAAGATAAAAATTTTTTTAAAATAAACTTAATTTAATAAACCAAGAACTACAATGACTTGAGAAAGCTTCTCTAATTTGACTTTTTCTCAGTAGAGCCCAAATTATGAAAGAGATATTTAACAATGCAATTAGTGTGATGTGCTGAAATGAAACGAAAAGACATTTTAAGAAAATGAAAATTCATGAATTGTCTTTAGAACTAATTTAAACATGGGCTCACCAAGAGAACACTTTTGATTGAATCAAATTCAGTTATCTCTGACATAGTGATTTTAAGTGATTGAAAATAAACTGTGTAAGAATTATCTTTCAGTTTCATTATTACAAAGTAATGTTCTTCAAAGAGGAAGGACACATTTGAATAGTTCATTCACTTCATTTATAATGTAAAAATATATTGACACTTGTTTATAAGGTCCTTACAGCACTAAAATATTAGAATTCCATGACTTAAGATTTGCACAACCACATCACTGCAGTTCTAAAGCAGAAGATAACGTTTTTGCCATGGATTCTAGGATGTAAGAATGGGGCTAGAGTGATAGCACTGCTGTAGGGCGTTTGCTTTGCATGAAGCCAACTAGAACAGACCCAGGTTCAATCCCTAAAATCCCATATAGTCCCTCGATCCAGTAGCGATTTTTGAGCACAGAGACAGGAGTAACTCTTGAGCACTACAGGGTGTGGCCCCCAAACAAAAAACCCCCAAACAAACAAGGACGTAACACTTAAAAAAGTCTGCATGAGCACTTGCTATTCATCATTCTTACTACATGCTTGAGGGAATACTTCTACATCTGGACCACTGAGGGCCTTGGTGTTTCGTTTTATTAGTGATCCCGCCCCGTCTTGACTATCACCAGGAAAATCAGCCATGAATCACACTCATCCTGGACATGCAGCTGAGACATTTCATAGTAAGTAGCATATTTTCCAGATTTGTGGCCCAAATGAGAGTTGAACTTTAGCTTGTGCTGACCTTTTGTCTCACTCAGATACAGTATTTGTCATCCTTAGAGAGAAGGACCTTTGACGGAGCTACTTGAAAGTGCTCTGGCTCAGGTTTCCCATTAGCAGCTGCCAGTAACACAAGTCTTTGCTACATTCAAATAAAGCTTAAGAGATGTCTGTCTGACGTGCAAGGCTAATTTTGCAAGGAAAGAAGAGAGAACATAAGCAGGATCAATGTGGTAGACATCTGTAAACAAGGGTGGCAGAAAGGGAATTTGCTTCTTAAAAGAAAATATAATAATAATAATAATAATAACAATAATGAAAAAGTAAAAGGAACTACTTCAAATTAATATGAAAACATTCTAAAAATATGTTAGGGGAAGGATTTTTAAGGACAACTGACTGAAATGAAAGCCCTGAAGTCCCTTAGAAAATAAGCTGGGGAAAATCCATGAAACTACGCCTGCCTAGTGGGGCCTGACTGTGAAAAATTGTGAGTGCTGACTGTGTGTGTCTGTCTACTATCTTGTTGTGTGACCCTCTTGGGAGTGGGCCGAAAAGAGGTTCCAGAAAACTCGCTCTCCCAGAGGCCAATTCTAGGGAGGGAACGCCAAGGAAATGCTCCATAACGTGAAAACTGGCTATACATTGCAGAAGCCAAGTCCCCTGTTTGGGACGTCAGGCTGGGAAAATCTACAAAATTAGGCCTCCCCAGTGGGGCCAAACTGTGAAAAATTGTGAGTGCTGCCTGTGTGTGTCTGTCTACTATCCTGTTGCATGAACCTCTTGGGAGTGGGCCGAAAAGAGGCTCCAGCAGAGCGCGGCTGCTCTGCTTTGCTATGTGGCCTTGCACTCTTTCTAAGAAAAGAACACCATCATAACAAGAAGAAAAAATCACACTAAGAACTGTGCTGGATCACTGAAGCCCAGCATTTCTCTCCGGAGTGTCTTCTCTGCTGCATGCTTGGGCCTAAGATTTGAACTTGTGTGAGGCTTCATCCACAGAGGACTCCCCTCCCTTGGAGGCAAGTCGACCCATTAAGAAAGGGCGGGGCCAGAGGAGTGTGCTGCCTGCATCATTTAGCCAAGGAATACCACCACAACACGTAGAAAAACCCACAATACAAGTGTGACAATGGGGAAACAACGCAGGCCAGCATCAGACATAGAGAATGAAGATGAAAATTCTGATGACCAGATGATGACCAACCAACTAATCAACCTCTCAGATAAGGACTTTAGACTAGCAATATGGAAGATGCTCAATGAACTCAAAGAAACCATGGATCAAGTTGAACAGAAAACTAAAAGAACCAAGAAAATAAGAAGACAGAAATCACAAAACTCCAAACTGAAATAACATGTCAACTAACAGGCCTGAAAAACTCAGTAAATGAAGTGAATGACAAAATGGATAAGCTCTGGGACAGGGTATCAGAAGCTGAGAATAGACTTGGTGCTGTGGAGGATGAGATAAATAACAATTCCATACAAAAGGAGAGATTGGAAAAAAATTAAAGCAAATGAACAGACAATGGAAAAATTAGTCAAAGAATGGGAACAGATGAAAATAGAAGTCTATGATAAGCTCAACAGAAACAACTTAAGAATCACTGGAGTCCCAGGAAGAAAATTTCCAGGAAGAATCAACGGTCAAGAACATCATTAAAGAGAAACTTCCAGAGCAAAAGAATATATGTGATCAAATCCTGCATGCTCGAAGAGTAACAAAAAAAGAGACCCCAGAAAAAATACCACAAGACACATTCTAGTCACAATGACAAATCCCACAGATAGAGACAGAATTCTGAAAACAGCAAGATCAAAAGGGGAAATTACATTCAAGTGAGCATCCTTGAGATTTACAGCAGACCTGTCACCAGAAACACTCAATGCCAGAAAGCAGTGGTGGGATATTGTGACAAGACTGAATAAAATGAATGCTTCACCTAGAATACTGTACCCAGCAAAACTCACTTTCCGGTTTGACGGAAGAATACATGGTTTCACAGACAAAAACAGCTCAGAAACTTTACAGACTCAAAAGCAGTCTTAGGAGAAAAACTGAAAGACCTAATTGAAGACAAGACTAACCAAAAGACACACCAAATTTCGATATAAAGATGGCATTAAATACCAGGACAATTCTTTTTCTCAAAGATAATGGACTAAATGCACCAGTTAAGAGACACACAGTGGCTAAATGGATCAAAAAACTCAATCCAACCTTCTTCTGCCTACAAGAAAAGCAACTGAATAGTCAGAACAAACATGGACTCAAAATAAAAGGCTGGAGGAAAATCATCCAAGCAAACAACACCCATAAAAAAGCTGGAGTGGCCATACTAACATCAGATAATGCGAACTTTATACTCAGGAAGGTTGTAAGGGACAAAGATGGACATTTTATATTAATCAAGGGTATGTAGAGCAGGAAGAAATAACTCTCCTAAACATATATGCACCGAATGAGGGGCCAGCAAAATATTTAATACAACTGTTGACAAATCTGAAAAATAATATCAATAACAACACAATAATTTTGGGGACCTCAACACGGCTTTGTTAACACAGGATAGGTCAACCAGACTGAAACCCAACAAGAATATACTAGACCTGAGGAGAGAAATGGAAGAAAGAGGCCTAGTGGATATATATAGGACACTCCATCCCCAGAAACCTGGATACACATTCTTCTCCAATGTACATGGGACATTCTCCAGAATAGACTACATGCTGGCACATAAAACATACCTCCATAATATCAAGTGGATAGAAATTTTGCAGACTACCTTCACTGACCACAAGGCCCTGAAATTATATGTGAACTACAAAGCACACAGAAGAAAAACTTTAACACCTGGAAGTTAAACAGCCTCATACTGAATAACCAGTGGGTCCAAGATGAAATCAAGGAGGAAATCAAAAGGTTCCTGGAAACAAATGACAATAAAGACACAAACTATCAGAACTTATGGGACACAGCAAAAGCAGTACTGAGAGGAAAATTTATAGCTTTTCAAGCACACATCAGGAAGAAAGAAGGAGCTTACCTGAGTAGCTTAATGTCACAGCTAATAGAACTAGAAAGTGCTCAACAAAAGGACCCAAAAATAGGAAGACAGAAGGAAATAACAAAGCTGAGAGCAGAAGTCAACGAGGTGGAAACCCTAAAAACTATCCGAAAGATCAACAAAAGCAGAAGTTGGTTTTTTGAAAAAATAAACAAGATTGGTAGACCACTGGCGAAATTAACAATGAAAGAGAGAGAGAAACTTGATAACTCGTATTAGGAATGAAAAAGGAGAGATCACTAATAATATGACAGAGATTCAAAGGGTAATCAGAAACTAATTTGAGAAACTCTATGCCACTAAAAATGAGAACCTGGAAGAAATGGATAAATTCTTGAACTCTTATAATCTTCCACGGTTGAAGGAAGAGGATGTAGCATATCTAAACACACCCATCAGCATTGATGAAATTAAAACAGTAATGAAATGTCTGCCCAAAAACAAAAGCCCAGGCCCAGATGGATTCACTAATGAATTCTTTCAAACTTTCCAAGAGGAACTACTACCAATCCTGGCAAGACTCTTTCATGAAATTGAACAAACGGAAACACTTCCAAATAGCTTTTATGAAGCCAGCATCATCTTGATACCTAAACCAGACAGAGATGCTACAAAAAAAGAAATTTACAAACCAATGTCGCTGATGAATGCAGATGCAAAGATCCTCAACAAAATCCTGGCAAATAGGATTCAATGCCTCATTAAGAAGATCATCCACTACGATTTAGTAGGTTTCATCCCAGGAATGCAAGGATTGTTTAACATCCGTAAATCTATCCAAATAATACACAACATCAACAACAAGAAAAATAAAAACCACATAATCATATCAATAGATGCAGAGAAAGCATTTGATAAGGTCCAACACCCATTCTTGATCAAAACTTTCAGCAAGATGGGAATGGAAGGAACATTTCTCAATATAGTTAAGGCCATCTACTACAAGCCAGTTGCAAATATTATCCTCAATGGAGAAAAACTAAAAGCCTTCCCTCTAAATTCTGGCACAAGACAAGGCTGTCCTCTCTCACCACTCCTATTCAACATAGCACTGGAAGTATTTGCTATAGCGATTAGGCAAGAAAAAGATATCAAGGGTATCCAGAGAGGAAAGAAGAAGTTAAACTCTCACTGTTTGCAGATGACATAATACCCTACTTAGAAAACCCTAAAGACTCTACCAAAAAGCTTCTAGAAACAGTAGACTCATATAGCAAGGTGGCAGGCTACAAAATTAACACACAAAAATCAGTGGCCTTTCTATACACCAATAGTAATAAGGAAGAAATGGACATTAAGAAAACAACCCCATTCACAATAGTGCCACACAAACTCAAATATCTTGGAATCAACTTGACTAAAAATGCAAAGGACCTATACAAAGAAAACTATAAAACTCTGCTCCAAGAAATAAGAGAGGACACGAGGAAACGAAAACACATACTCTGCTCATGGATTGGCAGGATAAACATAATCAAAATGGCAACACTCCCCAAGGCATTATAAAGATTTAATGTGATCCCTCTAAAGATACACATGACATTCTTCAATGAAGTGGATCAGATACTTTTGTAATTTATTTGGAACAATAAACACCCTAGAATAGCTAAAGCATTCATTGGGGAAAAGAATATGGGATGAATTACTTTTCCCAACTTTAAACTGTATTACAAAGCAATAGTTATCAAAACAGCATGGTATTGGAATAAGGACAGACCTCAGATCAGTAAAATAGGCTTGAATACTCAGAAAATGTTCTCCAGGCATACAATCACCTAATTTTTGATAAAGGAGCAGAAAATCCTAAATGGAGCAGGGAAAGCCTCTTCAACAAGTGGTGTTGGCACATCTGTATAGCCACTTGCAAAAAATTGAACTTAGACTCCCAGCTAACATCATATATGAAGGTAAAATCCCAATGGATTAACGACCTCGATATCAGTCAGACCCAAAACCATAAGATATATAGAACAACACATAGGCAAACACTTCAGGACATTGAGACTCCAGGCATCTTCAATCAGGAAACTGCACTCTCCAAGCATTGAAAGCAGAGATTAACAGATGGGATTATATTAAACTTAGAAGCTTCTGCACCTGAAAGAAAATAGTGCCCAGGATACAAGAGCCACCCACTGAGTGGGAGAAACTATTCACCCAATACCCATCAGATAAGGGGCTAATCTCTAAAATATACAGGGCACTGACAGAACTTTACAAGAAAAAACATCTAATCCCATCAAAAAATGGGGAGAAGAAATGAACAGACACTTTGACAAAGAAGAAATACAAATGGCCTAAAGACACATGAAAAAATGCTCCACATCACTAATCATCAGGGAGATGCAAATCAAAACAACAATGAGGTACCACCTCACACCACAGAGAATGGCACACATCACAAAGAATGAGAATAAACAGTGTTGACGGGGATGTGGAGAGAAAGGAACTCTTATCCACTGCTGGTGGGAATGCCGTTTAGTTCAACCTTTATGGAAAGCGATATAGAGATTCCTCCAAAAACTGGAAGTCGAGCTCCTATATGATCCAGCTATACCACTCCTAGGAATATACCCTAGGTTCACAAAAATACAATACAAAAACCCTTTCCTTACACCTATATTCATTGCAGCACTATTTTCCATAGCAAGGCTATGGAAGCAACCAAGATGCCCTTCAACAAACGAATGGCTAAAGAAACTGTGGTACATATGCACAATGGAATATTATGCAGCTATCAGGAGAGATGAAGTCATGAAATTTTCCTATACATGGATGTACACGGAATCTATTATGCCGAGTGAAAGAAGTCAGAGAGAGAGAGAAAAACGCAGAATGGTCTCACTCATCTATGGATTTTAAGAAAAATGAAAGACATTCTTGCAATTATAATTTTCAGACACAAAAGAGAAAAGAGATGGAAGTTCCAGCTCACCTCAGGAAGCTCACCACAAAGAGTGATGTGTTTAGATAGAGAAATAACTACATTTTGAACTATCCTAATAATGGGAATGTATGAGGGAAATGGAAACTCTGTCTAGAGTACAGGCGGGGGTCGGGTGGGGAGGAGGGAGATTTGGGACATTGGTGATGGGAATGTTGCACTGGTGATGGGTGGTGTTCTTTACATGAGTGAAACCCAAACACAATCATGTATGTAATCAAGGTGTTTAAATAAAATATAAAAAATGTAAATAAGCTGCCTGAAACAGATCTTCAATCCAATTTAATTCTGCCACATGAAAAGAGATATTATTGATGAAACAATCAAATGCTAGTTGAACAAATTTTAGAATTTTCTATGCATATAGCTCTGTTGCCTCAAGGAAATATATGAAAGGTTAAAAAGAGACAAGTACAGATTTTAGAAACAAGGCAAGGGTTTTTTCCCACTGTCATTATGGAGCATTCTATCATAGTCTTATGGAGGACTACTTATGGATGAGGCAAAAATATTCACCATTGTTTGATATCCTGTTCTTTAAGGAGCAGTGCCCCAAGTCTGTGATACATCATTCTGACTTGTAGATATTTTTGCTGTGGTCATGCAAGTCATTTTTGTCTAGTAGAAAATGTAACTGCAGCAGACAGTCATTATACTTGTATACTCATTATTGAGTACCTAAATATTCTCCATTCTTCAAATATTCTTTGATAGAGTTTCCTAGTTCTGCAGATTCTCTATGAAATTAGCTCCATAACTTAATTATTTATACTGCATGTGAGTCACATTTCTAAATATATAAAATTATGTTTGATAGTTTTTAGAGATCTTTATTGTTTGATAGTTATATATAGTGTACACTGGCACTCAATGTATAAGAAAAATATAAGGTATGAACTGCTGAAAGATGGTGAAAGGAGCCTCAATTGCTGCAAGATGCTGATTTCACCCAATGTTTAATATCTTCATCATAATTCTGGGCCCAACCTTTGCATTTCACACAAGCTATGCAGAAGGTCATCTTCCCCTTTAACCTTTGCCTCAGTGTGAGCAGAAGTTGAGGATATTAGTCACAGTTGAGTTCATTGCTATTCCATTAGGTTTTGCTTAGGTGGGAAGCTTTCAACTGCTCAAGAATGCAGAAGCCAAGTTAATTCATTCTAGGCAATGATGGCTGAGGTCTTGTGATTACACTTTTTAGCATCTACCGTTTGGTCTTTCTCTCCACACAAAGGCACAATTGGTTTAGCTACCACCTTTGTATCATGTTTCCACCTGGCAAAGCATCCTATTGACATCACATTTTGGTAGTTACATTTGAGTTTCCAAATTTGTTATTTTAAAACACTCTGATTTGTTTTGGACCAAACCCAGTGGTGACTAGGGCTTATTCCTAGTTATATACTCAGAGATCACTCCTGGTAGGAGTCTGGTTGATAGGAATCACATTTATTTCAGTTGTATGCAAGGCAAACTATCTACCCATTGTACCATAGCTCCAACCCCTTAATTCCTTTTTTTAAAAATATTAATTTTATTGAAACAATTGTAATCTACAGAGTCCTTCATAGTTGAATTTGAGATATACAGTGAGTCAGGGCCATTTCCACCACCAGTGTCAACTTCCCTCCATCAATGAACCCAGAGTGCATCCTCTACTACCACCCTTTGTCCCTGGCCTGTCAGTATAACAGGCCCCTTTGAGTTTAGATTGTTAAAATTTAGGTCCCTTGATTTTATTATTGTTGACTTCGGCTTGAATATTTAGTTCTGTCCGTATTTATCTCCCCACCAATGCATCCGAGACACTTGGCCCCTGGCTCCCTTTCTTTATTCCTTTTATAAAAAAAAATGAGGAAAGATGTGGTAATCCATGTGTTAAGGTTCTATAAAAAAGGTGGGAGCCTCTATTTAAAAGATAAAAAATATGGGGCCAGAGAAATACCAAGGAAGTAGGGTGTGTGCCTTGCATGCAGAAGGATGGTGGTTCGAATCCCAGCATTTCATATGGTCCCTCGAGCCTGCCAGGGGTGATTTCTGAGTGTAGAGCCAGGAGTAACCCCTGAGCGCTCCCAGGTGTGACACAAAAACAAAAACAAAACAAAACAAAAAAATAAAAAAATAAAAGAAGCATTTCTTTCTTTCTTTCTTTCTTTCCTTCCTTCCTTCCTTCCTTCCTTCCTTCCTTCCTTCCTTCCTTCCTTCCTTCCTTCCTTCCTTCCTTCCTTCCTTCCTTCCTTCCTTCCTTCCTTCCTTCCTTCCCTTCCTTCCTTCCTTCCTTCCTTCCTTCCTTCCTTCCTTCCTTCCTTCCTTCCTTCCTTCCTTCCTTCCTTCCTTCCTTCCTTCCTTCCTTCCTTCCTTCCTTCCTTCCTTTCTTTCTTTCTTCTTTTTTTTTTTGTTGTTTTTTTTTGGGGGGCCACACCCGGTGACGCTCAGGGGTTACTCCTGGCCATGCGCTCAGAAGTCGCTCCTGGCTTGGGGGACCATATGGGACGCCGGGGGATCGAACCATGGTCCGTCCTAGGCTAGCGCAGGAAGGCAGGCACCTTACCTCTAGCGCCACCGCCCGGCCCCTCTTTTTCTTTTTCTTTTTTTTTTTTTGCATAGGCAGAGCAAAAGATGGGAAAAATAGAAAGGAGCACCTTTGGCTTAAAAACAGGATCCCCTGCCTATGAAGGAAGCACCCTGGCATAAGACCAACTACAGGCTCTGGGCACTAAGTTGTTTAACCCAAAGTCTTTCTTTGCGGTTCCAATAAAAGTTCTTCACAATCATGGTTGTCACAGTCAGGTTTCTGTAGTTAGAGATCAATTTTTAATTCATTATTTTTTTTTACTGCTCTTTCAGTCATTTTATTTTATTTTTTAAAAGACTGTTGTTCCAATAGTCTTTTAGTGAATGCCTTTCTATTTAATAATAATCAGGGAAAGAAAATGGCTTTAACACTAATGTCATCACTGTTTTTTCACCTGATCATTTTTAATATGAACAGTTCAGTTGTTATTTGAATGACAGTATAAAGAACCACATTGCTTCTGTTCCTGGAGTTTCCCTTCCTTGTATAAATTTCCATTTTAATAAATATTGTTTAGTGGTTGTAGGATGAAATGTTTCCTTTACAGCACCAGATTTGCAATTTAGTAAAACAAAGAAAGTGGTGATGCCCAAAAATACATTTTATCAGAGTGAATCTTCTTTGTTTTCTTGGGAATCCTCCCAAGCAGTGCTCAGAAAGGCTGTAGAGATCATTCTTGATAACAGTCATTTGACCAAACACACAATTTTGCGAAACTTCTCAGGCCCAGCAGTGCTGGCTGCCATTAGAATCACTCTGGAAGTACTCAGGGACCTACAAGGCTATATATGGTGGTGTTTTGGGAGATTATGCAGTAGTGAGAATCAAAAGTGAAACTTCCAGCATGCAAGGTGTGCACTCCATCCCTTTGAGTCATCTTTTTGGCCTCTGAGTGCAAGTCTTTTTAAAGAGATTTTCCAGAATTCCTTTTAAGTACTTTCTAATGAAATCTCTTAGTTGCAACTGTATGACAGCTGCAGGGAAGATAAAAAATTCCAGCTACCTAAATCAAATTATGCCCCCTTTCCAAGGAAGGAGATACTAAATATAAGCTAGGTATCTGCCATAACTGTCATTATGTTCTATTTTAGTGTATTTTATTTTGGTCCTTCATCTGTGATATCTCTCAAAATTCACAATTATTTGACAAAAATATAGATATTTCTATGCCGTTGTTTTAAGTTTAATGACTCTAAATGGTTTGAGAAAATAAATTGAGACATTGAAAAATATCATAATAATCAGACATTTTTAAAAAATGCAGTTGAATCTCAATTATATAATTTATTGTTATGTAACCTTGGACACTTAGTTTCTCATTTATCTTAATCTCAAAAATGAAAATAACAATAGCTTTTACTAAGCACGAGCCTCTTATAATAAAACAGTCTGGGGGCTAATGTGGTAGCACAGGGGTAGGGCATTTGCCTTGCACTCACCCAGGACAGGTGCAGGTTTGATCCCCGGCATTCTATATAATCTCCCAAACCAGGGGTGATTTCTGAGGACAGAGCAAGTGCCACTGAGTGTGGCTCTTAAAAAAAACAAAAAATAAAAAAATAAAACTGTTTGTAAAAAGTTCACATATTCAGGATATAGTGGAGTGTCTAGTGTTAGAGAGTAGAGGGTAATTAGAGAGTAATAACATAAGAAAATACTTAATAACTTTCATATTTTTCAGTTTATAAGAAACTTAGAATTTTGAGATGATTTTATTCCTGCTTGAGATTACAATGTTCTTTACATTATAAAATTATATATTTGAATGTTCTCATTGGGAACAAAGCATTTGAAATTTGGCATTTCTGTTTTGGTTCATGGTTTCTAGAAATATTCTTGGCTTTTCTAATTTACTTGATCCTTAAATATTTTCTTTATCTGATATTATATTATGGGAAGATGTGATCTTATTTACCTTTTGAGTTCTTTTTTTCAATTTTCAAGACTACATTAAGAGAAATGGTTGTTTATGAAAGATACTGTGCATTTAAATCTTTTTCTATGATTCCCGTTAGCTCCAGTTTTTGGAGGGTATTTCCCAAGCAGTGCTCAGGGAGTACTGGAAGCTAATCAGGTAGGTGATCTGGACTTGATGGGCCAATATTCTAATTTAGTAGTTTTAAGAGCCCTCAGGCTGCCATGAAAGAACTTGGGGGCCATACTTGGGGCCTTGTGCATATGAGGCATTTAAGCCCTCCAAACTTTCATGATATCTCTCTGAGCCAGAATTCCAGTTTCTAAGTGGCTTCAGAATAAAGGAAAAATAAATTTTTTTTCATTGTAAAGAAGATCCATGTAAGAACAATGTAATATGAAGTAGGTATATTGGCTCATTAAATGTGAAATAAATTTAGGCAAAGTCTCTTATTGACTCTTATTTGTCAGTTTTCCCAATATCATTCTCAAAGGCATAACTCTCCAGTATTTCACAAGTTTTATAAATGAATAAAAATTTTACATCTGGTTTTTTCACTTAGAGGAAGTCTAAGAATTTTTTTATATCATTGTCATTACTAAGAAGAGATAGAAATAGACTGTAGCAATAACAAATAAAACTAAATTCTAAAAGAGAAGTCAAACATACTTCACATTCTCTTAAGAGGCTGAATCTAAGATAAAAGTGTCAACAGAATTAGACTTAATTCTCTTTACCACCACAGATGACAGTACTTTGTTCAAAACAGTTGTTGGGGAAAAAAAAAAAAAAAGCTTGATCAGGAAAAGCACAACAAAATTAGATAAAGTAAAGAAATCTGATGCCAGGCAGCAAAAATGGAAGCTGAGTTTTAGAGGATATGGTGAATTGGCATTGAATTTCCAGTTGAAAGAGAAATTGTCTACAAATATGGTAACATATCCAAATCATGTTCTCATGTGGTTACCAATTTTTTGGATTTCTTTTATAAGGATGCTGAAGCACTGTGTATAGTTGGTAAGTAAGTTCAATAAAAATTATTGTGCCTTTTATCTGAAAAACATGATTTAAGATGGAGATAGCTGCTGAAGAACTATTTACAATGGATAAAATTTTCAGTAATTAGATAAAGAAAATCAGCTAGCCTTGGACAAGACTAATATCAACTCTTACAATAGTTGTATGAATATTCAACGTATATGTATATGTATTTGTGAGGTGCACTTTGAGTTGGGTTCATTTAATTTAAAATATGAATAGTTTTCTCTATTCTAAGAAAATATAATGTTTAAATACAAGCACTTCCAACCTAATTTAGGCCAGATCAATTGTAGCCAAACACACAGATCGTAAACTCTGCATTTTCCTAATGCCCTAAACACACAGAGCTCACACACTACCTACTTTCTCTGTAACACACAGAGCACCCTACTTCCCCTAACCTGAGGCACATTATAAGTATCCTATTCTCACCCAAAATAATTGAGTTATTTCCCCAAATTTACTCATGGATGGAATCCTAATCATGAACATACCAGAGATTTAGTATCCTCAGCATCATCAATAGTATCTGGCACCCAAAAAGGGCAAATATGAGCCCCACTGAAGGCCTCAGGTGGACAATAAAGCACTTCAACCCATTTCCATGTAAAACATACTGGGATCAGAGTCCAGTGTTTATGTTTGAGAAATGTGAGACAAAGTACCAAGTGGCCAACAGGGCTGATTTTGCCCTGGAAACTGTCCTTTCCTTTCCCTACCCTTCATCAGTTTCATCCCTTCAACTTTAGATGGGTCAGAATAACAGCTGGAGCTAATTGATTGATCAACAGTGTGTGTGTGTGTGGGGGGAGGGTAACTTAACATTTTTAGTCAATTCATATGTCTGTCTGTGTTGTACCTAAGCAAAGCCATTTCCATTTACACCTCTTTATGGCCACTCCCAATATATTAGAAACCCAATAAATTTTTCCTCTGTGCTTTCCTATCCTGCCTATTATTTGTTGCCATCCCTGTTAAAAGACCTGACTCAATAAGATGCCAGATCAGTAATAACACAAGAACCACAGACCACACTACCTCTACAACTCAGCACCTGTTGTGCCCTGGAGAGCCTCTCCATACCCTATTAGCATCTTGCCACTGGAATAAGAGGATTCCCACTTGCAACAACATTTATCAGCTTTTTGAGTGGGACCTTGACACTGGAACTGATCTTGGCCCATGACTTTACCCCGCAGCTGCAGAAGATCATTGACAATTGCATTGGCCATTCTCCAGAAACTGATGATCTCATTTGCTGAAGTAGTTTTCCAGAACTGACAGATTACCTCCTGGCTAAAATAGTCCTCCAGGACTGATGTACCTTGGACTTCATCACAGCAGACAAAGGGAAAATATATCTATTTGGGGGGAACAATGTTGTTATTATAGCAATGAATCAGGGATAGTGGAGTGTAACCCTTCCTCCAATGCCCTTTTACCTAAACTTTCTTTTGAGATGTTAATCCCACGTGAATGATTAGATCTGCCCACACCTGGGATGGGGTGGGATATTTTAAATAAAGAATAAAACAGTCTGGCTGAGGGGAGGCAAGAGAAAACCAGCAAGAGAGCTCATGAGAGGGAGATGAGATAGGCAGCACAGGGAGAGCTCAGCAAAAAATGAATACGTGGCTCAGAGACTAATGGTAGAGGAAGGCCGTGGAAAATAAGTGAGCTGACTCCAGTGAAACTTTAGCTAACTGCTTGTGAATTATTTCTCCACCATTAACCTACATCTTCAGACTCACTGGCTGAAGGAGCTAGAGGTGCCGTGCTGAGGGAGGCCTCACCCAACACGTGGACATTTTATACATTTTATTTTTATTCAACAGTGAAGAATAGCATTAACTGAAGGGTAGATATAACAACCAGGCAATGTCCCCCTGGTTCCCCAATAGTATACCTCCATGGGCCTATTCTAGTATCTTCCTTAGAGCACCCTGCCTACACCAATTCAGCATCCAAAGACCCCATGGGTCTTTTGACATATTTAATACTTTGTGGAAATATTCTTTTTTTTTTTTTTTTTGCACAGGTCCAATAAAATGGGATATCTTAATAAAATCCAAAATCCAAATGTTATGAGTGACTCTTATATTGGCTGACTTAAGCTTCAATTGTTATGATATTGGCCTTACATGCTAACATTCTAAAATATAAATCCTATGGAGGTTCTCAGATGAAACTGGGGCAGGCTTTGTTTCACCCTGGTAATGACATGGGAAATGGGAGAGCCCAAGAGCTCATTTGATGTTTTAAAAAGACAGCCACTAGTTAGAAGGAAATGGGGGAAGGGAGCTTTCACTTTCCCAAGACCCAAAAGAAGGACCCTCTAGGGTTAACCAAATTAAAAGACTGGCCTGGACCTTACCCAACCATACCTGGACTCTTCAGCTGCTGCCACCAAAGTCCCAACTGCCCCCTCCCAGGAGAGGTTTGTGAGACTTCCCATCCTCCTTTGTCTCCCAAAATTCATGGACCCTAGCTCATCAGGGGTGGGGTTCAGGAAACCCTGAGACCCCACTTCAGGACCCAAAGTGCCCCTGAAGGAGCCCATCCCCAACCCTTCTCCCAGGAGTCTGCAGCCACTGGCACCTAAGTCCCAAAAGCCTTTCCCAGGAGAAGTTTGCAGGATAGGATCACCCATCTTCCCTCTGTCTCCCAAACTGCACAGATGCTAGTGTGTCTGCCTGAAGATGGTTCAACTTATACAATATGGTTCTAGGCAGATTGGACCTAGCATTTCTTTCCTTTAGAAAATATACAGCCCCCAAACCAGGAGAACAACCCAATGAACTAGTTTGCAATATTTCTATCATACTTGGATAACCTTGCTTGCCTAGAATAAATGCTAAAACAGATATACTTCTAACCACCTTTTACACAAACAGTTAAATAGATCACTTTTTAAAACACTCTGAAACTCCAGCAGTCCAAACTACCAAATGAAAAGAATAATGGGGGAAACTAAGGAAGATACTTGCAGCTGGGGATATGGAGAGAAATCCAAGTCTACCAAAATGCATGACCTAATAGACAAGGACCTAAAAATTAGCATTTAATGTCTTAGTATGTCAAGGTATAAGTAGCCTGCAAAATTAAGACAGCTATAGATGACAATTCAACCAACTCAAAGAACTCTATCAGAAGATGAGAGAACCTATACAAATTAAAATAAGAGAACTAAAAAACATGCTAGCAAGCCATTGTAGCAGAATTATACATAAGGAGAATCATATGAATGAACTCAAAGACAAAATACAAGCCAGCAACCGCAAATAATTTAATAAAGAAAAGAGAGACAAAACATTGGAAGAAAATGTAAGGTACTTAATAAACAAAAACAAAAAAAAACTATGATTTATAGTATGCTAGAAGGGGAGAATAAAGGGAAAGGGGAAAATAAATAGTGAGGGAGATAATAGCAGATAACTTTCCCACTATCTGGAAACAAGCTGCTGTGCAAATCCAAGAGGCAAAAAGAGAGCCAAACAAAATAGATCCCAATAGATCAACACAAAGACAGAAAACAAAGAGAGAGATGAACTCTTTAAAGTAGTATGGGGGAAGAAAAACCTCAAGTACAAAGGAAAGAACGTAATCAAACCAGATCTTCTATTTGAAACAATTCAGGCAAGAAGAGTGTAATGACATACTTAAACTACTGAATGAAAGAAACTAGAGTCCACTGCCCAGCAAAACTCTTATTTACATGGGAGAGAGGGTTAAAAACATTCTCAGACAAAAAAGAACTTGCAATATTTGCACTAACCAAATTAACTCTAAATGAACTACCCAGAGATCAATTACACTAACAAATACTTAATTTTAACAACAACCATACACAATATATCAACACAACAGCCCTCTATGCCTATAATTTTCTTAAATGTCAATGGATTAAACTCTCTGGTCAAATGGTGCAATGTTCTATTATATAAGACTCCAAATCCAGTGCTCAATATGACAATGTCTTGAAAAATACTTTATTTATTTTAATAAATGAATAAATATAATAAATATTATTAATAAACTTAATAAATATTCGATTTATTCATTTTCACTTGATTACTTCTTTTTTGTTGTAGTTTTGTTTTTGTTTTTGGGCCAACCGGCGGTGCTCAGGGGTTACTCCTGGCTATGTGCTCAGAAATACCTCCTGGCAGGCACAGAGGACCATATGGGATGCCAGGATTCGAACCAACCACCTTAGGTCCTGGTTCAGCTGCTTGCAAGACAAATGCTGCTGTGCTATCTCTCTGACCCCACTTGATTACTTCTGATATTATAATCTAATATCCATAGAGACTGCTGAAATAGGCAACTGCACAACATAGACTTTGGATACAGGCCCCCCTTATTGAATATGATTTTTTCAATTCAAGCTAGTTTACTATTATATCATAATGCCTGCATTGTCAGTTTGCTTTCAGGAAAGGATGCTCGAGACACAGTAGACAATACTTCATGGGGTTAGACTTCTCTTACTGTGCTCACTGCCATTTTGCTTAGTACTCTAGATGCAAAACTTATGATTGCTCTAAAATGCTCTATGCACAATCTAACCTCAGAAGCTGTTATTTAGCAAATTGACCCTCACCATTGATGAAGTGCCTATATTAGAAATCTAAAACCTTTTCTCTAATGTGCTGGTCCCATATTTTTAAGACCCATTCCATAAGAGTCAGTCTTTCAGACAGACCTTCAGATCAGTGGAATAGGCTTGAATACTCAGAGAATGTTCCCCAGACATACAATCACCTAATTTTTGATAAAGGAACAAGAAATCCTAAATGGAACAAGGAAAGCCTCTTCAACTAGTAGATGACACAACTGGTTAGCCACTTGCAAAACAGCGAACTCAGACCCCCTAGCTAATACCATGTAAGAAGGTAAAATCCAAATGGATTAGAGACCTTGATATCAGACCTAAAAGCATAAGGTATATAGAACAACATGTAGGTAAAACACTCCATGACATTGAGACTAAAGGCATCTTTAAGGAGGAAATAGCACTCTCCAAACAAGTGGAAACAGAGATAAACATGGAAATACATTAAGCTGAGAAGCTTCTGCACCTCAAAGGAAATAGTGCCCACGATACAAGACTCACCCACGGAGTGGGAGAAACTATTCACTCAGTACCCATTAGATAAGGGGCTAATATCTAAAATATACAGAGCACTGACAGAACTTTACAAGAAAAAATCTAATCTTATCAAAAAATGGGGAGAAGAAATGGACAGACAATTTGATAAAGAAGAAATACAAATGGCCAAAAGACACATTGTTGGGGACTGTTTGGAATAATTAAAAAGCCCTCTCACTAATCAAAATGGAGTCTCTTAAAGTCTGAGCCAAAGTGCTTAGATGTGGCCTTTTTGTCCTTGGATCCAAAGAAATAGAAATAGCCTAGAGCTAGGGAGTCACTAGGCTCCAAGATGTCCTTGTAAAGACAGGGGTCAAAAGGCCCAAGCTGAGATTAGATTTTGTATTTTGTTGCTCAAAGATAATGTGAATCTCTTGACTGATGATAATCTTATTAACCTTGGAAAATCAAGATGTTCCCGTGGAAAGTTACAGCCACTCCTATTGCGCCTCGCCCCTACTCTCTTTGTTTTGCATTGTCTATAAAAGGTCTATTTTTTCCTTTATTAAATGGACTCCTGATCGGAACCCTTCATCTCGAGTCTCTTTTTTTCCCAGTCCCTCTTCTATTTCAGGCTGGATTCCTCTTCGAGAACTACGAATTACTGACGTGGTCCCCAGCTTTACCTGCTGGTCGGGGTCCCTGGTGGGTCACAACACATGAAAAAAAATGCTCCATATCACTAATCATCAGGGAGATGCAAATCAAAACAACTATGTGGTACCATCTCATGCCACAGAGATTGGTGCACAAAGAATGAGAACAATCAGTGCTGGCAGGAATGTGGAGAGAAAGGAACTCTTATTCACTGCTGATGGGAATGCCATCTAGTCCAACCTTTATGGGAAGTGATATGGAGAGTCCTCCAAAAACTAGAAATTGAGCTTCCATACGATCCAGCTATACCACTCCTAGGAATATACCCGAGAAACACAAAAATACAATACAAAGATCCCTTCCTCACACCTATATTTATTGCAGTGCCATTTACAGTAGCCAGACTCTGGAAACAACCAAGATGCCCTTCAACAGATGAATGGCTAAAGAAACTGGTACATATACACAATGGAATATTATGCAGCTGTCAGGAGAGATGAAGTCATGAAATTTTCCTATACATGGATGTACATGGAATCTATTACGCTGAGTGAAATAAGCCAGAGGGAGAGAGAGATAGACACAGAATAGTCTCACTCATCTATGGGTTTTAAGAAAAATGAAAGGCATTCTTGCAATAATTCTCAGACACAAAAGAGAGGAGGGCTGGAAGGTCTACCTCACGGCATGAAGCTCACCATAAAGAGTTATGAGTTTAGTTAGAGAAATAACTACATTGCGAACTATCCTAACAATGTGAATGAATGAGGGAAGTAGAAAGCCTTTCTAGAGTACAGGCTGGGGTGGGGTGGGGAGGAGGGAGATTTGGGACTTCGGTGATGGGAATGTTGCACTGGTGAAGGGGGCTGTTCTTTACATGACTGAAACCCAGCTACAATTATATTTGTAATCAAGGTGTTTAAAGATATTAATAAAATAGAGTCAGTCTTTCAACTGCAACCTATGAATAGATCTCCATTTCTGTCTACATGGGTGTGTATGAATGTGTATGTGATGGACTCCTCTATGTCTGTCTAATCTGTATTGTACATAATACCTGCCTTCATTGTATTTAGTACCTGTTATATATAATCCCTCCCCCCACCTACTTCCTTACAAATCCTCTATCCTTTCACCCTCTGAACCCTGATCCACTATCTCTCCCCCATTTAATCCTCATTACCCTCAGTTCTTAACTCCTCAGGAATCTGAATCTTCCCCCTTCCCCATCAAGCTGCCAGCCAGCTCCCAAAGTGAAGGATAACCTCTCATCCTGCCATATCTTGCCCTGGGAAGGAGATATAGCCACTGCTTTTGCTGACTCTTCCTATGCAGCACCTTTTCTCCTAACTCCCCTCTTTGTGAACTGTTGTTTGCTACCCAGATTCCGCTCCAGATACCTTCAGCTCTAGAACACTACCTGATTCCTAACTGTGGTGAACAATTTCTCAGACTCCACAAGACCACGGAGCGGGATGAAATGTGCTCTGGATTTTACTCTCCCAACCCGCAGACTATCTCAAAAGACTAAAAGGAGATATCTATATTTCCTTTCTATATTTCTGTAGACACATTTTCTTAACAGTAATAATTCTTAGTGTTTATTTCCATATGTAAAGGTAGCTTCCCCCATTGGGTTTTGGGATCTTAGTAGGAGATTTTTCTTCTAATTTTCTTTTAATTTTTATTTATTTATCTTTTGGCTTTGGGGCGACGCCTGATGACATTCAGGGATTTCTCTTGGCTATGCACTCAGAAATTGCTTCTGGCTTGGGGGACCATATGAGATGCTGGGGATTAAACCCAGCAAAGGCCCTGCCACTGTGCTATTGTTCCATCCCCCTTTGTAGGAAATTGCTGGAAGCAGCTTCTTTCTTACAGCATAAGTAGGATTTCAATGAATCCATGTTAGGGATAGTGGGTTGCATGGGTGGCAAAATATAAAATATGAAATAATAGATTGTGTGCCTGAGGCTTCCAGCAGCTGCTGATGGTAGGGGACTTTCCCCTGTCTTTGCCCCTCCCCTGATCACGTCTCTGAGGCTTCTGGCCACTGCTGACATGGGGCCCCTCCCCCATCTTTGCCCCTCCCCCGATCGCGTCTCTGAGGCTTCCGGCAGCTACTGATGGTAGGGGACTTTCCCTCATATTTGCCCCTCCCCCATCACATCTCTGAGACTTCAGGTGCCTGCTGGCATAGGGGCCCCTCCCCCACCTTTGCCCCTCCCCTGTAAGCATCCCTGAGGCTTCCAGGGCTGGCAGACAGTAGGGGACCTTCCTCTGTCACTGCCCCTGCCCCACCGCATCTCTAAGCCCCTGGGAAGGGATAGGAACTACAGACGGGAAGGGCTTCTGGCAGAGGCCTGGAGGGGGCGAGCTCCGCTGACTGTCACATAGGGGAGGAGGACAAGGGAGCCAGGCTCAACAGCGCCCACCACCATTGTGGCCAGGTGCGGTATGGCACTGGCTGGCAACAAGAGGAGACAGCAACTAATCAGGCTCCACTAGAGGACACTCTAGAGAACAAACCTCAGCCAGCCCACCCAACAGTCCCACCCAGAGCTGCAATCCAGAGAAGGGACCCAGCCCCACACCACAGGGAGCAAAAGCAGGCCGAAACCGGAAGGCACTGCTCTCCAAGCCACACTAATAAATGCAAAAGAACATGGGCAGACTGAGGAGGACCCTAACAGCTGGAGATACAGAGAGAACTCCTACTAATTTCCCAAGTCCACCAAAACGCACAGATCCAAGAGATGAAGATTTAAAAGCAGCCATGAGAAAGGAAATGCAAGTCCTGGTACAGGAAATGAGAGAATTACTAGCCGCCGAGTACAAGAAATCCATGGAGGATCAAATTAGCCAAATTAAAGAAGATATGATACAGAATATGAGAGACTCCATACAAAAGCAATTAAAGGATTTAACAGACACCGTAAAAACCCAGACTAGCAGAATCTCAGAGATGGAGAAGCACAATGTAGTACTTGAAGGGAAACTGCAAACCAAAAATGACCAAGAAACCAACAAGGAATTAAAAGGCAAGGCACTAGAAGAAAAGTCCAGTACTTACTGAACAAAGCCAAAAGAAATAATCTAAGAATTGTAGGTATACAAAATGACTATCCTACCCAAACTCCTATATAGATTTAATGCAATCCCATCCAAAATTCAGACATCATTCTTTAAAGACTTAGAACAATCGATCATAAAATTTACCTGGAACCACAAAAGACCCAGGATAGCCAAATACATACTAAAAAACAAGAAGCTGGGTGGCATCTCTTTACCTAATCTGAAGCTATACTATAAAGCCATAGTGATCAAAATGGCAAGGTACTGTTACAAGGACAGAGCCTCAGACCAGTGGGTTAGAACAGAATTTCTAGACATAAGCCCCCAGACATATAGTCAACTAATATTTGACAAAAGAGCCAAGAACTTGAAATGGGACAAAGAAAGTGTTTTTTTAACAAACGGTGTTGGTACAACTGGAAAACCACCTGTAAGAAATTGAAAATTGACCCATACCTCACCCCATATACAAAAGTCAACTCAAAATGGATTAAAGACCTCAAAATCAGACACAAAACCATAAAGTTTATTGAGAAAAAATAGGCAGAACACTTGAAGACCTATATATCAAAAAAATCTTTGATGATAGATTGCCAATGGCAAGAACTTTAGCATCAAACATAAACAAATGGAAATACACCAAACTATAAAGCTTCTGCATGGCAAAAGAAACCATACTCAACACAAGAAGACAGTTGACTGCATGGGAAAAAATCTTTGCACTCAACATTTCCGATAAAGGGCTGATATCCAGAATATACAAAGCACTCAGAAAGATGAGCTCCACAAAGCCAAATAAAGCCTAAAAAAATGGGGAGATAAAATGAAAAGACACTTCACCGAAGAAGATTGAAAGATGGCCAACAAACACATGAAAACATATTCACCTTCACTCATCATTAGGGAAATCCAAATCAAGACAACAATGAGGTACTACCTTACACCAGTGAGAATGGCTCACATCAAAAATAATGGAAACAATCTCTGTTGGCGGGATTGTGGTATGAAAGGCACTCTCATCCACTGCTGGTGGAAATGCCCCCGAGTCCAACTTCTATGGAGAACACTCTGGAGAGTGCTCAAGGAACTCAGAATTGAGCTGCCATTTGACCCAGCAATTGCTCTCCTGGGTATCTACCCCCAAGTTGGAAGGTCATTCATCCCAAATATGTGTGCACCCCACTATTTATTGCAGCACTCAGTATAATAGCCAAGTTGGAACCAACCTCAATGCCCAACAACAGATGAGTGGATCATTAAGATGTGGTATCTTATACACATTGGAATACTACATGGCAGTAAGAAATGATTCAATCACAGACTTTGCAGCAACATGGATGGACCTAGAACATATTATGTTAAATGAAGTAAGCCAGAAGATGAAAGATAAACACAGAATGATAGCACTATTCTGAAGCACCTAGAAACTACACCATATAGACAACTAATATTCAAATATAAAATAACAGGACTTAACAGGGTAGAAACTCCAAACACTGTAACACCACACATATACTGGGCAGAACTGCCTGAAAGACATGAAAGAGGAATATCATAAACTCTCAACCACACACTAAACCATAAAGAAACCAGCAACTGCAGAAACAGCAGCATAGAGAGAACAGGTATATAATCAGCCTGTTACTGCAAAGGCTCATAATAATCTCTTAGGGATCTTATACAAGGTTACAGGTAAAGAATACCACGGGAAATCACTGACTCCAACCAAAGTATTTCAAAATAATAGGTGTTATTGCCTTAAGCTTAATATATTTAAAGTAACCTCTCAGCTTTTCTGCCTATAGGCGTTCTTGGATACAAAGGAAGGACAACCTAAGATGGCATCTCAGAGCTAAGCCTCACGGGATACCATACCCTGGTTGCGTTACAAAATTGTCTCAATAAAACTTTTTAACACACCCTTTATCTCTAGGGCATACCTTTTTTTAGGACCTGAAGCATGTGACCAGCCAGACCATCGAAGCAGCAACTGTGACCTGAAGACTTATACTACGGGGCCTACTCATCGAAGATATTCAAGCAAAATGACATGCCCCCGCTCTTTCTACCTCTCTTCTCACTACTCCCTCTTCCTTTTTCCCTATTTAATCTTATTTTCCCCTTTCTTTCTTTGTGCCCCTTTCAAATACTTCCCCCTCCACCCCTTCCAGGAATCCGACTACCCCTTCATCCCTCAATCCCATCCAGATTTTCCAATTTATTAAAACTCTTTACCCTCAGTTCTTAATCCATTAGGCATCAGGACTCACCTCCTACTCCAATGAACCAGTACCCAGCACCCAAGCGAAAGGACATCCACTCAAACACATACCTCGTTCCTGGCAGAAAAAGACAACCAACACCCCTAGTGACTCATGCTGTGTGGCCCTCCCTACCAACTTAGCCTAACGTGGACTGTTGCTGGATACGGACTTAGCCCTAAAAGGACTCCCAATGCAAGAACTTTACACAAAGCCCCCCCCCCCCTTAAATCTTTTACCAATCTCAGGAAGGGCAGGGTGTGTGATGAAAAGGCACCTGGGAACCCACACTCCACAAGAAAATCTCAAAAGGCAGTGAGAAAACCTATACTTCCATCATAAGTATAAGACCTGTATAACACTACCTCTTTATTTTTTATTTCATTTTACTTAAAATCATTTTTCACTATACATATATTTTTTTCTATTTTTATGTTTTTTGGGTGTGTGACTTGTTTCTCTGTTCTTTTCACCCCCAAGTGCACTGCAACATAATGAAGCACCATTTCTTCCTGCAATGGCACACTAAAAAGAGGAAATCCCACATATATAAACAAGCTCTTATCTACTAGGGATAAGAACTCATACTTATTTACAATACAGGGGAATCTCCCACCTTGAAAATATGTCATGTGGATCCATCTTTGACTCCAGAAGATTAGACACTGATCATCCAGACTTGAATCCTGAACCCCAGACATAAAATCGACGCAGTTCTTCACAACAGCTACAGGAACCAATCTGGGACATCCTGAATACTACTTGAACTCCAACATGTGCCAGTTATAATATGATATCCTGACAATGAGGAAATTGGGAACAAATGGACATAAGAACAGGTATCCTTACCAACTAATGATAAAACAAAATCAGAAGACTTACCACACTATGGGCCATGCAAAAGCCAAGAATGTGATCTACAGATGACTGGCCGATAGAACCATGACCGGGCAGTATGTATTTTGGGACCATCAAGAAAAGCCCTAGTCTAGGGTTTGGTTTATGTCCTGCACAACAATCATGACCTCTAATTCCAGAGTCCTGACTGAGGCAATTGCAACTGAATGGGTCTTCTGGAAACACAATGAAATATGATATCCCAGGCTCTATCTGAGTTTCAGCGCAAGAGCCAAGACCACTAACCACAGAAGACAGATTAAAATGGCTTCGAGGAAACAGAACTTCTAAAATCACAAAGAAAGTCTTCATTATAAGTTCCACTCCTTGACCTGTGTACATACTGAGACCTCTAGATTTAGAGGTCTGTTTTTATCATCCAAATCAGAGCAGAAGTCTTCCATATGGCACAAAAACACCAAGGGAAAAGTAAATGAACGTGAAAGGGGTTTACAGATAATCCCATGACAATATATTCCAAGGGTAGAGAAATCCTGTATCTCTTAGGCCAAGGGGAATCCTGTTTCAGATGACCCCAATATTTACTGTGCCTATGCAGGGGGGGAGGGGACAAAAAACACTAAATAATCCTTCTTTTTTATTTTTTGTTATTTTTTATCTAGTTTTTGTCAATTTCTTTGTTTTGGGGTAGATATTGAAGTAGTTGTCTATTTTTTATTTATATATTTACTTTTTCTTTCTTCTTTCCTCTTCTTCCTCTGCGCCTTGTCATATTTCCTATCTCAAGACAATGGCAACTATGTGGTGCATATTTTTATTGCTGTAGTGCTCACTGGATATCTTATTTGATTCCTATTTTTGAACTGTTGTGGTGTTTCACCTTCTTCTTTTCCCCTTCGTCCCTCAAACCAAGGATGAGAGCCTCTAGAATGACTCTCCTCATAGTCGGCATAGTCGAGTTTTACCCCATTATATTACTTTTCTCTTCCTCAAACAAAACCACATAACTTGAACTCTCTAATCCCGCATCCCAATTAGAGGGGGCAGTAATGGAGGCACAAGACCAAACAGTTATAAGACCACTAAATAATAAACTAGACACAGAAGGGACCACGCATTCTAGCAGCCCCTGGGGGGAGAGTGGAGGATATGGGAGGCAGGATGGGAGTGGATATGGGAGGACAATTTGGTGGTGGGAATTCTCCTGATTCAATGTAAATATATACCTGGAATATTACTGTGAACGATATGTAAGACACTATAATTAAAATAAAAATTATATTAAAAAGAGTTATTTACTAAATAAAAAAAGAAACTCCCTAAGAATAAGAGTCCAGGCCCATATGGATTTACAGGTGAATTCTATCAATCATTCTGAGAAGACTTACTACCACTTTTCCACAGGCTCTTCCAAACCATCGAAAAAACAGGAATTCTCCCCAACTCCTTCTATGAGGCTAATATCACATGCATTCCCAAAGATGGCAAAGACACCACTAAGAAAGAAAACTACAGACCAATCTCTCTAACTAACATAGATGCAAAGATACTCAACAAAACCTTAGCAAACCGAATCCAGTACTTCATCAAAAAGATCATACACCATGACCAAGTGGGTTTTATCCCAGGAATGCAAGGTTGGTTCAACATACGCAAACCAATCAACATCATACATCACATCAACAACAAGAAAGACAAAAACCACATGATCATATCAATCGATGCAGAGAAGGCATTTGACAAAATCCAACACCCTTTCATGTTGAAGACACTTAGTAAAATAGGGTTAGAAGAAACCTTCCTCAAGATAGTTACAGCTATCTATGAAAAGCCCACAGCCAACATTATCCTTAATGGCAAAAAACTAGAAGTATTTTCATTAGGTCAGGAACTAGGCAAGGCTGTCCACTCTCTCCACTCTTATTCAATATAATATTAGAAGTCCTAGCAAAGGCAATCCAGCAAGAGAAGGGAATCAAAGAAATCCAAATTGGAAAGAGGAACTCAAACTATCTCTTTTTGCAGACGATATGATGATATACATTGAACCCTAAAGAGTCCACAGTAAAAATCCTAGAAACAATTAACCAATACAGCAAAGTGGCTGGCTACAAAGTCAATACACAAAAGACAGTAGCATTTCTCTACACAAATAGCGAAACTGAAGAGAGAGAGATTAAAAATACAATTCCATTAAAATAGTATCAAAAAATATCAGGTACATAGGAATCAACCTTACAAGGGAAGTGAAGGACCTATACCAGGGAAACATCAAAACACTTCAGAAAGTAATTGAAGAGGATCTAAGGAAATGGAAGAACATCCCACGCTCATGGGTAGGTAAAATCAACATAGTCAAAATGACTATCCTACCCAAACTACTATATATATTTAATGCAATCCCTATCCAATTTCAAACATTATACTTTAAAGAAATAGAGCAATCAACCACAAAATTCATCTGGAACCACAAAAGACCCAGGATAGCCAAACACATATTGAAAAACAAGAAACTGGGTGGCATCTCTTTACCTAACCTGCAACTATACTATAAAGCCATAGTGATCAAAATAGCATGGTAGTGGAACAAAGACAGGACCTCATCCAATGGGTCAGAACAGAATTCCCAGACAGAAACCCCCAGATATACAGCCAACTAATTTTTGACAAAAGAGCCAAGAACTTGAAATGAAACAAAAAAGTCTCTTCAACAAATGGTGTTGGTACAACTGGAAAACCACATGTAAGAAATTGAAAATTGACCCACACCTCACTTCTTATACAAAAGTCAACTCAAAATGGATCAAAGACCTTGAAATCAGACCCGAATCTATAAAGGCAGAACAATCGAAGACCTATATATCGAAAAGTCTTTGAGGATGGAGCACCAATGGCAAGAACTGTAGTGTCAAACATAAACAAATGGACTACATCAAATAAAAAGCTTCTGCATGGCAAAAGAAACCCTCCTTAACCCAAGAAGACAGTTAACTGACTGGGAAAAAATCTTTTCACTCAAAATATCAGATAAAGGGCTGATATCTAGAATATGCAAAGCACTCAGAGAGCTGAGCCATCCAAAACCAAATAAAGGCATAACAAAATGGGAAGATGAAATGAATAGACAGTTCTCTGAGGAAGACCGAAGGATGGCCAACAGACACATGAAAACATGCTCACCTTCACTCATCATTAGGGAAATCCAAATCAAGACAATAATGCAGTACTACCTTACACCAGTGAGGTTGGCTCACATCTAAATAAGGGAAACAATACTGTTGGCGAAGTTGTCATATGAAAGGCACTCTTATCCACTGCTGGTGGGAATGCCCCCTAGTCCAACACCTATGGAGAACAGTCTGGAGCAGTGACCATACTCAGCTTGTATCATCAAAATGTCCAGATATAACTCTTTAACATATCCTTTATTTCTAGATTATGCCTTCTTTTAGGACCTGAAGGCATGACCAGCCAGACCATCGAAGCAACAACCTTGACTTACAGATTTTTACTACAGGGGCGAAGCATAGACACGTTCAAGCAAACTAAGATGCCTTGATTTTTTACCCTCTCTTCTCATTACTTCATATTTTTGTTGTTTAATTGTTGGTTTGTTTTGTTCTGTTTTGTTTTCCTTTTTCTCTCTTCTTGTCTCCCTCTTCTTCCACATTCTTCTCCTCATTACAATCAATTCAATCCAGGTCAAATAAAAACCACATGGTTACCTCCTCTATAGGAAAGAAAATAAAGCTGATATAAAGGGTGCTGCGGACAATACTGCAAAGGGTAAACACCTGTATAGATAGACCTCACTAACACAATGGTTAGTACTCAAGGCACGATACCTATATATATCCAAAAGTTGATCTATTAGTTTCCTTTTCTTACAAGTACTATACCTACCTATCTTTCTGTACTCAGCGTATCTCTTGCCCTCCCCACCTCTCTACATTAATATATACCAAAGCTAACTTCTATATGTTTATATGAGGTCAGGAGCACACAGAGATAGGAATCCTCCTTAAGAGACAGACCTAAACCACAAAAAATTCATACCTATACCCTATATAGCCCCTCCCATGTACTATCTCCTCTCCCCCCTCAGAAGCCTGACTATCCCTTCACACCATAATCCAATCCCTGATATTCCCACCATATTATAACTCTTCACCCTCAGTTCTTAACCCACTAGACATCAAGACCAACCTCCTACACCAACGAAGCAGTACCCAGTTCCCAAGTGAAGAGACACCCACTCAAGCTCACATCTCGTTCCTGGCAAGAAAATACAACCAACACCCCGACTGTCTCATGCAGTGTGGCCCTCCTAATCACCTTTCGCTATTGTGGACTGTGGCTTAATACCGGATAAGCTCCAAAAGAACTCCCATTGCAAGAACTCTACCCAGGACCTCCCAGCGTGGAGCCCACACCTCATGAGAAAATCTCAAAAGACAATGGGGAAGCCTATACTATCATCAGAAGTATAGACCTATATAATACTACCTCATACTGTTTCGCCCCAAATGTAAAGTAATCTCTTGTATCACTTTCTCCCTTTTTCTTTTTTTCTTTTTCCCCCTTGTTCTTTCTTTCTTTCTTTCTTTCTTTCTTTCTTTCTTTCTTTCTTTCTTTCTTTCTTTCTTTCTTTCTTTCTTTCTTTCTTTCTTTCTTTATTTCTTTCTTTCTTTCTTTCTTTCTTTCTTTCTTCTTTCTTTCTTCCGATCTTCTTTCTCTCTTTCTCTTTCTTTCTTTCTTTCTTTCTTTCTTTCTTTCTTTCTCTTTCTTTCTTCTTTCTTTCTTTCTTTCTTTCTTTCTTTCTTCCTTCCTTTCTTTCTTTCTTCTTTCTTTCTTCTTCTTTCTTTCTTTCTTCTTTATTTCTTCTTTCTTTCTTTCTTTCTTTCTTTCTTTCTTTCTTTCTTTCTTTCTTTCTTTCTTTCTTTCTTTCTTTCTTTCTTTCTTTCTTTCTTTCTTTCTTTCTTTCTTTCTTTTCTTTCTTTCTTTCTTTCTTTCTTTCTTTCTTTCTTTCTTTCTTTCTTTTCTTTCTTTCTTTTTCTTTTTTTGTTTTTGTTTTTGTTTTCTTTTGTTCTACTTTTTTTCTTTTGTTTTTGTTTTTTGATTTGTTTAGTGCTTCTTTTGGGGTCACAGCTGCGAAGCTTGGAGGGTGCTCCTGGCTCTGTGCTCAGAAGATGCCCCTGGTGGGCTTGGGCGACCATGTGGGATGCCAGGATGTAAGCCACCGTCCTTCTGCAGGAAGGACAGACACCTTGCCTCCATGCTATCCCTCTCGGCCCCACTTTATTCCTTTAATTATGTCTTTTATTTAATTCTTTTTTTTTCTTTTAGGAAACTCTTTTTCTTTAGATATGTCTGAGCATATATATTTTTAGTTTTTTTCATGGGTCTGTTTTCTCTTCACCCCCAAATCCACCAGCAATATAATGTAGCACCACTTCTTCCTGCAAAGGCATATTAAAAATAGGGGAAATTTTACCTGTAAAATTAAACTCTTAACTACTAGGGATAAGAACTTACACTTTTTTACAACACAGGGACCCTGAATGTATGTAATGGAAAACCAACCTAGACTCCAGGGAAATAGGCACTGACCATCCAGCCTTGACTCCTGGATCCCAGAAATAGAAATGACAGAGTTCTTCACAACAGCTCCAAGTCCCCAAGAACCAGTCCCCTCCAGGGCATTCATAATACTGCTCTGATGCCAACATATGCCAGTTCTAAATTGATAACCTGACAAGGAGGAAATGGGAACAACCAGATCTATGAGCAAGTTATCCTTCCTCACCAGCCAATAATAAGACAAAATCAGAAGATATGTCACCCTTTGATCTGTGCAAAAACCAAGATTGCTTTATACAGATGACTGGTTGTTACAACCAGGACTAGACAGTACGCATCCCTGGACCAACAACAACAGCAGTAACAAAAAGCTCTAACCTAGCGTTTGGTCCACAATCTGTTCAACAAACAAGATCTCCAATTTCAGAGGTCTGACTGAGACAACTGCAAGTGAATAGGTCTTCCAGAAGCATAACGAAAGACTCTGTCCCAGGCTCCATCCAAGAGCAACATAATGACCAAGAACACCAACTACAAAAGATGAATTAAAACGACACTGAAGAAGCAGAACTGCTAGAACCACAAAGAAAGCCTTCATCATAAGCTCCATTCCTTGAGCTGCACAGCCACCAAGATCTCTAGGTACAGAGGACTGATTTTACCATCCATGATGAAGCAGAAGTCTTCCATACACCACAAAAGCACCAAGGGGAGAGTAAATGATCATGCAAGGAATCTATAGTTAATCCCATGACAGTATACTTCAGGGATGGAGAAACCCTGTATCTCCTAGGTCAAGGGAATTCCCTCTATAATATCCCCAATAATTACTGTGTCTATGCAGGGGGAAAAAGAAAAAAAAGCACAAAATAATCATTTTTCCACATATATATTTATTTATTGATTGTTTTTTGACGTCTTTATTTTGGTATAGATATTGAAGTTGATGTCTTCTTTTCTATTTTTTTTTTACATTTTTTTAATTTTAATTATGACAACAAAGATGCAAAGAAAGAGGACAGGGTAAAGTTACAGTGGAAGCCCAATCACCCATAAACAGAATTCTCGGTAGTCCCATCGATGATATCCCAGCCTTGAACTTTGAGCCAAAGAACATTAAGAAAAACAAAACTGAACCCATGTACAATACAATTACTTTGTCCCTCAAATCCCCAGTTGTAGTACATACTATTTCTTAGCAGCACACAATATAATCTAAAAACATTAGACTTATGTAACTCCTTAAACATTGAGGGCAAAGTACATTTCTCTAGTTCCATGCACATGCTTACTAGTTTAAGTTAACCTCAAAAGTTTTAGTGGGTTGTTTTTCTTAAGAATTGGAGTCAAGGGAACATAGTAAAAAATGGTTTTAAAGTGGCATTTGTTTGCATAGGCCCACCAAAACATAAGGGACATGGAAAGACAAATTATGGTCTAAATACAAGGAGACCCTACCCCTGAAGTTTCCTGGCACAGGATTGACTCTAGGCTCCAGGCAAACTAGTTTGTCCAATTCAAGTCATCGTCTGTAGTGGCAATACACCTCCATTCCTCACATAGTCTCTGTTGTTGGTATCATGATTCTGTATTAAAGGTTCTGGAGTCTGCATATCCCATATTGCAGTCAGGCTGGTGCAGAGCATCCTCTCGTTTCACCTTACACTTAAGGGGCAATAGAGAGAACCATGTCCTGTAGAGCAGGTCATTGTTGTCAAGTCTTCTCAGTGTAAACGGAAGTCTCTTTTTAGGAGGTCGATGTCAGACCCTTGGTAGTGTCTTTCCTGGTAGAGGAATGCTTCCAGCTGTTGCTATATAAGACCTTGGATGTTTCGTAGATAGCTTGCCTGGTTCTGGCGTGAATGGAGGATGCCCATTCTTCTGAGGCCTGTGCCAGGTCTTTATATCAATGTTCAGGGTGTAAGGTACATTGTACTGAGATTTATTAGATAAGAACTTATCTGTATGTATGGTGTTTTCCCATTTTAATGTGTCTATGCAAACAAGGATCAATGCCATGAAGCGTTATTGGTGCATCAGGAAGCAATAGGAACAAGACCAGCAATTTCCATGACATAGTTCAATCATAGGCATCAAACTGAGGGACAGTTTCAACAACAATCCTTACTGAACAGCTTACAAAGAAAAGACAAGATGAAAAGTGGATAGAAACATCATGGTAGAATAATATATAGAGAGTTATATCAGTTAAAGAAAATACCCATAAAATATACAAAAGATATATGTGTTCAATATGTATTCAATTTGTGTCCTTCTAAATAGTTCTAGGATTTGTTAGATCTACTGTATGTCTTAGGTCAGAGATTAGAACTGTGTGTTACTGAAGTTAAGAAGGGTAAATTGGGGTACTGATGGTTGGGAGGAGCACAGTGTAAACTGGTATGAAATTGCCAATGACAGCCTGAGTATAGCTGAGCAGCTATCTGCCACCCACCAGATCAAACTCCACCCCCTCAGCCCCACCCTAGGCCAGTCTCCAGACAGACCCGGCCTGGGAGTGGGGAAAACCCAGGGTGCCCCGTCAACTCCTTCCAGGAATCCACCTGGAGATCCTGAGGAATGGGGGAGAGGGGGGTCGGGTGACCCAGGTCCATGCCCCCCTACCCTAGGCCGGGCCAACAGGCCGCTGGCACATTCGGAGGCCTGCCAGCTGCCCACCCGTCCTTTTCTATTTTTATATTATTTTACCTTATCTTTCTCCTTTTTGCATTTCGGCATGATTTGAACTCAGATCCGAGACTATTGTGTGGTGCTCTTCTCTTTATTGCTGTAGGGCTCACTGGATATTTAATTTGACATTTATTTTTGTATTGTTATGGTATTTCAATGACCTTTTTAATGTCCTCTCTCAAACTGAGGCAGATAGCCACTAGAAGGACTCCACCCATTTTCTGCATATTTTTTAAATTTATTTATTTATTTATTTATTTTTAACTTTTTTTGCTTAATCTTTACCCCATTCTATTGCCTTTCTTTCCCTCAAACAAAACCACATAACTCAATTAACCTAGGTTAGCCTCTCAAATAGAGGAAGAAACAAGAGAGGGCACCAGGACCAAACAGATGTATGGTCACTGATAGTAAGCTAGACAAAGATGGGACCACCTATTCTAGCATCCTGGGTGGGGGGTGATTGTGGGGGATATGGGTTGCAGAAAGAAAATGGGGAAGGGGGAGGACAAATTTGGTGGTGGGTATTCCCCTGATTCAATGTTAAATGTAAGCCACTATGATCAAAATATAAATTAAAAAAATATGAAATAATGAAGCCACACAAAATAAATTGTATGGGGAGCTGCATCTTCAATAGACGTGAGACAATTTTGCTCTTCCATGTAATATATTCTATGGTACTATATATACCCAGTCTCTGGTATGAAAAAGGCAGGAAGTCATAGAAGAAGAGACACAATGACAGCAGGCCCTAAAATATACGTATCAAAAACTAGCCAGTACAGGTGAGAAGAATCCTGAGATAAAAGAGAGGAAGTAACATGAGGAGAAGGGCAGTTAGCGTCTTAGCTGGTCCTAGGCTTTTGGGATACAGATTTATTTGGCCAGTAGGGGAACTCTTTGTAGACTTGGTGCTGAAAATTTCCCCGTGTCATTGACTAAGGCGTGTAATTTTGCAAGGGAGAGAATATGCCAGATAGTTTTTATTAGGCCAAGAGTATTTCCTTTCTAATTTCTCTACGTTTACTGCATCTATGCAAAACAAAAGCAAAACCCCACAAAAAATGGCCACCCTTTTTTTAAAAAATTTAATTTTATTTATATCTCCTAGATAGGAGCTCCCATCTTTTTCAGAACCTTGGGACTTGAATCATTTTGTTTTACCTCATATTTCCACATCATTCTACAAATTGAGAAAAGAAAGAAAAAGTGGATGAGGCCTAGGGGTCAAGTGGTCTCAGATACATTGGGTGGAATAAAAATGGTCAGAACTAAATACAACATTAGAATCAAGAGACCCAAATGATAACAAGCTATACACAAAAAAGACCTGTTACACTAGCAGTCCAGAGGGCTGAGGGTGGAGGTATGGGAGCATGTTGGGAACTATGGTGAAGAGAGATCAAAACTGGTGGCAGGAGTGGCCCTAATTTACTGTACTGTACTGCCAGAAATCCAACTATGGAGGATTTGCAATTCACAATGATCTCAAAAAGTTTTAAAATTAAAACCCACAAAAACTCCTACCTAAAAAAAAAAAAAGATTGGCCTGAAATCTGCAATTTAAAAAATATGACCAAATGCTCTCTGAGAAAGGCCACCTTGCTCTAGTAAGCCTAGGTTAAAAGTTATTATCTTAGCTCTTACTGTGCCTATGCAAAATAACAGTCATTTTTACTATAATGGTGGAAATAAAACCATGCTTCATTTCAAGGACATGGCTTTGGTGAAATAAACTTCTTTCTGAGCCCATAAAGGGATGATAAAGCCTCCAGCTGGAATCCAATGTATTACCAGCCACACCCTTTTAAGGCACAAAATGGATGGGGCTCTAGGAAAGTAAGTTCTTCTGTTCAAGGTTATTTAATTGGGATCTTGCTAATCTATCTCTGATCAACAATCTCACTTGAATTTTAATTTCTCTCTCTACATGAACACCGCTATGTGCATTTCCAAGTTATTCTTCCTTTTGACTCCATCCTACCTGTCTTAACTCTTCCCTCTCAAACCAATATTCTTCTCATACTAAAAGCTGGGCCACACATAGGACTGCCAGTCAACCTGAAAAGACAATCAAGAACCATCAATCTCTTGGTATCAATCTCTTGATACAGCAATTTGATGACAAATGCTGTCATCAGTATGCTGTCTTAGGCACTGCTCTTCAAATCTCCATTCAGATGCGAGTTTTTGTCAAAACATGACAGAATCACTCAGTTCACCTCTTGACAGTTCAAGCAGTGGTCAATCACGATATTAAACAATGACTGGACACTTTACAATAATCTCTGCTCTGGGTATAATGGGTCTGCTTACTCATGCTATGGCAGCACTGGTACTACTGATTCTGGAATCCTCTTGAGGAGAAAAGTAATCCATGCAGAAAGCACACCTTTCAAGCCTATATAATTTCTTGTGTTTAGCAAACAGTAAAAGGGGAGATGCAGTTTAACACACAGAGCACAGATTCTACTTTCTCCCTAATCCCCTAAACACACAGAACTCACACCCTGGTAATCTTCTAAACACACAGAGCTCATATCCTGCTTTTCCTTAAGCATGCAGATCTCAGACTCTACTTTCCCCTAGCCTGGTTGGTGAGGCACATTATAAGAATCCCAATCTCGGGGCCGGGAAGGTGGCACTAGAGGTAAGGTGTCTGCCTTGCAAGCGCTAGCATAGGACGGACCGACAGCGGTTCGATCCCCTGGTGTCCCATATGGTCCCCCCAAGCCAGGGGCGATTTCTGAGCGCATAGCCAGGAGTAACCCCTGAGCGTCAAATGGGTGTGGCCCAAAAACCAAAAAAAAAAAAAAAAAAAAAGAACCCCAATCTCACCTAAAATAAATTTAATTATTGCCCCAAACATCTGCTCATAGATGGTATGCCGCCCGATATTGAACTCACCTGGAATCCGACATCCTCAGTATCACCTACAGTTAATAGAATACCCAAGCTAATGAGGATGTTCTGATGTTATTATGTGTAACCCAGAGATTGTGCTATGGCTGTTATGTTATCTGCCATGATTTTGCATGGGAAGTAACTTGTGGCATTGTTCTCTTAATGCATTTATGGAAAAGTTTGTCTTCAAAATTAAGTATAGGGGCCGGAGAAATAGCACAGCGGTAAGGCGTTTGCCTTTCATGCGGCAGGATGGTGGTTCAAATCCCGGCATCCCATATGGTCCCCCTTGAGCCTGCTGGGGACGATTTCTGAGCATAGAGCCAGAAGTATCTCCTGAGCACCGCCGGGTGGGACCCAAAAACCAAAAAAAAAAAAAAAAAAAAAAAAAGAAAATTAGGTATAGTAGAACTCTGGATTATAGTCAGGAACAGATATATAAAAATAAAATCTATGTTTTTCCATTGTTCTGTAATATATCTTTTGTTCATATTTTTTTTTGTGTCCCCTCAGTAGTGTTGAGGGCCACCAGACTGCATGCTGGTGCTTTGTGTAGAGCTCATGCAGTGCCCAGGATGGAAGCTGGAACATTGTGCATTACATGTGCTCCAGGCTTTTGGGATGGCTCCATGGCTATCAATTTTTTTTTTTGCTATAAAATCTTTATTTAAGCACCATAATGACAAGCATAATTAGAGTTGGGTTTCAGCCATAAATAAAACACCCCCTTTCACCAGTGTAACATTCGTACCCAATCTCCCTCCTTCCCCACCCCTGCCTGTATTTGCGACAGGCATTCTACATTTCTTTCATTAACATTGTCAAGCTAGTTGTTAGTGTAGTTATTTCCCCAAGAGCATTTACCACTCTTTGTGGTGAGCTTTAGAGCATGTTCAGTTGCTCCATTGTTTGTTTCAGATGAAACATTTGAATGAGTATTAGTAGCTTTATAGTATTATTTAAAATTTGGAAAGAAGTCTTCCATCTTCTTTTTTTTTTTGTACTGCCTTGGCTACTCAGGGAATGTATTTCACCATATAAATCTCAACAGCAATGCAATATGGTCTATGTTTCTGCAAAAGGTCATGAGTATTTTTATAGGGCCTCCATCAAATTGTTATAGTACTTTGGGATTATCATTTTGAACTATTAATTCTTCCAATCCAATCCATGAACAGACATAGGTTTTCACTTCATTCTACATTTTATTTCTTTTAGTGGTGATTCATAGCTCTCTCTCCTTTCCTTTTTACCCTTCCTCCCTACTTCCCTCCCTCCCTACTACTACTTCCTTCTTCCTTGCTCTTTTTTTTTTTTTTTTTTTTTTTTAAAATATAGAAAAATCAAACAAATATAAAAAATTATTTCTTTTTTTTTTTTTTTTTTTTTTTTTTTAAATTTTTTATTTGTAATTATGAGAACAAGGATGCAAAGAAAGAGGACAAGGTAAAGTTACAGTGGAAGGACAATACATAACATAATTCTCAGAAGTCCCCTTGCTGATATCCCAACTTTGAAATTTCATCCAAAGAACATTAAGATTGTAACACACTATAATATTTCTTAACAGCACACAAGGCAATCTAAAGCCATAAAACTTACATAACTCCTTAAACATTACAGGCATAGCATTTTTTTTTACATTTCCATATTCATGCATATTAGCTTAAGTTGACCTCAAATCTTAACTGGGTTCTTTTTAAGGATTAGAGTCAAAGGAGCACAGCAAAAATGGTGTTAGAGTGGCAATTGTTGTTTGCATAGGCCCACCAAAATATGAGGGACATGGAAAGAAATAACCTTGGCCTAAATACAAAAAGACCCGACCCCTGAAGGTTCCTGGCACAAGACCAACTCTAGGCTCCAGGCAAGCTAGATCGTCCAATCCAAGACATTGTCTGTAGTGCCAACACACTTATATTTTTCACACAGTCTCTGTTGTTGGTATCAAGCTTCTGTATTTAAGATCCTGGAATCTGTATATCCAACATTGAAGTCAGGATGTGGAGCGTCCTCTGGTTTCACCTTACAATCAAAGGGCAATGCAGGGAGCCCTGTCCTGTAAGCAAATCGTTGTTGTTGTTAAGTCTTCTCAGTGTTAATGGAAGTCTCTTTTGAGCAGGACAATGTCTGAGCAGTGTAGAGTCTTCCTTGGTAGAGGATTGCTTCCAGGTGATGCTATAGACCAGCCTGGATGTTTTGTGGATGGCTTCCCTGGTTCAGGGGAATGCCCTTTCTTCTGAGGTCTGTGCCAGGTCGTTATGTCAATGTTCAGGGTGTAAGGTCCCTTTGCACTATAAGATTAGTCTGTACCAATCTCTATTAGATAGGATCTTATTTATATGTATAGTATTTTCCCATTTTAATGTGCCTATGCAAAAAAGGAGCAATGCCACGTGGTGTTCTTGGCCCATAAGGGGGTGATAAGAACAATTATGGTTCAATCATAAGCATTAATCTGGGGACTCTTTCTCTAAGATTCCTTGTTAAACAGCACAAAAAGAGAAGAAGAAAAGCGGTTAGAATCGTCACTATATAAGACAACATTTAGTAAGAATTATAGCTGTCAGAGAAAAAAAACCAAAATATTCTAAAGAAATACGTGTCCATTTTATGTATCTTGAAACAGTTTGGGGTTGTTACACACAATGCACGGCTTTGGTCTGTGATAACGCTTGTACACTACTGATTAAAAAGAGTAATGTAGATTAGAGATCTTCCTTGCTCTTATTCCTCCTATCCTACCTCCCTCCCTTCCTCCCTACCTCAGTTCCTTCCTTTCCTCTTTCCTTCCTTCCCTCCTTCCTTCTCCCTCCATCCCTCTCTCCCTTACTTCCATTCTTTCTTCCTTTCTCTCTCCATTCTTCTCTTCCTTCCTTCCATTATTCCTTCTTTCCTCCCTCCTTCCCTCCCTTCCACCCTGCTCACTTTCTCCTTTCTTCCTTCCTCCATCTCCCTTCCTCCCATTATTCCACCCTTCCTTCAATTCTTCATTCCTCCCTTCCTTCGTTCCTCCCTCCCTCATTCCTCCCTCCTTCCTTCCCTCTCTCACTTCTTTCCTTCCTCACTCTCTCACTTCCTTCCTTCTTTCTTCCTCTCTCCCTCTCTCCCTTCCTTCCTCCGTCTCTTTTTTTCTTTTTCTTTCTTTCTTTCTTTCTTTCTTTCTTTCTTTCTTTCTTTCTTTCTTTCTTTCTTTCTTTCTTTCTTTCTTTCTTTCTTTCTTTCTTTCTTTCTTTCTTTCTTTCTTTCTTCTTTCTTTCTTTCTTTCTTTCTTTCTTTCTTTCTTTCTTCTTTCTTTCTCTTTCTCGGTCTTCCTTTCTTTTTTTGTTCTTTCTCTCTTTCTTCTTTCTTTCTTTCTTTCTTTCTTTCTTTCTTTCTTTCTTTCTTTCTTTTCTTTCTTTTATTCTTCCCTCCTTTCTCCCTCCATTCTTCCCTTTCTTCCTTCCTTCATTCCATTCTTCTTTCCTCCCTCCTTTCCTCCCTTCCACCCTGCTCACTTCCTACTTCTTTCCTTCCTCTCTCCCTCTCCCTTCCTCCCATTTTCCACCCTTCCTTCCATTCTTCATCCCCCTTTTTTTGTTCCTCCCTCCCTCTCTCTTCATCTCTCCTTCCTTCCCTCCCTCCCTTCTTTTCTTTCTTCCTATCTCCCTTCCTCCCTTCCTTCCTTCTTTCCTCCCTCCCTCTCTCCCTCCCTTCTTCCTTCCTTCCTTCCTTCCTTCCTTTCTTCATTCCTTCCTTCCTCCCTCCCTCCCCCTCTTCCTTCATCTCTCCCTCCTTCCCACCCTCCTCCCTCCCTCCCTTCCTTTTTTCCTCCCTTTCTTCCTTCCTCACTCCCTCCCTTCCCCCTTCCTTCCTCCCTTCCTCCCTCCCTCCCTCCCCCTTCCTTCCTTCCTTCCTTCCTTCCTTCCTTCCTTCCTTCCTTCCTTCCTTCCTTCCTTCCTTCCTTCCCCAGATATTTTCAATGTCTTTGTTGTGTGCATGATGCCAATCTGTGTGGATCTTTATGGGAAAATTAGGAGAGTGATATTGAATTGGGAGAAATTTTACTGTTAGCTAAAGTATTCATATAGGGATGGAAAATATTTGCATTTTTGTCAACCCATGGTGAAGATTCCTTGATGAAGCCAAGAGATCTCCAATGGGAAAACTGAAAGGTCATGCCTTGTGAGAGAGGATAAATAAGTTCTAGAGTCAAGAACACTTTATACCTGCCCTAATTATCCAAAGCTAATTTAAAAGTCTTGGAAAAGCTCAAGTTGAATAACAAATAATTTAAGTGCATGAGAAAAGTCTGCTAATTATTAAAAAAATTCTCTTTCTGCCTCTCTTTAAAAAAACGAATCAAAATCAACTATTATAAAAACTTTACATTATTTAAAGCATAGCATAAGTCTAAAGAAATGATTAATGATATATTTTTAAAAAAGAAATATCTAGAAATCACACCATATCTAAAGAAAAAATTTTACTGGGAGAAATTAACAATTGATAAGAAAAAAAGGAAAAGAAAAAAAAAACACTTTTTCAAATTACACGTGAAAGTGTAATAATAGGAACTATGCAAATTGACTCAGAAGGAAAAAAAATCCAGCCAAGTAGAACCTTGATCTTGGGGGACTAACAAAGGGAGTGAAAAAGGAAACACATTATTTGACAAAGCATTGGCAAAAATTTTGGCAAATTTAATAGGAACTAATAATGGACATATCTGTGAAACTGAACAGAAAGAACCTTGAGCAGAAATAACATAAAATATATTATATTAATTAAAAATGTGAAGACCTTTAATAAAGAATAAATGGGGAAGGGAACTCTTACTGGGTGCTCAAGCCTGAGGGTCCCTCTTGGTGATTCTTAGCCAACTAGGCCAGTGATTCAAAGCTAGGTCATAAAGATCTGGTGCTGTTCAGATCTTGCAAACCTAGAAAACAATGATGATACTTAGGGTCGCCTAGGGCGATACCTAGCAATGCTAAGGAGAACATGCTGTTGCAATGACAGGGATCAAACCTAGGTAGCCCATGTATTAAGTCCCTGACTCCTATATAACTACCAAACCAATGGGAAAAAGACACCAGTAAATAAAAGCATAATTTATTGAGTTTATTAAGTAAGTTTATATTTGGGCCACACCTGGCTGTGCTCAGGGCCTACTCCTGGCTTTGTGCTCAGGGATCACTCTTGGTCGGCTCTGGGGAACATATTGGGCACTGGGAATAAAAACCTAGTCAGCTGCATGCAATGCAAGCACCTTATGCATGTACCATTCTTCCAGACCATCAATGAGAAGTTGGTGAATTGAGAATTTTATTTTATATTATTTTTATATATAATATCTTAATTTAAGCATTTTGATTACAAATATGATTGGGATTAGGTTTCAATCATGTACAGAACACCCCCATCACCAGTGCAACATTCCCACCACCAATGTTCCAAATCTCCCTCCATTCCACCCCACCCCCACCTGTACTCTAGACAGGCTTTCCAGTTCTCTCATTCATTCATTATGGTAGTTCTCAGTATAGTTATTTCTATAACTGCACTCACCACTCGTTATGGTGAGCTCCATGAAGTGAGCTGGAAGTTCAGCCCTAATCTCTCATTGTCTCAGGATTGTTGCAAAACTGACTTTTATTTTTCTTAAAACACATAGATGAGTGAGACTATTCTGCGTCTCTCTCTCCCTCTGACTTATTTCACTCAGCATGATAGATTCCGTGTACATCCATGTATAGGAAATTTTCATGACTTCATCTCTCCTGACGGCTGCATAATATTCCATTGCGTATATGTACCATACTCTCTTTAGCCATTCGTCTGTTGAAGGGCATCTTGGTTGTTTCCAGAGCCTGGCTATTGTGAATAGTGCTGCAATAAATATAGGTGTGAGGAAGGGATTTGGATATTGTGTTTTTGTTTTCCTAGGGTATATCCCTAGGAGTGGAATAGCTGGGTCAAATGGAAGGTTAATATCCAGATTTTGGAGGAATCTCCATATCGCTTTCCATAGAGGTTGAACTAGGCAGCATTCCCACCAGCAGTGGATAAGAGTTCCTTTCTCTCCACATCCCCACCACCACTGATTGTTCTCATTCTTTGTGATGTGCGCCAATCTCTGTGGTGTGAGATGGTATCTCATCGTTGTCTTGATTTGCATCTCCCTGATGATTAGTGACAAGGAGCATTTTTTTCATGTGCCTTTTGGCCATTTGTATTTCTTTTTTAACAAAGCGTCTATTCATTTATTCTCCCCATTTTTTGATGGGATTAGATTTTTTTTCTTGTAAAATTCTGTCAGTGCCCTGTATATTTTGGATATTAGCCCCTTATCTGATGGGTATTGGGTGAATAGTTTCTCTCACTCAGTGGGTGACTCTTGTATTCTGGGCACTATTTCTTTTAAGGTGCAGAAGCTTCTCAGTTTAATATATTCCCATCTGGTGATCTCTGCTTTTACTTGTTTGGAAAGTGCAGTTTCCTCCTTGAAGATACCTTTAGTCTCAATGTCATGGAGTGTTTTTATCAACGTGTTGTCCTATATACCTTATGGTATTAGGTCTGATATCAAGGTCTTTAATCCATTTGGATTTTACCTTCATACTTGATGTTAACTGGGGTCTATGTTTGCTTTTTTGCAAGTGGCTAACTAGTTCTGCCAGCACCACTTGTTGAAGAGGTTTTCCCTGCTCCACTTAGGATTTGTTGCTCATTTGTCAAAAATTAGGTAATTGTATGTCTGGGGGACAATGTCTGAGAACTCAAGCCTATTCCACTGATCTGAGGGTCTGTTTTTATTCCAATGCCATGCTGTTTTGATAACTTTTGCTTTGTAGTAAAGTTTAGAGTTGGGGAAAGTAATGCCTCCTATTTACCTTTTCCCTAGGAGTGCTTTAGCTATTCGAGGGTGTTTATTGTTCCAAATAAACTTCATAAGTGTTTGATCCACTTCTTTGAAGAATGTCTTTAGAGGAAAGACACTCTTGAAGAGTGTCCTTAGAGGAATCACATTAGATCTGTATAATGCTTTGGGGATTATTGTCATTTTAGTGATGTTATACCTGCCAATACATGAGCAGGGTATGTGTTTCTATTTCTGTATGTCCTCTCTTATTCCTTGGAGCAGGGATTTATAGTTTTTTTTGTATAGGTCTTTCATGTCTTTGGTCAAGTTGACTCCAAGATATTTGAGTTTGTGTGGCACTATTGTGAATGGGATTGCCTTCTTGACCTCCATCTCTTCCCTATCATTATTGGTGTATAAGAATGCTATTGATTTCTGTAGGTTGATTTTGTAGCCTGCCACTTTGCTATATGAATCTATTGTTTCTAGAAGCTTTTGGTAGAGTCTTTAGGGTTTTCTAAGTAGTGTATCATGTCTGCAAACAATGAGAGCTTGACTTCTTCCTTTCCTATCTGGATTCCCTTGATATCTTTTTTTTGCCTGATCGCTATAGCAAGAACTTCCAGTACTATGTTGAAGAGGAGTGGTGAGGACAGCCTTGTCTTGTACCAGAATTTAGAGGAAAGGCTTTTAGTTTTTCTCCATTGAGGATAATATTTGCCATTGGTTTGTGGTAGATGGCTTCAACTAGATTGAGAAAGGTTCCTTCCATTCCCATCTTGCTGAGAGTTTTGATCAAGAATGGGTGTTGGACCTTATCAAATGCTTTCTCTGCATCTATTGATATGATCACGTGATTTTTATTTTTTTGTTGTTGTTGATGTTGTGTATGATGTTGATAGATTTATGAATGTTAAACCAGCCTTGCATTCCTGGGATGAAACCTACTTGGTCGTAGTGTATGACCTTCTTGATGATGCATTGGATCCTATTTGCCAGGATTATGTTGAAGATATTTGCATCTGCATTCATCAGGAATATTGGTCTGTAATTTTCTTTTTTGGGCAGCATCTCTGTCTAGCTTTGATATTACAGTGATGTTGGCTTCATAAAAGCTGTTTCAGAGTGTACCCATTTTTTAAATTTTATGGAAGTGCCTGGCTAGGATTAGTAGTAGCTCCTCTTGAAAGGTTTGAAAAAAATTATTTAATAAATCTATCTGGACCTGGGATTTTCTTTATAGGCAGCTGTTTGATTACAGTTTCAATTTCCCCCGTAGTGATGGGGTTCTTTAGATATGCTACATCCTCTTTACTTAACTGTGGAAGGTTATAAGTGTCCAGGAATTTTTCCATTTCTTCTAGGTTCTCATGTTTAGTAGCATAAAGTTTCTCAAAGTAGTCTCTGATTAACCTTTGGACATCTGCAATATCTGTCGTGATCTCCCCCTTTTCATTTCTAATACAGTTTATCAGGTTTCTCTCTCTTTCTTTCTTTGTTAATTTTGCCAATGGTCTATCAATCTTGTTTAATTTTTCAAAGAACCAACTTCTGCTTTTGTTGATCTTTTGGATTGTTTTTTGGGTTTCCACTTTATTGATTTCTGCTTTCAGCTTTGTTATTTCCTTCTGTCTCCCTATTTGGTTCCTTTTGTTGGTCATTTTCTAATTTTGTGAGCTGTGTCATTAAGTTATTCAGGTATGCCCCTTCTTCCTTCCTGATGTGTGCTTGCAAAGCTATAAATTTTCCTCTCAGGACCGTTTTTGCTGTGTCCATAGATTCTGGCAGTTTGTGTCTTCATAATCATTTGCTTTCAGGAACGTTTTGATTTCCTATTTGATTTTATCTTGGACCCACTGCTTGTTCAGTAGCAGGCTGTTTAATTTCCAATTGTTAAAGTTTTTCTTCTGTGTGGCTTTAATTCACATCTAATTTGAGAGCCTTGTGGTCAGCAAAGTTATCCTGCAAGATTTCTATCCTCTTGATTTTATGAAGGTATGTTTTATGTATCAGCATGTAGTCTATCCTGGAGATGACCCATGTACATTGGAAAAGAATGTGTATCCAGGTTTTTTTGGGTGGAGTTTCCTATATATGTTTACTACTACTTTTTCTTCCATTTCTCTTTTCAGGGCTAGTATGTTTTTGTTGTGTTTCAGTCTGGTTGACCTATCAAGTGTTGCCAGTGCCGTGTTGAAGTCTCCCACAATTATTGTGTTATAATTGATGTCTTAGAGATTTTTCAATAGTTGTAATAAATAATTTGCTGGTTTCTCATTGGGTGCATATATGTTTAATAATCTGGTTTTTTCCTGTTGCACATATACCTTGATTAGTACAAAATGTCCATCTTTGTCCCTTATCAATTTTTTCTCATACACATAACAAAAACTGATATTTAAAGAATCCAGATTTGTTTTTTTTATATTTTATTTAAATACTTGATTATATACATGATTGTGTTTGGGTTTCAGTCATGTAAAGAACACCACCCATAACCAGTGCAGCGTTCCCATCACCAATGTTCCAAATCTCCCTCATCCCCACCCGACCCCTGCCTGTACTCTAGACAGTCTTTATATTTCCCTCATACATTCTCATTATTAGGACAGTTCAAAATGTAGTTATTTCTCTAACTAAAATCATCACTGTCTGTGGTGAGATTCCTGAGGTGAGCTGGAACTTCCAGCTCTTTTCTCTTTTGTGTCTGAAAATTATTATTGCAAGAATGTCTTTCATTTTCTTAAACCCATAGATGAGTGAGACCATTCTGCGTTTTTCTCTCTCTCTCTGACTTATTTCACTCAGCATGATAGATTCCGTGTACATCCATGTATAGGAAAATTTCATGACTTCATTTCTCCTGACAGCTGCATAATATTCCATTGTGTATATGTACCACAGTTTCTTTAGCCATTCATCTGTTGAAGGGCATCTTGGTTGTTTTCAGAGTCTTGCTATGGTAAATAGTGCTGCAATGAATATAGGTGTAAGGAAGGGGTTTTTGTATTGTATTTTTGTGTTCCTAGGGTATATTCCTAGGAGTGGTATAGCTGGATCGTATGGAAGCTTGATTTCCAGTTTTTTGGGGGAATCTCCATATCGTTTTCCATAAAGTTTGAACTAGACGGCATTCCCACCAGCAGTGGATAAGAGTTCCTTTCTCTCCACATTCCAGTCAACCTCATAGTTGTTTTGATTTACATCTCCCTGATGATTAGTGATGTGGAGCATATTTTTATGTGTCTTTTGGCCATTTGTATTTCTTCTTTGTCAAAGTGTCTGTCCATTTCTTCTCCCCATTTTTTGATGAGATTAGATGTATTTTTTTTTGTAAATTTCTGTCAATGCCTTGTATATTTTGGAAATTAGCCCCTTATCTGATGGGTATTGGGTGAGTAGTTTCTCCCACTTGGAGGTAGACTCTTGTATCCTGGGTGCTATTTACTTTGAGGTGCAGAAGCTTCTCAGCTTATTATATTCCCATTTGTTAATCTCTGCTTTCACTTGCTTGGAGAGTGCAGTTTCCTCCTTAAATATGCCTGAAATCTCAATGTCCTGGAGTGTTTTGCCTATGTGTTGTTCTATAAATCTTATGGTTTTGGGTCTGATATCGAGGTCTTTAATCCATCTGGATTTTACCTTCATACATGATGTTAGCTGGGGGTCTAAGTTTAATTTTTTGCAAGTGGCTAGCCAGTTGTGCCAACACCACTTGTTGAAGAGGCTTTCTTTGCTCCATTTCGGATTTCTTGCTCCTTTATCAAAAATTAGGTGATTGTATGTCTGGGGAACATTTTCTGAGTATTCAAGCCTATTCCACTGATCTGAGGTCCTGTCCTTATTCCAATACCATGCTGTTTTGATAACTATTGCTTTGTAGTACAGTTTAAAGTTGGGGAAAGTAATTCCTTTCATATTCTTTTTCCCAATGATTGCTTTAGATATTCTAGGGTGTTTATTGTTCCAAACGAATTTCAAAAGTGCCTCATCCACTTCTTTGAAGAATGTCATGGGTATCGTTAGAGGGATCACATTAAATCTGTATAATGCCTTGGGGAGTATTGCCATTTTGATGATGTTAATCCTGCCAATCCATGCAGGGTACGCATTTCCATTTCTGCGTGTCCTCTCTTATTTCTTGGAGCTGAGTTTTATAGTTTTCTTTGTGTAGGTCCTTCACATTTTTAGTCAAGTTGATTCTAAGATATTTGAGTTTGTGTGGCACTATTGTGAATGGGGTTGTTTTCTTAATGTCCATTTCTTCCTTATTACTATTGTTGTATAGAAAGGCCATTAATTTTTGTGTGTTAATTTTGTAGCCTGCCACCTTGCTATATGAGTCTAGAAGCTTTTTGTTAGAGTCTTAAGGGTTTTCTAAGTAGAGTATCATGTCATCTGCAAACAGTGGAAGCTTGACTGCTTCCTTTTCTATCTGGATTTCCTTGATATCTTTTTCTTGCCTAATTGCTATAGCGAGTACTTCCAGTGCTGTATTGAATAGGAGTGGTGAGAGAGGACAGCCTTGTCTTGTGCCAGAATTTAGAGGAAAGGCTTTTAGTTTTTCTCCATTGAGGATAATATTTGCCACTGACTTGTGGTAGATGGCCTTAACTATATTGAAGAAAGTTACTTCCATTCCCATCTTGCTGAGAGTTTTGATCAAGAATGGGTGTTGGACCTTATAAAATGTTTTCTCTGCATCTATTGATATGATCATGTGGTTTTTATTTTTCTTGTTGTTGATGTTGTGTTTTATGTTGATAGATTTACGGATGTTAAACCATCCTTGCATTCCTGGGATGAAACATACTTGATCATAGTGGATGATATTAATATTGCCACCCCAGTTTTTTTTTAAAACAACTGGGTGTTGTTTGCTTGGATGATTTTCCTCCAGCCTTTGATTTTGAATCTATGTTTGTTCTGAATATTCAGATGTGTTTCTTGTAGGCAGCAGAAGGTTGGATTCATTTTTGACCCATTTTGCCATTCTGTGTCTTTTAATTGGTGGATTTTGTCCATTGACATTGAGGGAGATGATTGTCATAGGATTTAATGTCATCATTGTAGATAAGTTTGCTTTTCGTTGGTCTCTCTTGCCTTAAAGTAGACCTTTCAGTTTTTCCTTTAAGGATGGTTTTTCATCTGTGAAGTTTCTGAGCTGTTGTTTATCCATGAAGCTATGTATTTTTCCTTCAAACCTGAATGTGAGTCAGTATTTTTGGCGAGGCATTCATTTCATTCAGTCTTGTCACAATATACCACCACTGTTTTCTGGACTTGAGAGTTTCTTATGACATGTCTTCTGTAAATCTTAGGGATGCTCCTTTGAATGTAATTTGCCTTTTTGATCTTGCTGCTTTCAGTATTGTATCTCTACCTGTGGGATTTGTCATTGTAATGAGAATGTGTCTTGGGGTGTTTTTCTTTGGGTTTCTTTTAGCTGGTACCCTTGGGTATGCAGGATTTTATTGCATGTAGTCTTTAACTCTGGAAGTATCTCTTAGATGATGTCTTTGACAGTTGAGTTTTCCTAGGGATCTCCTACCTGGGCCTCTGGAACTCCAATAATTCTTATGTTGTTTCTGTTGAGTTTATAAAAAATTTCTATTTTCTTTTCTTTTTTTATTTTTTTTTTATTTTTGGGTCACACCCGGCAGTGCTCAGGGGTTACTCCTGGCTGTCTGCTCTGAAATAGCTCCTGGCAGGCATGGGGGACCATATGGGACACCAGGATTTGAACCAACCACCTTTTGGTCATGGATCGGCTGCTTGCAAGGCAAATGCTGCTGTGCTATCTCTCTGGGCCCAAATATATTTATTTTCATCTGTTCGCATGCCTTGAGTACTTTTTCCATTGCCTGATTGTTTGCCTTAAGGATCTTTTCCAATTTCTTCTGTTGTGTTGAGTTTTTTGCATCTAATTTTCAAGCACATTGATTTTGTCCTCATTTGCTGTTACCCTGCTGGTGAGGCCATCCACTGAGTTTTCCAGTTCAGCTACCATGTTTTTCAGATCTGTTATTTCATTTTGGAGTTTTCTGATTTCTCTCTTTGTATTCTGTTCAGATCGATCTTTGCTTTTTTTGAGTTCTACGACCATCTTCCATATTTCTATTCTAAACTCCTTATCTGAGAGGTTAATTAGATTGTTGGAATTTTTTGGGTTGTCCAAGCTATCATCTTCATTCTCTGTTTATGGCGTTTGCCTCTGAGGTTTCCTCATTGTTACGCTTCTAGTGTGATTTTTTTCTGACTGTTGTGGTGGGGTTCATTGGTTATTAAACAGCACAATAGAGGTTCATATTGGAACACACACACATGCAGCAAGTTAGCCAGCACTTTTGTCATTGTATATTTTGAAATATATTTATTTCACAATGAAACAATACTTTGGTATTCCACTCAGATTGATTTTTTAATATTCATTAATCAGCATTCAGGACAAATCTTGAGAGATCTTTCTCTCTGTGTGTTGATTAGACTAAAAAATACCATTCTCACCCTATTTTTTTTTAAACAATAAGGGTAATCAAGTGGTTTAGGGAGAAGATTGCTAGGTAGCAGCAATTTGGAGGGAATAAAAATTACATCACATTTCTGGGGATTTTTTACTATTCTGGTCTTAAAATCTCATACCACCTCAGATATTTCTATTCCTCAGTTATTGCAAATATATGCCTGTAGTTAGAAACAATCAGTGCCCAAAGGACAGGTTTTTGTCTCTCTTATCTGTCCATATAACTCATCAACCCCAAGATGAGTTCTGTTGACCTCTCCAGACATTTGTTCCCATGGAAAATCAACAGGGAACTAGGAGGAGAGTCCAAAATTATGTGTCTTTTAGGAATAGATTCCATTAAGCCAGAATATGTGGCTATAGGTTCCTTTACATGGTAATTTTAAAGTAATGAACCCCAGCCTTTACAGGATCTGATTAATACTTTTAAATAGTAATAGGAGTACACTTTCTGAAAAAGGGTTATTCTCTGTCTATGTTTATCAGTAAGTAGATATTAAGATCACACACAGGAGATGAAACCCTGTCATCTAGCTGTCATATGAAAGTTGACAGGAACTTAAAACTTTAGCTTGACAGAATATGAGCAGAGACATTGACAAAATTCCTACAGTTTAATAGTTTTCTGCCTCATTTATTCAACTTCCTGATATACTTTCCTATTGTTAGTTATGTTTCCAGATCCAGATAGTGTCAGCTATTGAAGAGTGCAGACTGGTTGTTATATATGAAAAACATTGTAAGGGCAAGAGAGTAACTTGAATGCTTTGAAGAGTTATTATTTCACAAGTCTATAATGAGATTACATATGTGTATATATATATTTGTACTAACATGATTTTTATGGATGCACATAACTCCCAAGTATTCTCTCTTCATATGTGTACATTATTATATACACATATTATACCAAGCTTATAGTATTTGAAATATATATTATTATAACATGTAGCTACCTTTAAAGCAATGAAAACCAATATTTTAATTATGACAATATAAACCAAAGTTATTACCATTGGCCTTTTAGATTAAGAACCATTTTCTCTGATATCCCTTTTTTATTTACTTATATTTTATTGGAGGGGCCAGTGTGGTAGCAGGTAGGGCGTTTGCCTTTCACTCAACTGACCTGAGTTCAATCTCCAGCATCCCATATGGTCCTCCAAGACTTCCAGGAGTGATATCTGAGTGCAGAGCCAGGAATAACTACTGAGTACCACCAGGTGTGGCTCCAAAGTCAAAACAAACAAAAATATTTTTTAAATTGAAACCATGCGATTTACAAAGCTCTTCAAATTGGTTTCAGACATGCAATGTTTATGTACCGATACCATCACCATTGTCAACCTCCCTCCATCATCCCTTGCCACCACCTCCTGTCCCCCAGCTTATCAATATAAAAGGGTCATTTTTTTAAATTTTGATTGCTAAAGTTGGGGTCTCATGATTTAATTGCGATTTATTCTGGGTTGGTTAAATAGTTCTATCCTTTCTTTCTTTTTTTTTTTTTTTTGGTTTTTGGGTCACACCCGGCAATGCTCAGGGGTTATTCCTGGCTCCAGGCTCAGAAATTGCTCCTGGCAGGCACAGGAGACCATATGGGGCGCCGGGATTCGAACCGATGACCTCCTGCATGAAAGGCAAACGCCTTACCTCCATGCTATCTCTCCGGCCCCAGTTCTATCCTTTCTTAACACCACCAATCTACCTGAGATCTCTTGGTTCCTGTACTCCATCCAGTCAATTTATTTCCTTCTCCTAGAATACTCAGGGCCAAAAGTGTCTTTGACAACCCCCAGTTAAACCATTGCATTTCTTCATGCAGTTATTCTAAATGCCACATAAAAGTGATAACATTCTGTATTTATCCTTCTTTTGGCTTACTTCATTTTACATAATATTTTACATTTCCATTTTTTTCATATTTAGTGATGTCCTTTTTCTTCTCAAGAGATTATGGACCCGCTCTGAGATTATTCCAGAATTCTCAACAGGCAGGGCAGGGGAATCGAACTCAGGTCAGTGACATGCGAGGCAAAGACTTTGCCTTTCCGCCACGCTATGCTCTATGCCCTTTTTCTTTTATACATAGTATTTGACTAACAGTTTGGAGGATTCATTTTTTTCTTTATGTTTGATAATTCCTTTATAGTCTATTGCTAAAGTGAAATTATTGAGTAAAATTGCAAGGATAATTCTTGTTTTATTTATTTATTTATTTTTTTTTTTGTTTGTTCGTGTTTTTTTGGGCCACTCCCAGTGACACTCAGGGGTTACTCCTGGCTATGCTCTCAGAAATCGCTCCTGGCTTGGGGGACCTTATGGAATGCCAGGGGATTGAACCGAGGTTCATCCTAGGTCAGCACATGCAAGGCAAACAAACGCCCTCTGCTTGCGCTACCACTCCAGCACAGATTTTTTTTTTTTGTTTGGTTTTTGGATCACTCCGGGTAGCGCTCAGAGGTTACTCCTGGCTCTATGCTCAGAAATCGCTCCTGGCAGGCTCGGGGGACCATATGGAATGCTGGGATTTGAACCACCAACCTTCTGCATGAAAGGAAAAAGCCTTACCTCCATGCTATCTCTCCGGCCCCGAAGATAATTCTAATGACTCAAAATATATTTATCCAAGTTGACCAGCAAAAGTATTGTAGACTATGCTTGTCCTAAGTACATGATTGCTTTTCTCTCTACAGCCTTGCTAAACTTATTTTCAATATTAATTCTTACTAATCCAGTAGAGGAAATATAATCTATCAGGTATGTTTAATTTTAATTTTTTGGTTAGCAACAAAATGATCTTAATATTTTATCTTGAGTGGGAGTTTGTAGGTCAAAAATAGAATTTACTTCTTTTGAGAATAAAAAAGATAAAAGATGTTTATGTTAGTATACAGAATGTATTTGGAAGCAATTTTAAATCAAATGAATTGATGAAAATGTTAGTTTAGCTCTCCAGGGTGTTTAGAGAATCCTTTTTATTTCTCTCCAACTATTCATGTTGTGCATTATTATATAAAGACACAGTAGAAGAGAGACTCTTTTGGGGGAAAAATTCTGAAGTCAAGTTAAAAGGTGTTTCTCATGATACATGTCAATTTAATTTCATGTGGTTCTATTTATTTTTTCTAACTTTATTTAAACACTGTGATGTACATTCAGTGTTCTAACACCAATCTCATCACCAGTATAATACTCTCTCCACCATTGTCCCAGTTTCCCACCAATCCCCCCAGCCTGCAGGAACAAAATAATTTATTTTATACTGCTCAATAAAACAAAATGGAAAATGAAATTATAAAAAAAAAAGTTCAGTAAGAGAAAATTTGTGAAAATTGTTATATCTCACAGTGGTGTTATTAAAGTCATTGAGGATTTACTAAGCTGTTTGTTTCTAGTTGAGCCATCTGTGTTATTGTTTTCACTTATGAGCTAGTGGGCTTCTGTGCTACTCTCTTATCTAATTTGTTGCCCTCCTACAGGGCTGTCAATATTGTGGAATTTGAAGCTGTCCTGTGCTCCAGGAGCTGTAGAACTAGGGTTATTTTGTTTTGACATGTCTTGAGATTAATTGTGAAGTGGGGCCTTTTGTATGCTGGAGCCTGTGGGGTATGGGTATGGGTGTGACTTCTAAGGCTTCAGACTGCCTGCCTCCACTCTGAGAGGTCCCAAAAGTTTTCATCCTGAACAGGTGTACCCAGGAATTTCATCAGCTTGCAATCTCTTCCAGAATTAGTCATAAAGCAGTGTATCTGGGCTGTTTATGGACCAGAGAATGTGGGGGTGAGGGTGTGGTTGCTTGAGGAGCTTCAGCAGAACTGGAAATCATGCCACCTCCTCTCTGCCCTCCAGAAGACACCAGAGTTTTCAGATTGAAGATCTATGTACTTGGGAGTTTTATTGACTTGGTGTCTAGCTCATTTGGTTTTATTTTTGCTAGCATTTTACATACAGTATTCCTAGGAACCACCATTTGTACATAAGAAGTCATTTTGTTCTAGTATATATGTTCAGATGTGGTTTGCTAGTAAGCCTTGTTGCATAAATTTGTTGTAAATTTTAATGACAGACATAGGTGATCCCTGGGTCCATCTGGGAGGAGCACAGATTGCTGAGCTATCCAGAGTCTGACTGAAGGTAGGTGTGGATCAATCCACCGCTCTTCAACCCCTACCTGCTTTGGCTACAGCAGACTGTTTTTGAGGGCCACACCTGAAGCTTCTTTGTGATCCTTGTGTCCAACCAAAAAGAATACAGGGGAAAAATAAAAAGCATTTTTTATATAGTACGAACCCCATTGCAATATACATAATTACAGTTAAAGGGTGACAATGAGGAGACAACGAAGGAAACCTGCATGCATGGAGTATGAGGATGGCAGCTCTGATGAGCCAAAAAGTGCCAACTACCTGGTTGACCTCTCAGAAAGGGAGGTTAGAGTGGAGATATGGAAGATGTTCATGGAACTCAAGGGGAGCATAGATATCTGAATAGACCACAAATATGGAAATTAGAAAACTCCAAATTGGGGGCTGGAGAGATAGCATGGAGGTAAGGCATTTGCCTTTCATGCAGGAGGTCATAGGTTTGAATCCTGGCGCCCCATATGGTCCCCCCTGCCTGCCAGGAGCTATTTCTGAGCAGAGAGCCAGAAGTAACCCCTGAGCACCGCTGGGTGTGACCCAGAAAACCAAAAAAAAAAAAAAAAAAGAAAACTCCAAATTGAAATAATGGGACTGAAAAATGCAGTAGAGTTAATGCAAAACTCTATGGAAAGCCTCTCTAGTAGAGTAACAGCAGCTGAAGACAGAATTAGTCAGCTAGAAGATGAGAGGCATAATAACTTTATACAACAAAAGAAATTTGAAAAGAATCTCAAAGCAAATGAACTAACAATGGAAAAAATACTGAAAGAGTTTGAACAGATGAAAATAGAAATGTTCGATAAATTCAACAGAAACAACATAAGAATCATTGGAGTCCCATAAACACAGGAGGAGAATCCCCAGAAAGAATCAACAATAAAAGACATCATTTCAAAGAATTTCCCAGAGATAATGACTGTATGCAATCAAATCCTGCATGCCCGAAGACTACCAGCTAAAAGAGATTCAAAGAAAAGCACCCTAAGACACATCCTAGTCACAATGACAAATCCCACAGATAGGGATAGGATACTGAAAGCAGCAAGATTCAAAAGGGAAATTACATTCAAAGTAACATTCTTAAGATTTACAACAGACATGTTCTAGGTGCTTCAGAATAGTGCTATCATTCTGTGTTTATCTTTTGTCTTCTGACTTACTTTGTTTAACATAATATGTTCTAGGTCCATCCACATTGCTGCAAAGTCTGTGATTGTATAATTTCTGACTGCCATGTAGTATTCCATTGTGTATAAATACCACATCTTAATGATCCATTCATCTGTTGTTGGACCTCTAGGTTGGTTCCAAGACTTGGCTATTATACTGAGTGCTGCTATAAATAGTGGGGTGCACACGTATTTTGGAATAAATGTTTTTCCAACTTGGGGATATATACCTAGAAGAGCAATTGGTGGGTCAAATGGCAGCTCAATTCTGAGTTCTTTGAGCACTCTCCAGAGTCCCAGGGGTCCTCAAACTTTTTAAACAGGGGGCCAGTTCACTGTTCCTCAGACCATTGGAGGGTTGACTATAGTAAAAAAAAACTTATGAACGAATTCTTATGCACACTGCATATATCTTATTTTTCAATGAAGAAAAAAAACAGATACAAATACACTATGTGGCCCACGGGCCATAGTTTGAGGACCACTGCTCCAGACTGTTCTCCATAGGGGTTGGAGTAAGGGGCATTCCCACCAGCAGTGGATGAGAGTGCTTTTCATACTGCATCCCCGCCAACAGAGGTTGTTCCCATTATTTTTGATGTGAGCCATCCTCACTGGTGTAAGGTGGTATCTCATTGTTGTCTTGATTTGGATCTCCCTGATGATGAGTAAAGGTGAGCATGTTTTCATGTGTTTGTTGGCCATCCTTCTGTCTTCCTCAGAGAAGTGTCTATTCTGCCATGTTTTTTAACTCAAGACCATGGCTTTTTTGTGGTGCCTACCGTTATCACTGGAGTGCTCACTGGATATTTGACGCTTCTTTTTGTACTGTTGGGGTGTTTTACCTTCTTTTTCTCCTTCATCTCTCAAACCGACGATGAGAGCCTCTAGAAGGATTCTGCCCATTTTGATGTAATAGACTTTTACCCCAGTTTATTACTTTTCTCTTCTTCAAATAAAACCACATAACTTGAACTATCTAGTCCTGCCTCCCAGTTAGAGGGGGAAATAAGGGAGGCACCAAGACCAAGACTTCTAAGTAGTAAGCTAGGTACAGAGGGACCACATATTCTCATAGCCCCGGGGTGAGGGAGGAGGATATGGGAGGTAGGATGAACACAAAGGTGTAGCCTAGACAAATAGGTGATGGAAACCCACCTGATTTTATGTAAATATGTACTTATAATATTATTGTCAACAATATGTAAGCCACAAAGATCAAAATAAAAATTATATTAAAAAAAAGACTTACAACAAACATGTCACAAGAAACTCTCAAGGCCAGAAACAGTGGTGAGATATTGTGACAAGACTGAATGAAATGGAGGCTTCCCCTAGAATAATGTACCCAGCTCTACTCACATTCAGGTTTGAAGGAAGGATCCATAGCTTCACGGATAAACAACAGCTCAGAAATTTTACAGGTATAAAACCAGCCTTAAACGAGAAACTGAAAGGCCTACTTTAAGACAAGATAGACCAACAGACACAACAATCTTATAAATAAATATGGCATTAACTCACATGACAATCATCTCTCTCAATGTCAATGGATTAAATGGACCAATTAAGAGGCACAGAGTGGCAAAATGGATCAAAAAGATGAACCCAACTTTCTGCTGCCTACAAGAAACACAAGAATAGTCAGAACAAACATAGACTCAAAATCAAAGGCTGGAGGAAAATCATCCAAGCAAACAACACCCTTAAAAAAGCTGGGGTGCCAATATTAATATCTGACGATGCAAACTTTAGACTCAGAAGTGATAAAGATGGACATTATGTACTAATCAAGGGATATACAGCAGGAAGAAATCGCAATATTAAATATATATGCACCTAGTAAGAGACCAGAAAGATATCTAATACAACTATTGAAAGAGGACATCAGTAATAACACAATAATTGTAGGAGACCTCAACACGGCCCTTTTAACACCTGATAGGTCAACCAGACTGAAACCCAAAAAAATATATTAGACCTGAGAAGAGAAATGGAAGAAAGAGGCGTAGTATATATATATATATATATATATATATATATATATATATATATATATATAGGACACTCCATCCTCAGAAACCTGGATACACATTCTTCTCCAGTGCACATGGCTCATTCTCCAGGATAGACCACATGCTGGTGCATAAAACATATCTCCATAAAATTAAGAGGATAGAAATTTTTCAGGCTATCTTTGCTGATCATAAAGCTCTGAAATTAGATGTGAATTACAAAGACACATAGAAGAAAAAATTTAACAACTGGAAACTAAATAGGCTGCTACTGAACAACCAGTGGGTTCATGATGAAATGAAAGAGGAAATTAAAACTTTCCTGGAAACAAATGACAATGAAGACACAAATTATCAGAATCAATGGGACACAGCAAAAGTAGTACTGAGAGAAAAATTTATAGCTTTGCAAGCACACATTAGGAAGAAAGAAGGGGCATACCTGAATAGCCCAATGACACAGCTCATAAAATTAGAAAATGATCAACAAAAGAAACCAAAAATAGAGAGACAGAAGAAAATAACAAGGCTTATAGCAGAAATCAATGAAGTGGAAACCCAAAAAAAATCCGAAAATCAATGAAAGCTTTCTAAAGAAATAAACAAGATCAATAGACCATTGGCAAAACTCACAAAGAAAGAGGAGAGAGAAACTTGGTAACCCATATTAGAAATGAAAAAGGGGAGATCACTACAGATATTGCAGAGATTCAAAGAGTAATCAGAGATTATTTAGAGAAACTTTATGCCGCGAAATATGAGAACCTAAAAGAAATGGATCAAGTTTTGAACTCTTATAATCTTCCATGTTTGAACAAGGAGGATGTAGCATATCTGAATGACACAGATGTGTTCATGATAATATATAATATATAATGCTTATATATTTTATCTTAACCTTACAATAAAAAGAAAACATATAAAATTTGAACAACAGTGTACAAGAGAAAAAAGTTTTATGCAATCTGTAAGGAAGGTTGAACTTCATTCAACTCATGAATCATTCAATAAAACACTAAAAACTATACCAGGTAACTTCCCTTTCAATTATTTGTTGGTATTTTTGATCTGGTAATTATATCATTATAATAGTAATCATTTGAATGAAGAACATTGCAATTTTTGAACTCTATAAAAATGCTATAAAATATTGTCTTCAATTCCAAACTCTGAAAAATGAGGGCAATATATTGGACAATATTTATAGTCATGTTAAAATTCAATATTTAAGGAAGCTTGTTAATTTTTGAAGAGCTTTATCACTCGATAAAGCTTTACTAATAAAGCTTTATCGAGTGATAAAGCTCGACAAAAAATTCAGTATTTAACTACAATTGGCTTTAATGTAGGAAGAGATCATGTTCGATAATTAATTTTTATATAAGTATTCAGATTAACTAAAATTAGAATCTGCCACTTAGTATTTCCAAATTATAAGAGCATTTGGCAGGGGATATATTTTTTTACTGTTTGTAATTTTTAATTTAAAAGAAAAAAAAACTAGGGATGTGGTTTATTGGTACAGCAATTTCTTCCTGTGGCAATTGATTTGATCACTAGCACTGCAAGGAGTCGGGGAAGAGTTGAGAACATGGCTCAAATTTGCATATTGGTTCTTTATATAATTTTAAGTAATTCAATGTACATATATAATTCAATGTATCATGTATATGAGATTTTAGTTGTGTTGAAAATTAATAAATTTTTATGTGCTTATATTATTTTTCTTTGCCAGTAAGCAGAATAGGGTCTTATAGCTAGTCGTTTTCTTTGCTGAGAATGTTTTATTGCCCCTTTTCTGATTTCTGGTGGGAAATCTTTCCTCCAGTGATCATAGTGGAGATTCTTTAGTCTTGCTACCTTTGCCTAAGACTACAGTCCCCATATGGTCCCCCAAGCCAGGAGCGATTTCTAAGAGCATAGCCAGGAGTAACCCCTGAGCGTCAAACAAGTGTGGCCCAAAAACCAAAAATAAATAAATAAATAAATAAAATTTAAAATGAGAAGACAGGCATCAGGGATAAAGAGATCTTTTATGATGTTGATTGTATCCTTGACTCTTGCAAAGAATCTGTAGCTTGCTTTAAAAAATTTACATTTGCAATTGAAAGAACTTTTTGTTTTTGTTTTTGTTTTTGAGCCACACCCGGCGGTGCTCAGGGGTTACTCCTGGCTGTATGCTCAGAAATAGCTCCTGGCAGGCACGAGGTACCATATGGGACACCGGGATTCAAACCAACCACCTTTGGTCCTGGATTGGCTGCTTGCATCTCTCCGGGCCCTGAAAGAACTTTTTTTTTTTTTTTTTGGTTTTTGGGTCACACCCGGCCGATGCTCAGGAGTTAATCCTGGCTGTCTGCTCAGAAACAGCTCCTGGTAGGCACAGGGGACCATATGGGACACTGGGATTCGAACCAACCACCTTTGGTCCTGGATCGGCTGCTTACAAGGCAAACGCCGCTGTGCTATCTCTTCGGGCTCAAAAGAACGTTTAATACAGGCAGGAGAAGAAAATATTAGAGCTAATATAATAATAACATAATAAATAATTTTAAAAGGTCTTTTTCAGGTATGCCTACATTCTATCAACTAATTAGTGAAGTCATTTTAATAGTTTTTCAAATGAAGGGTTCTGGACAAGAAATTTTTAACTAGAAGAATACTTATTAACTATATACTTCTCAGATTAAATTTACCAACCCAAATGCAAGACTATTACTATGTGGTTGTGATGTTTAAAAATTACATGAAAATGTATTAAATTTTTGTTCCAGATTTTGATCTATATACAGTAGAGTAAAAGTGGTCATATGTTAATGCAATATAAGCTCAGAAGGAAGTCTTCAAATTAGTAAATAGTTTGAGGACTAAATCATATGGTTAAATATTTTTTAATGGTTAAATATTATTAAGTTGCTTGCTCAAAAAATCTTTCTGGGCACCATCACCATCTAGATGGTATTCCTAGTTTTGGTAGTGAGGAATAGACCTGTCTGTGAATTCTTGAAAATTATATTGAGGATACATTATGTTCATTATCTATAAGCCTAGTTTCTAAATTTCCCAAACTACTACATTTTTTCTTTTTCTTGAATTGAGTAGAGAACTCCAAGGACCACTGGGAAAGATAGAAAGAACTTGCATCCCTAAATGACTATGTGAAGTAGAGCCCATTCCCATTAGTACTACCTGAGAGTGACATAGAAAAAAAAAAAAAAGCTTTCATTGATTTAAGCCCTTGAGATTTTGAGGTTAATATTAAGTTAGGGCCGGCTATTCAAAATCACAGGAATCAATGATTATTAAACTATATAGCTAACATTTATAGCATTTTGTTTTGTTTCCAGGTATTTACTTCGTTTGTTTGTTTGTTTTTTTTGGGCCAAACCCAGTGATTCTCAGGGGTTACTCTAGGCTATGCGCTCAGAAATTGTTACTGGCTTGGGGGACCATAGGGATGCCAGGGATCGCGAACTGAGGTCTGCCCTGGATCAGCCTCATGCAAGGCAAACACCCTATTGATACACTATCGCTCCTGCCCCAGGTATTTACTATTAATAGTTATTATATTTAAATAAATATAATTATGCTTACTCAATAACAGAATTGCAAACTTTATTGAACTCAATGGTTTAGTTTAAGTAAAAGGTGTTTTATCAAAATATCATTATAGCTTCAGCATTCTGATAAATTTATGTTTAAATAATAAACTAAGCCTGTGAAGATATAAAATCTCTCAAGGGTCTTTCCTGTTTTGCCTAAGTACTACTAATAATTAGTAATGTTAATATTAGTATTAAAATTAAAATTATTTAAATTTAATATTTTGTTTTTTATTTTAATTATTTTTAAAGTTACTTAAAATTGTAATAATGATATGTATAATAATACTTTTTATTATTTCTTGATTACAAACAGTATGTCCAGGTGATGATTCTAACTTCTCTACTTATTCATAATTTAATACTTTAACCACATATTGGATAACTCCTGTGACTGTATCTGAAATTCCAGTCTTTTCTCTGAGTCTTTGTTTTTATTTTTACAATTGCTGCTTGAACTGTTGCTAACTCAGAGCCAGCCTAGATATTGAAATAGTTTTGTCAAATTTATTGGGTCATGAGGTATCAAGATATCAAGGACAATCTTCAAATCAGTAGAGTGAATAAATTATATGGATTTATACAATCACTGAAGACCTGACTAGAAAACAAAGGTTAAACTTCCTGCTAGAAATTCTGTTTCTGAATTTCTCCTGCTCACCTGCCTCAAAACTGAAACATTCCTGACTACTTCAGATGAAACTACAACATGAGCCCTCTCTGAATCTTGAGACTTCTGAACGACCTAGCAGTGAACTGGAGCTATTCACTCACCTTGGTCTGGTCCCCTTTAGCCAAAATACCATGAACATCAACATGAAAAACTACCTCTTTTCTTCCCTTCCTCACTTCTTCTTTTCTTCCTCACTTTCTCCTTTTCTTCCTCACTTCCTCCTTTCCTTTTCACTTCCTCCTTTCTATCCTTCCCACTCTCCTTCCTTCTCTCCTTTTTTTCTCTCCTTTCCTTCCTTCCCTCCTTCTTTCTCTCCTTTCCTTCTCTGCTTCCCTTCCTCCCTTCCCCCCTCTCTCCCTGCCTCTCTCCCTCCCTCCCTTCCTTCCTTCCTTCCTTCCTTCCTTCCTTCCTTCCTTCCTTCCTTCCTTCCTTCCTTCGTTTCTTCCTTCCTTCGTTTCTTCCTTCCTTCGTTTCTTCCTTCCTTCCTTCCTTCCTTCCTTCCTTCCTTCCTTCCTTCCTTCCTTCCTTCCTTCCTTCCTTTGTCTCTCCCTTCCTCCCTCCCTCCCTCCCTTTCTCCCTCCCTCCCTCCCTTTCTCTCCCTCCCTCCCTCCCTCCCTCCCTCCCTCCCTTCCTTCCTTCCTTCCTTCCTTCCTTCCTTCCTTCCTTCCTTCCTTCCTTCCTTCCTTCCTTCCTTCTTCCTTCCATCCTTCCTTCCTTCCTTCCTTCCTTCCTTCCTTCCTTCTCCATTATGACACATACACAGAATTTTATTTCTGGGGAGATCTTTAACATAGATTCTCTTTATTTTTAAATATTCTCTCCTAATTTCTTCCTTTTCTTTCAATAACATGACTGAAAACATACCTGTATACTATTTTGCTTTTTTATACTACACTTGTAATTGAGTATCAGTTCTTTTATTTATTTAATAACTGTTACTTTTTTTTCCCCTGAAACTATAATTTTCAAGACAGCTGGCCAATTGTCAACTGTCTAATTGTAATCAAAAGTTTCACTGATGGTAGATTGGAGAAAAGGCATTGATTCACTTCCATTTTATAAGATGAACCTCTTGTCCTAGACTCCAACAACATTGCTCTCATTTTGTACCAAGTATGATGGAGGTAACAGCTTCTTGATGCTATTATTCCTGACTTCCTCTTGCCTAGTGTTTTACTTCTCTACTCTTTTATTGGGGTTGTAGCTAATTTTCTTCCTTTACTTCTCTCTGGTTAAAAGATTTAAAGTGGCTTATGCTTTTTTGAATGGAGCCTGATATAAAACTCTTTCTACTTTCACTCTTTCCATCTTGTAGCACTTTATCTATTGTGAATAAATTAATTTTCATTTTGTGTAGAATATAAAATCTTATTTTAGTCAAACACTTAAAAAATTCTAGGACCGGAGAGATGGCATGGAGGTAGGGAGTTTGCTTTGCATGCAGAATGATGGTGGTTCAAATCCCGGCATCCCATATGGTCCCCTGAGCCTGCCAGGAGTGATTTCTTTCTTTCTTTCTTTCTTTCTTCTTTTTCTTTCTTTCTTTCTTTTTCTTTCTTTCTTTCTTTTCTTTTTCTTTCTTTCTTTCTTTCTTTCTTCTTTCTTTCTTTTTCCTTTCTTTCTTTCTTTCTTTCTTTTTCTTTCTTTCTTTCTTTCTTTCTTCTTTCTTTCTTTTTCCTTTCTTTCTTTCTTTCTTTCTTTCTTTCTTTCTTTCTTTCTTTCTTTCTTTCTTTTCTTTCTTTTCTTTCTTTCTTTCTTTCTTTCTTTCTCTCTTTCTCTCTCTCTCTTTCTTTCTTCTTTCTCTCTCTTTCTCTCTCTTTCTCTCTCTCTCTTCTTTCTTTCTTTCTTTCTTTCTTTCTTTCTTTTCTTTCTTTTCTTTCTTTCTTTCTTTCTTTCTTTCTTTTCTTTCTTTTCTTTCTTTCTTTCTTCTTTCTCTCTCTCTTCTCTTTCTTTCTTCTTTCTCTCTCTTTCTCTCTTTCTTTCTCTCTCTTTCTTTCTCTTCTTCTTCTTTCTTTCTTTCTTTTCTTTCTTTTTCTTCTTTCTTTCTTTCTTTTCTTTCTTTCTTCTCTTTCTTTCTTCCTTCCTTCCTTCCTTCTCTTTCTTTCTTTCTTTCTTTCTTCTTTCTTTCTCTCTCTTTCTCTCTCTCTCTTTCTTTCTTTCTTTCTTTCTTTTCTTTCTTTCTTCTCTTTCTTTCTTTCTTTCTTTCTTTCTTTCTTTCTTTCTTCTTCTTTTCTTTCTTTCTTTCTTTCTTTCTTTCTTTCTTTCTTTTCTTTTCTTTCTTTCTTTCTTTCTTTTCTTTCTTCTTTCTTTCTTTCTCTTCTTTCTTCTTTCTTTCTTTCTTCCTTCCTTCCTTCCTTCCTTCTTCTTCTTTCTTTCTTTCTTTCTTTCTTTCTTTCTTTCTTTCTTTCTTTTCTTTCTTTCTTTTTTCTTTTTTTTCTTTCTTTTTCTTTTTTCTTTCTTTCTTTCTTCTTTTCTTCTTTCTTTCTTTCTTTCTTTCTTCTCTTCTTTCTTTCTTTCTTTCTTTCTTTCTTCTTCTT